>NC_090938.1:495831371-496147621 GCF_040938575.1 Ambystoma mexicanum | reverse complement strand
TTAGCCACTAGCTGTGTATGGGCTGCCTCCCCCCGTGCCCTTTCCCCTCCCATGCGTAGCGGCTGTGCATGTGGTTGGGAATGTGGGGCCACCACCATGTCCACGGCCAGGCCCCGGCGTGTTGCAACGTTGTGCAGGACACATGCTGCCACTATGATCCTGCACACTACTGGGGGAGCGTACAACAGCTGCCCCCCAGAACGGTCAAGGGAGCGAAAGCGTGACTTCAGCACTCCGAATGTGCGCTCCACTATGCCCCGGGTTGTAATGTGGGCTGTGTTATATCTTACCTGGGGTGGCGTGGTGGGGTTCCGAATTGGCGTCATCATGTGGGGGCTGAGAGGGTAGGCACTGTCCCCTGTGGAGGTGGTGATTGGTATCATTGGTGGGGTTGTGACCTTGCTCAGTATCTGACATGCATGCATGTGCAGTGGCATTCATACTCACCAAGCAGCCATGTATCGCCATGCCGCCCAACTTCTAGGTCCCGGCTTAGAGTGGACATTCGGTAAATGAAGCTGTCGTGGGTTGACCCGGGATAGTTGGCATATACTGAGGTGATGATTCCCTTGGCATTACATACTACCTGCAAGTTGATGGAATGCCAGTGCTTGCGGTTCCTATAGATGTGCTCAGATGCCCTGGGGGGACGTAGAGCCACATGGGTGCAGTCGATGGCACCTAGCACTTTGGGGAATCGTGCCACAGCGTAAAAATCCAGGGCGGCAGCATGCCTTTCTGCAGGTGTTCTGGGCAGGTATATGTGCCTGCGGACTGATGGGCGTGCAGTGATGATGTTCAAGACCTGGTGTAGGCAGCGTGACTGGGTGGCCTGTGATACACCACCCACAATGGCACTTGTCCGCTGAAATGATCCAGTGGCTAAGAAGTGCAGTACATTGAGGACCTTCTCCAGGGGGCTGTGTGCTTGGGAGCACAGGGTGGGTGATGTGAGGTCATCCTCCCACTCACTCACCAGGTCCAGTATAATGTGTGGTGGAAACCTGTACCTCCCATGCACCTGGTCATCAGGCATCCCGAAAAGGCTGGTTCTGGGTGTGAATATACTGGCCCTGACTATCCTCCTCCTCCTCCTTTGGTAGGCCACGCCCACTGCTGCTAGGAACGGTATGTTCATCCTGGGTCTGAGCTTGTTATTTTGTTAGCGCGCAAATTAATGCGTTGCGCGTGTTGTGGGCGAGCGTGTGACCCGCGCACCCCTGAAATCCAGTACCCGGTCCAATAGCGTGTGGCAATTCCCACGCACCCCGGGATACAGGTGCGCTGACGTACTTGCGTGTGTAAGTGTCCGCGCACCCCTGATATACACGTACATAGGCCAATCGCGTGTACGCGCACTTTTGTCCAATTACACGCGATGAGACTCTGACGTGCTGTCCAATTACACGCGATGACACTCTGACGTGCAGTCTTTCCACGTGTGCTCTGTCATCACGTGCTGTGTGGGAAACACCCGTGCGGGTCACGTCACAGACGCGTTTACGCGCTGAGGGCCTTTGGTCCAATAGAATCGCGTATGCGTGCTGACGCGTTTACGCGCTGAGGGCCTTTGGTACAATAGAATCGCGTATGCGTGCTGACGCGTTTACGCGCTGAGGGCCTTTGGTCCAATAGAATTGCGTATGCGTGCTGACGCGTTTACGCGCTGAGGGCCTTTGGTCCAATAGAATCGCGTATGCGTGCTGACGCGCTTACGCGCTAAGGGCCTTTCCTCGATTTTCACGCTGACGTGCAGGATTTTCACGTGCCAAATCACTCCATACCAAGCTGGCCACGCGTAAGCACACGGAAGACCACGCTCCTGCCCAGAAGGCCGAACTACTGCCCCCCAGAGCCCTGAGCATGCTCCCACCTGCCATCTGCTGCTGCCTGACTGCCTGCTGCCCACGTGCACTGCCATTTGCTGCCTGCACATCAGCCAGGGGTGCTGTTGCTGTGACCACCCCTGCTGGAACCGAAGACTCCCGACTGGAATTCCATCGCTCCACAGCCCAGCCCCAGGACCCAGTTGCCCACCCACTCCTGCCTCTGGGGTTGTCATGTCGGGGCAAACACCATCTGTGACCACTGACAACCCCCGGCCAGAGAGGCAGAGGGGCACCAGCTTCAGTGCCACCGAAGTTGGTGTCCTGGTGGAGCAAGTCCTGGGGCAGTATGATGCCCTCTTCGGAAGTTCCCGCGCCGACAAGGAAGGACGGACTCGGATCTGGACTGACATCGTGACTGCCATCAACGCAGAGGGGGTGGCAGTCCGGGACTTACAACATGTCAGGAAGCGCTGGGAGGACTTCAGGTCCAGGACCCTGAACAAGGCCCGGCGCCTCTTGAAGGCAGCGGATGCCAAGGGGCGCCGGGGCCACTTGTCGGAAGAACAGATGGGGGTCCTGGAACGCATATCCCCAGTGCTCCACGTCCAGGTCCTAGAGAAGCAGACCCGTCTGGAGTCGAGCGGTGAGTGTACATGCATCCTGATTGTGAGCAGTGCGTGTGGTGATTATTCGGTATTGTGCAGGTTGCACATCTGTTTGTATGGGGTCGAGTATGGGTGGCGTTGTACAGGGCCGTGGGGCTGACACATGCAAGGGCTGTAATGTGTGAGACATGGATGGTGCTTGTGTGTGTAGGCTTGCATGGCAAATGCAGTTGTGCGTGCACACATGTTTGGATGAATGTGTATGTAAGTAGACATGTCCGTGATGTCACGCATGTATGTTGTTTTCGGCTGCATGTATGAGCACTGTGTACATGTGCATGTGTGTGTATTTGACAAGGGTGCAACAGTGATGCAACATGGATGCATGTGACAGCGGTATGTGGAAGCCTGATTGGCAGATGTGACATGGATGCCCGTCTGAACAGTGCGACACTTGGCAGAGGTGTACACATGCATGCAAGTGTGGTGGTGTGTGTACATGTGTGGTGCACCTCCTGTGTTGCATGTGATGTCTGGCTCCCCTTTGGCTGCTCATGCTGTTGTATGTGTAGGGATGGTGCTGGCAGTTGCGATATGGCTGTGGTATGGCTCATGTGTGCGAGTTGCAATGACATGTGTGTTGGGGATTGTGATGACATGTCTGAGGTTTGCCAATGCAACTCATGTGCAACTGTCATGTGTGTATGTGTCCATTGTACAGTGCCCTGATGCCTGTGTTTTTTTCTCCCTGTCTGCAGCGTCAACTGATGAAGAGGGCGGAGAAGGTGCTGTGGAGCACAGCGGCGGGGATCCGACCGCCAGCCGGAGACGCAAGGCCCGGCTCCCCTCCCGTGTTGTCATCTCGTCGGGGAGTGAGGAGTCCGGTGCCGCGTCCCAGGCCGCAGCTGCCGGGGGGAGGTCCAAGAGGCGGAGGTTGCAGTTGGACTCCTCGGCAGCAGAAGGGGCAGCTGGGACCCCACAGGGCCCAACAGGGGAAGATGGCACAGAGTCATCCAGGTTGGTGGGGGGTTTGGTGGAGGAGGAGGCCGTGCAAGCACCAGAGACGGGGTCTGGAGGTGGGGATCCCACTGGTGCTAGTGGTGCAGTGCAGGACCAGGGACAGGAGGCAGCACAGGCCGCCGCGGAGGTGCCTGTGTGCAATCCTGTCCCCGATCCTGTCCCTGCATCATCTTGCACCAGCAGGGATGCCTATGTCCAGACCTGTTTTCAGGCAGGGGATGAGCTGACGTCAACTGGCCTTCCTCTGCCTGCGGACGTGGCCATCCAGGTCCGGGTTGAGCCTGTCCTGGCTGGTGTGGCGTTGCGTCAACGGGCCATGCGAGGTGACCTGCAGTCTTTTCATGGAGAGACTGCACGTCATCTCGAATGGCTCGTTGACCACGTCAGCCTGCTGGGACAGGTCACCCAGGCCGGATTCCTCCGTCTGATGGGGCTTGCTCCGACCCCCTCCTCAACTGGACCCCCTACGCGCCAGTCGTCCTCTGTGCCATCTTCCCACCCATCAGTCACCTGGGTGCCCTGTGGAGCTGCCTCTGACGGTGCGGCCAGGCTGGTGGAGGAGGCATCCCTGCCACAGTCGGGAGTCGGAGGTCCAGCAGGGGTGGCCACATCAACAACTGCACCCCAGCCGGCGGAGGATGTGCAGGCAGCAGGAGGCAGTGCACGGGCAGAGGCAGAGCAGCAGCAGCAACATGGTGGGAGACATGAAGGCTCGGGGCTTTTGACATCGGAGGGGCAGGCATCGGCCGGAGGGCAGGGGGACCCAGGACAGAGAGTGTCTTCCGTGTGGCAGCGGTTGGGCCACGCCATAGGTGCGGAGCGGCGGCGGGCGGAAGAGGCGCGGCTCACAATGGTCAGGGCGGAGAACTCCATGCGGAGGGCCCTGAGGCGGGCCGAGTGCCTCGAGGCAATCCGCAGGGGGTTGGAGGAGGACACGGCGTCGTCCCTGCGGACCCTCGGGGCCATGGAACTGGACCGCCTCCGGGACATCGAACAGGAGTTCGATGATGCCCTGGCCCGGGACACCACGGAGTGAGCCGCTGGACTTGCCCGCCGCCTTTGTATATAGTTCTTTAGTTTTAGGTTTCCTTTGTTTCTTATTATGATTTGGAGTCGACGGACACTGCTCCACTTTTTGTATATAGTTGATTTTTAGTTAGGTTTTTTAGTAGGTTTCCTTTGTTCAGTTGGGCTCATGGACCCTTGGTAGTTTTTTACATAGTTCTTTATTGCATAGAGATTTTTTTACATTTGACTTTGGACGACATTTTTTTGGATTCTGATTTGCAGTTTTTTTTTTAATACGGACATGCAGCTTATTTTTTCTCATTCCCATTGTAGTTTGTTTCCTTTCTTTAGCATTCTTTATTTTTTTCAATACAATTTTGTTTTCATACTTCACTGTGTGGTATCATCTCATTGGTTTCATGCATGTCATGTTGGGTGTTTTCCCATTCAATTGCAACCATTGTGTGTGACGGACATGGGTTCATTAGCTTCATGAACATTGGGGGTGTAACATGTAATTTCCATTTCCATGTGGGTGAATGGGTTACTTGGTAGGGCTTTTTGGCTGTGGAGGCTGACCATTACGCACATGATTGGGGATTGTGAGGACCTGGTGGAGGGTGCCCCTGGTGGCTGGGGGGTGGGGGTGGTGGGAGACATGAGTGGGGGCCTGGTGGAGGCTGCCCCTGCACTGCTGGGGGGTGGGGGTGGTGGGAGACATGAGTGGGGGCCTGGTGGAGGCTGCCCCTGCACTGCTGGGGGGTGAGGGTGGTGGGAGACATGAGTGGGGGCCTGGTGGAGGCTGCCCCTGCACTGCTGGGGGGTGGGGGTGGTGGTAGACATGAGTGGGGGCCTGGTGGAGGGTGCCCCTGGTGGCTGGGGGGTGGGGGTTTGTGGGAGACATGGGTGGGGGCCTGGTGGAGGCTGCCCCTGGTGGCTGGGGGGTGGGGGTGGTGGTAGACATGAGTGGGGGCCTGGTGGAGGGTGCCCCTGCACTGCTGGGGGGTGGGGATGGTGGTAGACATGAGTGGGGGCCTGGTGGAGGCTGCCCCTGCACTGCTGGGGGGTGGGGGTGGTGGGAGACATGGGGGGGGCCTGGTGGAGGCTGCCCATGGTGGCAGGGGGGTGTGGGTGGTGGTAGACATGAGTGGGGGCCTGGTGGAGGGTGCCCCTGCACTGCTGGGGGGTGGGGTGGTGGGAGACATGGGTGGGGGCCTGGTGGAGGCTGCCCCTGCACTGCTGGGGGGTGGGGGTGGTGGGAGACTGGGAGACATGAGTGGGGCCTGGTGGGGGCTGCCCATGGTGGCAGGGGGGTGGGGGTGGTGGGAGACATGAGTGGGGGCCTGGTGGAGGGTGCCCCTGGTGGCTGGGGGGTGGGGGTGGTGGGAGACATGGGTGGGGGCCTGGTGGAGGGTGACCCTGGATGCTGGGGGGTGGGGGTGCAGGGGGACATGAGTGGGGGCCTGGTGGGGGCTGCCCATGGTGGCAGGGGGGTGGGGGTGGTGGGGGACATGAGTGGGGGCCTGGTGGAGGGTGCCCCTGCACTGCTGGGGGGTGGGGGTGGTGGTAGACATGAGTGGGGGACTGGTGGAGGGTGCCCCTGGTGGCTTGGGGGTGGGGGCTTGTGGGAGACATGGGTGGGGGCCTGGTGGAGGCTGCCCATGGTGGCAGGGGGGTGGGGGTGGTGGGAGACATGAGTGGGGGCCTGGTGGAGGGTGCCCCTGCACTGCTGGGGGGTGGGGGTGGTGGGAGACATGAGTGGGGGCCTGGTGGAGGGTGACCCTGGATGCTGGGGGGTGGGGGTGCAGGGGGACATGAGTGGGGGCCTGGAGGAGGGTGGCCATGGTGGCTGGGGGGTGGGGGTGGTGGGAGACATGAGTGGGGGCCTGGTGGAGGGTGACCATGGATGCTGGGGGGTGGGGGTGCAGGGGGACATGAGTGGGGGCCTATAGGGGGCTGCCCATGGTGGCAGGGGGGTGTGGGTGGTGGGAGACATGAGTGGGGGCCTGGTGGAGGGTGCCCCTGCACTGCTGGGGGGTGGGGGTGGTGGGAGACATGGGTGGGGATCTGGTGGAGGCTGCCCCTGCACTGCTGGGGGGTGGGGGTGGTGGGAGACATGAGTGGGGGCCTGGTGGAGGGTGACCCTGGATGCTGGGGGGTGGGGGTGCAGGGGGACATGAGTGGGGGCCTGGTGGAGGGTGGCCATGGTGGCAGGGGGGTGGGGGTGGTGGGAGACATGAGTGGGGGCCTGGTGGAGGGTGCCCCTGCACTGCTGGGGGGTGGGGGTGGTGGGAGACATGGGTGGGGGCCTGGTGGAGGCTGCCCCTGCACTGCTGGGGGGTGGGGGTGGTGGTAGACATGAGTGGGGGCCTGGTGGAGGGTGCCCCTGCACTGCTGGGGGGTGGGGGTGGTGGTAGACATGAGTGGGGGCCTGGTGGAGGGTGCCCCTGCACTGCTGGGGGGTGGGGTGGTGGGAGACATGAGTGGGGGCCTGGAGGGGGCTGCCCATGGTGGCAGGGGGGTGGGGGTGGTGGGAGACATGAGTGGGGGCCTAGTGGAGGGTGCCCCTGGTGGCTGGGGGTGGGGGTGGTGGGAGACATGGGTGGGGGCCTGTTGGAGGGTGACCCTGGATGCTGGGGGGTGGGGGTGCAGGGGGACATGAGTGGGGGCCTGGTGGGGGCTGCCCATGGTGGCAGGGGGGTGGGGGTGGTGGGAGACATGAGTGGGGGCCTGGTAGAGGGTGCCCCTGCACTGCTGGGGGGTGGGGGTGGTGGGAGACATGGGTGGGGGCCTGGTGGAGGCTGCCCATGGTGGCAGGGGGGTGGGGGTGGTGGGAGACATGAGTGGGGGCCTGGTGGAGGGTGCCCCTGCACTGCTGGGGGGTGGGGGTGGTGGGAGACATGAGTGGGGGCCTGGTGGAGGGTGACCCTGGATGCTGGGGGGTGGGGGTGCAGGGGGGCATGAGTGGGGGCCTGGTGGAGGGTGGCCATGGTGGCTGGGGGGTGGGGGTGGTGGGAGACATGAGTGGGGGCCTGGTGGAGGGTGACCCTGGATGCTGGGGGGTGGGTGCAGGGGGACATGAGTGGGGGCCTGGTGGGGGCTGCCCATGGTGGCAGGGGGATGGGGGTGGTGGGAGACATGAGTGGGGGCCTGGTGGAGGGTGCCCCTGCACTGCTGGGGGGTGGGGGTGGTGGGAGACATGGGTGGGGGCCTGGTGGAGGCTGCCCCTGCACTGCTGGGGGGTGGGGGTGGTGGGAGACATGAGTGGGGGCCTGGTGGGGGCTGCCCATGGTGGCAGGGGGGTGGGGGTGGTGGGAGACATGAGTGGGGGCCTGGTGGAGGGTGCCCCTGCACTGCTGGGGGGTGGGGGTGGTGGGAGACATGAGTGGGGGCCTGATGGAGGGTGACCCTGGATGCTGGGGGGTGTGGGTGCAGGGGGACATGAGTGGGGGCCTGGTGGAGGGTGGCCATGGTGGCTGGGGGGTTGGGGTGGTGGGAGACATGAGTGGGGGCCTGGTGGAGGGTGCCCCTGCACTGCTGGGGGGTGGGGGTGGTGGGAGACATGAGTGGGGGCCTGGTGGAGGCTGCCCCTGCACTGCTGGGGGGTGGGGTGGTGGGAGACATGAGTGGGGGCCTGGTGGAGGCTGCCCCTGCACTGCTGGGGAGTGGGGGTGGTGGGAGACATGAGTGGGGGCCTGGTGGAGGGTGACCCTGGATGCTGGGGGGTGGGGGTGCAGGGGGACATGAGTTGGGGCCTGGTGGAGGGTGGATATTGGTGGCTGGGGGGTGGGGGTGGTGGGAGACATGAGTGGGGGCCTGGTGGAGAGTGCCCCTGCACTGCTGGGGGGTGGGGGTGGTGGGAGACATGAGTGGGGGCCTGGTGGAGGCTACACCTGCACTGCTGGGGGGTGGGGGTGGTGGGAAACATGAGTTGGACATGAGTGGGGTCCTGGTGGAGGCTGCCCCTGCACTGCTGGGGGTGGGGGTGGTGGTAGACATGAGTGGGGGCCTGGTGGAGGGTGCCCCTGGTGGCTGGGGGGTGGGAGACATGGGTGGGGGCCTGGTGGAGGCTGCCCATGGTGGCAGGGGGTGG
The DNA here is from genome assembly GCF_040938575.1 of Ambystoma mexicanum. Lineage (NCBI taxonomy): Eukaryota > Metazoa > Chordata > Amphibia > Caudata > Ambystomatidae > Ambystoma > Ambystoma mexicanum. The sequence continues at coordinate 496,139,066 of NC_090938.1, read as the reverse complement.
GGGTGGTGGGAGACATGGGTGGGGGCCTGGTGGAGGCTGCCCATGGTGGCAGGGGGTGGGGGTGGTGGGAGACATGAGTGGGGGCCTGGTGGAGGGTGCCCCTGCACTGCTGGGGGGTGGGGGTGGTGGGAGACATGAGTGGGGGCCTGGTGGAGGGTGACCCTGGATGCTGGGGGGTGGGGGTGCAGGGGGACATGAGTGGGGGCCTGGTGGAGGGTGGCCATGGTGGCTGGGGGTGGGGGTGGTGGGAGACATGAGTGGGGGCCTGGTGGAGGGTGCCCCTGCACTGCTGGGGGGTGGGGGTGGTGGGAGACATGGGTGGGGGCCTGGTGGAGGCTGCCCCTGCACTGCTGGGGGGTGGGGGTGGTGGTAGACATGAGTGGGGGCCTGGTGGAGGGTGCCCCTGCACTGCTGGGGGGTGGGGGTGGTGGTAGACATGAGTGGGGGCCTGGTGGAGGGTGCCCCTGCACTGCTGGGGGGTGGGGGTGGTGGGAGACATGGGTGGGGGCCTGGTGGAGGCTGCCCCTGCACTGCTGGGGGGTGGGGGTGGTGGGAGACATGAGTGGGGGCCTGGTGGGGGCTGCCCATGGTGGCAGGGGGTTGGGGGTGGTGGGAGACATGAGTGGGGGCCTGGTGGAGGGTGCCCCTGGTGGCTGGGGGGTGGGGGTGGTGGGAGACATGGGTGGGGGCCTGGTGGAGTGTGACCCTGGATGCTGGGGGGTGGGGGTGCAGGGGGACATGAGTGGGGGCCTGGTGGGGGCTGCCCATGGTGGCAGGGGGGTGGGGGTGGTGGGAGACATGAGTGGGGGCCTGGTGGAGGGTGCCCCTGCACTGCTGGGGGGTGGGGGTGGTGGGAGACATGGGTGGGGGCCTGGTGGAGGCTGCCCCTGCACTGCTGGGGGGTGGGGGCGGTGGGAGACATGAGTGGGGGCCTGGTGGAGGCTGCCCCTGCACTGCTGGGGGGTGGGGGTGGTGGGAGACATGAGTGGGGGCCTGGTGGGGGCTGCCCATGGTGGCAGGGGGGTGGGGTGGTGGGAGACATGAGTGGGGGCCTGGTGGAGGGTGACCCTGGATGCTGGGGGGTGGGGGTGGAGGGGGACATGAGTGGGGGCCTGGTGGGGGCTGCCCATGGTGGCAGGGGGGTGGGGCTGGTGGGAGACATGAGTGGGGGCCTGGTGGAGGGTGCCCCTGCACTGCTGGGGGGTGGGGGTGGTGGGAGACATGGGTGGGGGCCTGGTGGAGGCTGCCCCTGCACTGCTGGGGGTGGGGGTGGTGGGAGACATGAGTGGGGGCCTGGTGGAGGGTGACCCTGGATGCTGGGGGGTGGGGGTGCCGGGGGACATGAGTGGGGGCCTGGTGGAGGGTGGCCATGGTGGCAGGGGGGTGGGGGTGGTGGGAGACATGAGTGGGGGCCTGGTGGAGGGTCCCCCTGCACTGCTGGGGGGTGGGGGTGGTGGGAGACATGGGTGGGGGCCTGGTGGAGGCTGCCCCTGCACTGCTGGGGGGTGGGGGTGGTGGTAGACATGAGTGGGGGCCTGGTGGAGGGTGCCCATGCACTGCTGGGGGGTGGGGGTGGTGGTAGACATGAGTGGGGGCCTGGTGGAGGGTGCCCCTGCACTGCTGGGGGGTGGGGGTGGTGGGAGACATGGGTGGGGGCCTGGTGGAGGCTGCCCCTGCACTGCTGGGGGGTGGGGGTGGTGAGAGACATGAGTGGGGGGCTGGTGGGGGCTCCCCATGGTGGCAGGGGGGTGGGGGTGGTGGGAGACATGAGTGGGGGCCTGGTGGAGGCTGCCCCTGCACTGCTGGGGGGTGGGGGTGGTGGGAGACATGGGTGGGGGCCTGGTGGAGGCTGCCCATTGTGGCAGGGGGGTGGGGGTGGTGGGAGACATGAGTGGGGGCCTGGTGGAGGGTGCCCCTGCACTGCTGGGGGGTGGGGGTGGTGGGAGAAATGGGTGGGGGCCTGGTGGAGGCTGCCCCCGCACTGCTGGGGGGTGGGGGTGGTGGTAGACATGAGTGGGGGCCTGGTGGAGGGTGCCCCTGCACTGCTGGGGGGTGGGGGTGGTGGGAGACATGAGTGGGGGCCTGGTGGAGGGTGACCCTGGATGCTGGGGGGTGGGGGTGCAGGGGGACATGAGTGGGGGCCTGGTGGAGGGTGGCCATGGTGGCTGGGGGTGGGGGTGGTGGGAGACATGAGTGGGGGCCTGGTGGAGGGTGCCCCTGCACTGCTGGGGGGTGGGGGTGGTGGGAGACATGGGTGGGGGCCTGGTGGAGGCTGCCCCTGCACTGCTGGGGGGTGGGGGTGGTGGTAGACATGAGTGGGGGCCTGGTGGAGGGTGCCCCTGCACTGCTGGGGGGTGGGGGTGGTGGTAGACATGAGTGGGGGCCTGGTGGAGGGTGCCCCTGCACTGCTGGGGGGTGGGGGTGGTGGGAGACATGGGTGGGGGCCTGGTGGAGGCTGCCCCTGCACTGCTGGGGGGTGGGGGTGGTGGGAGACATGAGTGGGGGCCTGGTGGGGGCTGCCCATGGTGGCAGGGGGTTGGGGGTGGTGGGAGACATGAGTGGGGGCCTGGTGGAGGGTGCCCCTGGTGGCTGGGGGGTGGGGGTGGTGGGAGACATGGGTGGGGGCCTGGTGGAGTGTGACCCTGGATGCTGGGGGGTGGGGGTGCAGGGGGACATGAGTGGGGGCCTGGTGGGGGCTGCCCATGGTGGCAGGGGGGTGGGGGTGGTGGGAGACATGAGTGGGGGCCTGGTGGAGGGTGCCCCTGCACTGCTGGGGGGTGGGGGTGGTGGGAGACATGGGTGGGGGCCTGGTGGAGGCTGCCCCTGCACTGCTGGGGGGTGGGGGCGGTGGGAGACATGAGTGGGGGCCTGGTGGAGGCTGCCCCTGCACTGCTGGGGGGTGGGGGTGGTGGGAGACATGAGTGGGGGCCTGGTGGGGGCTGCCCATGGTGGCAGGGGGGTGGGGTGGTGGGAGACATGAGTGGGGGCCTGGTGGAGGGTGACCCTGGATGCTGGGGGGTGGGGGTGGAGGGGGACATGAGTGGGGGCCTGGTGGGGGCTGCCCATGGTGGCAGGGGGGTGGGGCTGGTGGGAGACATGAGTGGGGGCCTGGTGGAGGGTGCCCCTGCACTGCTGGGGGGTGGGGGTGGTGGGAGACATGGGTGGGGGCCTGGTGGAGGCTGCCCCTGCACTGCTGGGGGTGGGGGTGGTGGGAGACATGAGTGGGGGCCTGGTGGAGGGTGACCCTGGATGCTGGGGGGTGGGGGTGCCGGGGGACATGAGTGGGGGCCTGGTGGAGGGTGGCCATGGTGGCAGGGGGGTGGGGGTGGTGGGAGACATGAGTGGGGGCCTGGTGGAGGGTCCCCCTGCACTGCTGGGGGGTGGGGGTGGTGGGAGACATGGGTGGGGGCCTGGTGGAGGCTGCCCCTGCACTGCTGGGGGGTGGGGGTGGTGGTAGACATGAGTGGGGGCCTGGTGGAGGGTGCCCATGCACTGCTGGGGGGTGGGGGTGGTGGTAGACATGAGTGGGGGCCTGGTGGAGGGTGCCCCTGCACTGCTGGGGGGTGGGGGTGGTGGGAGACATGGGTGGGGGCCTGGTGGAGGCTGCCCCTGCACTGCTGGGGGGTGGGGGTGGTGAGAGACATGAGTGGGGGGCTGGTGGGGGCTCCCCATGGTGGCAGGGGGGTGGGGGTGGTGGGAGACATGAGTGGGGGCCTGGTGGAGGCTGCCCCTGCACTGCTGGGGGGTGGGGGTGGTGGGAGACATGGGTGGGGGCCTGGTGGAGGCTGCCCATTGTGGCAGGGGGGTGGGGGTGGTGGGAGACATGAGTGGGGGCCTGGTGGAGGGTGCCCCTGCACTGCTGGGGGGTGGGGGTGGTGGGAGAAATGGGTGGGGGCCTGGTGGAGGCTGCCCCCGCACTGCTGGGGGGTGGGGGTGGTGGTAGACATGAGTGGGGGCCTGGTGGAGGGTGCCCCTGCACTGCTGGGGGGTGGGGGTGGTGGTAGACATGAGTGGGGGCCTGGTGGAGGGTGCCCCTGCACTGCTGGGGGGTGGGGGTGGTGGGAGACAAGGGTGGGGGCCTGGTGGAGGCTGCCCCTGCACTGCTGCGGGGTGGGGGTGGTGGGAGACATGGGTGGGGGCCTGGTGGAGGCTGCCCCTGCACTGCTGGGGGCTGGGGGGGCTGGGAGACATGAGTGGGGGCCTGGTGGAGGGTGACCCTGGATGCTGGGGGTGGGGGTGCAGGGGGACATGAGTGGGGGCCTGGTGGAGGGTGGCCATGGTGGCTGGGGTGTGGGGGTGGTGGGAGACATGAGTGGGGGCCTGGTGGAGGGTGACCCTGGATGCTGGAGGGTGGGGGTGCAGGGGGACATGAGTGGGGGCCTGGTGGGGGCTGCCCATGGTGGCAGGGGGGTGGGGGTGGTGGGAGACAAGGGTGGGGCCTGGTGGAGGCTGCCCCTGCACTGCTGGGGGGTGGGGGTGGTTCGAGACATGAGTGGGGCCTGGTGGAGGGTGACCCTGGATGCTGGGGGGTGGGGGTGCAGGGGGACATGAGTGGGGGCCTGGTGGAGGGTGGCCATGGTGGCTGGGGGGTGGGGGTGGTGGGAGACATGAGTGGGGGCCTGGTGGAGGCTGACCCTGCACTGCTGGGGGGTGGGGGTGGTGGGAGACATGAGTGGGGGCCTGGTGGAGGCTGCCCCTGCACTGCTGGGGGGTGGGGGTGGTGGGAGACATGAGTGGGGGCCTGGTGGAGGGTGACCCTGGATGCTGGTGGGTGGGGGTGCAGGGGGACATGAGTGGGGGCCTGGTGGAGGGTGGCCATGGTGGCTGGGTGGTGGGGGTTGTGGGAGACATGAGTGGTGGCCTGGTGGAGGCTGCCCCTGCACTGCTGGGGGGTGGGGGTGGTGGGAGACATGAGTGGGGGCCTGGTGGAGGGTGCCCCACAATGCTGGGGGGTGAGGGTGCAGGGGTACATGAGTTGGACATGGGTGGGGGCCTGCTGGCAGGTGCCCCACAGTGCTGGGGGGTGGGGGTGGTGGGAGACATGCATTGTTGATCAGTAGTGCAAGGTGACATGTGGGTTGGCTGGGGGGCATGCCCATGGTGGATGGGCTGCCTGCAGGACATGAGCAGGGGTGCAGGGTAGTCCCCCGTGGTGTGGGCTGCCTGCAGGGGCCGTGGAGGTTGTGGAGCGTACACCTGGGAGGACCCACGCGGCCAATTCACGTGTAGTACTCCCCAGAACCCCTGAAATACACATTCCCTGCTGAAATCGCGTGTGCAACTTCCCGCGCACCCCTGAAATACACGTACCCTGCTCGCACTGGGACAATCGCGTGTGCAACTTCCCGCGCACCCCTGAAATACACGTATCCTGCTCGCACTGGGACAATCGCGTGTGGAACTTCCCGCGCACCCCTGAAATACACGTTCCCTGCTCGCACTGGGACAATCGCGTGTGGAACTTCCCGCGCACCCCTGAAATACACGTACCCTGATGAAATCGCGTGTGGAACTTCCCACGCACCCATGGAATACACGTACCCTGCTCGCACTGGCCCATTCGCGTGTGGAACTTCCCGCGCACCCCTGAAATACACGTACCCTGATGGAATCGCGTGTGGCACTTCCCGCGCACCCATGGAATACACGTACCCTGCTCGCACTGGCCCATTCGCATGTGGAACTTCCCGCGCACCCCTGAAATACACGTACCCTGATGGAATCGCGTGTGGAACTTCCCGCGCACCCATGGAATACACGTACCCTGCTCGCACTGGCCCATTCGCGTGTGGAACTTCCCGCGCACCCCTGAAATACACGTACCCTGCTGAAATCGCGTGTGGAACTTCCCGCGCACCCCTGAAATACACATACCCTGCTGAAATCGCGTGTGGAACTTCCCGCGCACCCCTGAAATACACGTACCCTGCTTGCACGGGGCCAGTCGCGTGTGGAACTTCCCGCGCACCCCTGCAATACACGTTCGCCACTTGGCATTTGCTGTTTGCCAGCCCGGTGAACTGGTCCAGGGTTAGCGCAGCCCTTTGCGATGATTTAGCGATTTTGATGGCTTTTCCTTGCGCGAGGGCGTTCTTGGGGGCGTTACTGGCGCTGCTGCAGGGTCGCTGCAATTCTCTGCGCCACGGCTGGTTTGGAAGCCTAAAATCCATGAATACGCTGTGCGCGGAAATCGGTTTTAGCGCACGTGCCTGGCGCAGTCAATCGCACGCGGACACTCTGCGCCAGCCGCTTGCGACACTTTTCTGCGAAATTCTTTGAATTACCCTCTCTATCTTAAGGAATGGGAATCCTGGTATTATTGGTACTAATGGGTAAAGTCGCTAAATTACTGACCCATAAGTTTGTCCAGAAAGAAAAAGAGAATTGATAAAGAAAAATCACATACAATAAAGGTTGTAAATAAACATGGTTTGTATTGAAATAGAAAACATTCAAACATAAACAAAAAAAAACATTTGTGGACAGTTTACATTAACCAATTCCAAATGGTCTTAACATAAATAAATGAGGAAATCAAAAAATCACAGTTTTTACTTCAGTGCATAAAACAGTTCGAAGTACTTTATCTTATAGCATAGCGTGAATAATCGGTGAAATCAAAAGAAACTATGATGTATTGTATTGGAGGTGCCTTCCATAAAGCATCTCAGGCTGCAAGTGCCTAAAGCATCTTGTATTGTAGGTGCCTCAATGAAGCATCTCAGATTGCAAGTGCCTAAAGCATCTTGTATTACAGGTGCCAACGTGACGGGGGATCGTAGTTAAAGTCTTGGTGCCATGTGCAGGCCTGACAATAAATAGTTCATAGACCCCAAAAAAGAAGTACTTATTGGTGCGAATGTCCCCCTTGCATATGGTACACGTTTCGGCGGAGAGAGTATCCAGCTCCAAATACATCAGCCGGATATGTACTACTCTACATAAACCGCCTTCATCAGGGCAAGTAGGTGGCCCCTGTAGTGAAAAAAAGGAATAAAACACAAGAAAAGAGAAATAAATACCAGATTCTTGTGTATCAACATCTTCATTCTTTCTGGACATGACTTGATTATATAGTACCCACAACTATATTGTGTGAGAGGAACCATGTGTGTGGTTCTGTAACAAACAATAAAAATAGAAGGAAGGGCACAGAAATGCACTAACAAGGAAGCAGATGCATGCTATGGAAATTGTAAGTGGTGGTGAGGAAGTTAATGCCAGACTCACCACTAAGACCTTGTCATGAATCTCGCTTGTGAGGCAGGCTCCCAGGGCAGGTATGGCCAGACAGACAACCCTATTTGCGTCTTCTGAATGAAAAACTGGATAGACAGGATTGGGTCTATTGGACTGGAGTGTCCGAATAGACGGCTTGCCCTGAAAATAGAGGCAAACAAAGAAAAAACAAGAAAAACATGAATGGTCATGTTTGTATAATGTCTGTTACTGGTCACGAGTGAATGCTCGTGTGTGTGACGAATCAACACAGGAAATAGTCCCAAAATGTACCTGGGCTGGAAGGTAAATGGCTGCTGGGACCCGGGGGCCAGTCGAGGGGTGCAGCAGAGTGGAGCCAAGCCTTCAGTGTGGCCGAAACGAAGTTCTGAATGCTGGGCAAGGGTGTCCCATGCTCCCTAATACTAAAACCAAAGACAAAAAAAAATGCTATATAATTTTTGGTTTAGACCGGGTGAATCTCTGACTCGTCAAAAACGAAAAGTTAGCAGGAAGGTACTATGGAGCTGGGAAGGAGAAAGCCAGTGTTACCTGTAGGTCAATCTGTACAGCACTGTCTAAGTTGTGCTGGAGCGGGAGAGTAAATTCAGGACCCGCGCGTCCGCTGCGCTGTAGCGAGTGTCTGCAAGTCAGCGACGGCTGTCTGCAAGACATGTATCACTCGCGAGGGTGTGCGGGCTAAAAAACCAATTGGAACGCACTACGTCTCAAGACCTGATTGGTAGCGCCCGCAAGAATGCAGAACCGAGGGTATGAGGAACGTCACACCCGTGGGGGCGGAGTCCCCCGTGTGTGCAAGCCCTGGAGACTTTATGCAAAAGCCAAATTGGGGACGGTAAGGGGACCTAAATTTAATGCGTTAGTGCCCCCGTGATGAGGCATCACATATTGGTGGGAAACTGCAGCCTGAAGGGGGGACGCCGTAGTTAGCGAGTTATCCCAAAGGGAGGGGTGCCCCCGCGATCGGATGTGCACGAGTCGGGGTAATGCTGCAGCCTCGATGCCAACGGCGTAACTCTGAGCTTCCATTGTAAAATGGAGCCTGTGGGTGTGCGGTGCCGGACCAATCGTGGCAGATCTGTGCACTGCCCGGTAGGAGCCGGGAGGGGAATGGGCTGTGCACTGGATGAGTCTTAGTGCGGGTGTGGGGCCACAAACAGGTAGTGTGCCACAACGAAAGAGTTGTACTATATTGTGGTAATCAGGAAGAAAAGGAGAGAATAAAAGGGCTAAAAGTGTAAATAGCCATATGTTCAGGAAATGGAGGAAAAAATCCTCCTGTTTAATGGATGTCAAACTGGATGCCAATAGTGACAATTCAGTGGGCTAGAGCCTATGGGTTGCACTGTGAAGGCTCAACCGGGGGCTGTGCCACACAGATTTTTTGAAGCCTATTCAGTGAATGGAAGTGGCTAACGTTCTCGCATGGGAAGAACCACTTCTGCAAGGAGGACCTATCGGGGACTGTAGACTCTCATTGGAATGGAAAAATCTGTTGTTCATTGAGGCCCTGTTGCACCAAATCCAGTCTATGGATCCATCTGCATTCTAGGCTCAACAGTCATCCTTGAATATTTGGACCGTCCCTCACTCTTTCAAGCACCCACCATTCAATATCTTATGTGGAGTGTTTCTTGTCCAAATAGTGTTGGACCAGGGGGGACGTTAGATTCTTGCACCTGATCCGAGACCGGTGTTCTGAAATTCGAGTGCCTACGCTGCGCATGGTTTGCCCGACGTACCGGAGTTTGCAGGGACATTCTATGCAATATACCACTTGGTTGGTTTTGCAGTTGGAAATATCATTGAGAAACCAGGTTTTTTGTCCCACTTGAAATTGTTGTGTTTTGGATGTAAACTGGCAGACCGAACACGACCCACATGGATGTTGCCCTTTAAGTGGTCTTAGATTCCATAAATTACTTTGTTGTGTTTTCCTAATGTACATGGAATGCACCAGATGTTCTTTAATGTTCTGTGCTCTTTTGTATGCAAATCTTGGTTTACGTTGGTCGGGAAGACATATTGCGATGGACCAATACTTATGGATAATTTTCTTAATTTGGAACGCATGTTGTCCGTGCGTAACCACACATGTAATTTGGTCCTGCGGCTCCTTGCGAGCTTTGGGAGTGAGGAGTGATTCACGGCAGGTAAAACGAGCCCTCTTTAAGGATCGGGACACCAACTTCTGGGGATACCCTCTTTCCCGTAACCTCCTGCTGAGTAAATCAGCGTCATGGTAGAAATCCTCTAGGGACATGCAGTTTCTGCGTAGCCGCAGAAAATGCCCGTAGGGTAAATTCTCTTTAATATGTTTGGGATGATTACTCTGGAAATGGAGTAAGGTGTGTTACGATCAGTCGGTTTTCGGAAGGTATTACTAGTTAATTTGCCCTCGGTATGTCCAATTGTTAAATCCAAGAAATGAACCATGCTGTTGCTATGTTCCATGGTGAACTGGATGTCTATACTGCAGTGTGCAGACATCCTTACGGCTTCCTTCATGGCTCTGCTGTCACACACCTGCTTCCCTTCAGGTCCCAGAATGAACGCTGGCTCTTCGAGCTGCTGAGCACCCAGGAACTCTCTCGTGGCTCCCAGCATCTCCATCGCACTTCTTTCTCTTGCACAGCATTTCCCCTTCTGTCTTTGTCCTTCTCTGCTCCCACACTGCTACGTGTTTGTCACGTTCGTGAGCCTCTGGATAGGAACCAATGTATTTTCCTGCACTGCCACACTCAGTAGTGCAGTTGCCATCTATAAATGTCCAACACACAGGTGATTCAGAAAAACAACTAGACTGCATGTTCATGTTCCCTTCTACAAACTCCTTTCTCCTCCTTGTCTTAGTACTTGGGTGGTTCTGGGAGATGAAGTCCATGGGTCTTTGGACACGTGGGGTTTAAATAGTTCTTCTTAATGATTTTACATAAAGGTACCTCAGAAGCAAAAAGTGTTGTGTTGGTGCTTTGTGTGTTTAGGTTATAGGTGGGTGTTTGACCAGAAAAATATGAAGCAGAGGTTTCTTTACTTCCCTTCTATGACAATAGGCCATTAAGGTCTTGGGTATCAGAGGTCTTCCTCATGGAAAAAGCTCTTGGATATTAGAGCGTCTACCTCATGGAAAAGGGGGAGAACTGCATTTTGTCCAGTGAAGTCATGACATCTCCCTGGTAGTTCTCTCCTCTTATGTGATCCTCCCTCTTATAGCTGCCCCCAGGGTCAGGATCAGGTAGCAGCTGTCGTCCTCTGGCCATATGGGAGGAGGTCACCGCTGGGGAATCTGTGATGACTCGATTGGATTCATCACCTTTTTTTGCCCGTGATAACCTTACGATTTACTGTTTCCACAGCTCTCATTTTGCTTGAGGTAAAGAGCTCTAAGGGGAAATAGGGAGGGGAAAAGAAATGGAGAAAGAAAGAGTGCAAGAAGGTGATCTTAAATTAAAGGTGGTACATTCATCATACACAGAAGCCAAAATCCATCTGGAAGCCTCCATGCTCATTGTTGACGCCGGAGTCAAAGTATAACCAAGCAACGTAACTTAATGTAATAGGCATATAAACTGTGCTAGTTGCCACCACAGTGATCACCCAGCACTGGGGCTTACATGGAGAAATTCATACTGTGCTCAAGCCTGTGTTCCTCACCTGGGACTGTAGTCGGAATAGGGAAAGGGCCTAAAGAAGCAGCAACGGGCAGCTTTAGGATCAATACGTCCTGTCGATGCTCAACTCTCTACCACGAGCAGTGGGGAAGAATCTTTACCATATGCTGTTCCATAAGGCTTTAAGAACCCTCGATCAGAAGCGGTCAAGAATTCATGAACAGAAGACCGCACCAGAATCTCTGACCTACTCTGTGGCCTGTGACGTGCGGCTATGCCATCCCCTTAGTGGCCTTCCCTACGCATAAGGAGTTTGGCTATGCGTCCTTAAACCTTCTCCTCCCACTCAACAAGGAAACTTCACTGCTTGGCTGCAGCAAATCCTGACAATGCTTCCATCCCACTGCACCATCCACGCTCCCTTTTCATCTCTGCTTGGTCCTTCTGATCTTCTGGTTCTTGCAACAAGATGTAGAGAAACTGCAAATAGCAACAACAGCATTTGCTTTTCCGTCAGCATCTCTCAGATCAATGCTTGCTGACTTCTCGTGCGGTAATGAGGCAGGCCAGAGCTGAAGCTTCAATGCGGCTTGCCCCGCTTGGAGACATCTGAAGAGGCCTGAGGCTACGGATTGCTACGGGTAGAGATACCCTCAAGGGCAATCTGTGCAGGGTGGGGGCTCCTCAGGAAAGCACTGGTTATAGCAAGATGAGAGGGCGGGCTTTGTTTCATGAAGCCCCGAGGACGGTAGAGGTGTGCAGGGTGGGACCATATATCTAGGACTCGCGAAAAGGCCTAGCACTTGCCCAAGGCTCATTATCGCTGCAGAAGGGGAGTTCCATTGAAATGGATGCATTCAGAGGAAAAGTTCAGACTAGCACCGCTCAGCAATTCACAACCAGCCATTAGGACTGTATTCAATACATGTACCTTTCACATTTCACAACGTTTTGAAAATGAAGTGAAACACAGCGGATTTCGATGCAAATCAGTAAAAAACCACCGGAAGCTGCTGTCCAGAGCCTTGATTTTCTTCCCATAGCACATAGCCCTTGCTCAACGCGCGCGCGGGTGGGGCTGCCAAGACAACCCGATGCCTACAAGCGAAATGTATTCTGACTCAGAAAACTCCCAGCATTCCAGAGGCGGCCGCCACTCTAGCTGCAGGCCCCGAGGTTTTGAGAGCACGTTCATTTAAATCGTTTTAGTTTTCGACTTGTCCAGGTAGATTTCAGAGCCGTGTATTCCTCCCCTGTTGAAATATTTAGCCTTCGCCAATAACTAGAAAACACCACTCTACCAAAAAGCTATTTGTGAGAGCAGCAATAAAACAAAGGATTATACGGAGTATATTAAGCATAACAGGAGTGAACGAGGGTGTGGGAGGAAAGCGAGAAAGCAAAGGCAAGGAGAGTGAGAAAGGGGGAAACAGAACAGCAGGGAAAGGGAGAGCCAGAGAGAAGGACTTATTAAAAACTAAGTAAGAATTATTGATGGAAGAGGGCGAGCTGCGGTCTCATGAGATGAAGCGAGGAGATGTCTCATTAAGTAGGTGAGACAGCGTATGCGCTCTTCGTCAGTGGGGAGTTTGCATTACACTCTCCCCGTCCATGTAAATTGCAGCCATGGATGGGGTCGACCGTTGTCTTTTTTCCTCCTGTAAATGTGTCCTCATTATAAATTTTCAAACTTGGGAGGTTTTGTGCTGCTGCTGAGTTTCAATTACGTGTCAGCATCGCGAGGAGAGAAAGGGATCAGGAAGCAGCGGGTGGTCGAAGAGGCGTCACAGCGGCTGCGTGCTGTGCCGAAGGCGGTCGAGAAGGCATTGCTGTCAGCGGTGCTTCTTGAGCTGCTGTTTCTCCACGCTGCATGCATGCGCAGCTGCCCCTTCTCCTGCTTGGGCCATGCTGCTTGAGCTGAGGGCACAGATCCCTGTGCTCGCCCCCAAGCTGCTCCTGCGAAGTTGTCCCGTTGTCCTGCGTGTGCCCATGCTACTCGAGCTAAGTGAAGGAACACAGCTGGTATCCAAGGGCGTGTATGGTGGGGCTTTGACCTATGCCAGCAACATTGTTTCAGTATGATTCCTTGCTCTGTTTGGAACACCCCTTCCATTAAAATACATGTGTTCATTTGGGTATAAGAGAAAGGTGCTCAGAGGGAAGGATATCTGACGTGTGCTGAAGTCTCCCGCTTCCGTTGCTTTTGTCCTTGTTATTGCTTTTTAGTAATAATTGTTCACTAACTCACCGGAATCATGAGTGGTCATTTTTTACCGCCACATGGCTATGGATGCATGTGAGGAAAACACAGACACAAATGAACACCTCATATGGATGCCCTTGACACAGTCCTGACTTTTGAGGTTTTCTGACTAGTCTCTGACATAGATGGGTCAATAGTATATGCTTCATGATGTAAGGACTGGGACGAGGAAGAGGGGCGTGGAAATAGTGGCCCGATTATGTCCGGTCTTCTTCATTACTCCTAGTCCTACTCTTCCTTCTCCCAGTATTGATTCCCTTCTGCCCCCTCTTAAGTTTGGAACAGCCTAGGAGTCTTGGGGATTTCAGGAGACTACTAAGTGCAACTATTTAAGCCTAAGGGGAGGGGGAAAGGAGGAAACATTAAACGTTTGTGCTACCTATAAGCCGAAGCTATTGTATTCGATTGCAGCTGGGGTGAAATGACATACGAGGAGGGACACAAAGCGTCTAGGTGTTGTTTGGTTATTTGCCCAATGACGGGTCCATTTTTAGCATCCTGTTGTGCTAGCGGGTGCCGCTCTACACGTCTGGCCTGGCCAGGCATACAGAGCGGGACCCGCTGCAGAACTCGTAATGTGGCGGCCCGGTATGAACAGTGCTGGTCTCATACCAGCACCGTTCATACCGTGGCCGCCACAGTCATAATGAGGCCCATTGTCATGCTTGCACCATTGTGCACCTGCTACAAGCAACAGTCAGTTAATACCACTTCAGCAGGTTTCCAAATACATAAAAGTACAGCCTTAGCAGGCCCAACATTCCAGAAGCAGCGCCAGTTCCAAAAGTTAAAAAAGACTGACTCCTTCACACCTCTTCTCCAGCAAGGCTGTCACAGGCCCTGTCACTGACTCCATGTCTTCTCTCTGGGCTTTCTGATCAACCAACCCAAATCAAGTCTGCTACCATCAAGAGACCTTTGTTTCATAGGGGCCTGATTCAGGATGGATCTGGGATGGTTTTCCCACTGCAGATCAAAAGAACCTGCCCAATCTACTCCCTGCAACAAGCATCAGCCGAACAATGGTTGGTAGTTCAGAGCCATTTGGCAGCAACTATGTTCCTCATTCCAGGGTCCTGATTGCACCTGCAGCCCTTTGTGAAACAAGTCCTGACTCATAGGGATTCAGCAGAGTTGCACTACAGGGCTTTGATTCTGGTTACTTCTCAGATTTGTTTAGTACTGGAGTGGTGGCTGTTACAGGAACACCTTCTGGGGGTATGATGAGCTGTGTCCTTCCCTCCGTCCCGTTAGTGATAACAACAGACAACAATGCAGTATGTTGGGGTGCCACTCCGGGGGAACAGATGGTGCAGGGAAAATAGCCATATAGTCCAACTGGAGAGAACATGGGCACCTCTGGAAGCCCCACTTCTCTTTCCCACTCGACTCAAGAAAAAAGGCTTCTCATCAGGATGGACAACAAGGTGGAATAGTCATATATAAATCACCAGGGAGATACCCGAGCTCCATCTCTACCACAGCTGATGGTCCAAATTCTTTCTTTGGTTGAGACCATCCTCTGGGCCTTGCAGTATCTCACATCAGATGCATCCACACAGGGAGGGCTGATCAGTGAAGCATCCTCCCTGGATTACTGTCTCTTCCAGGAGTCCATCCATATGATCTGCAGGAAGTGCTTGACTCTGCTAGTGTATCTTTTTGCCTCGAGATCCAACTCCCTCCTTCTTCAGTTTTGCCCCCAAGAGGAATACCCTCAGGCATGAGCATAGATGCTGTCAACAGCCAATGGCCCCCGAGCCTGGTATATGCATTCCTGCACTTTACCCTTGTCCCAAGGGTTGTGGCGAGGGTGAGAGTTCTGAAAGTACAGTTCATGCTGGTGGCTCCTTACTGACCGAGGAGGAAGGGATCCCCCTCCTTCTGAACATGTTTACCAGCAGGGAACTGTTGGGGATGGACCCCCAGGTATGCCAGAGGGACACTGGAAATCTGCGGACTTGGAGGGCCCAACACCCGCCCCCAGGATACACGGAGGAGTCAGTCAATGGCAAGTTCAAACGGCGATTTATTACAGACAAAACCAACAGGGATCAGCACAGGAACAGAAAATATTCATGCACATCTAGCTCTTCCTTGGCTCGCAGGCCGGTTTTACTTCCAAATGGCATAAGCACTTTGTCACAACTTGGGCCCTTCTCCAGAAAACCTATCGGCCAAGTGATTGGGTATGGAGTGTTCTATTACTTATATAGGACATTTTAGAGGTTATTCTACTCGCCCTTGCATGTCAGGTGGCTGGCCTGTTCCATCCCCATGTCACTTACTATAACATTGTTGCAGTGTTCTGAATTTACCATTGGTTCTTGGCTGTTGCTAGCCCGCTCTAGGGTACTAAACTGTGAGTGGCTAGAGCTGACGCCCCCAGGCCTGGGATCCGCAAAGGTTCTCAGCTCACTGTGTACCTCTTCAAGGTGATGAGAACAATTATGTGTCTGTATTGTATCTTGTGTGCACCACCTTGCCTTATGAGAGTACTTTCCTGACCGGCGCAACACTTGTTGCATACTGTTGCATACTTGTTGCAGTCTGTGTCTGGCGGTCTGGGGCCGGACCTCCTTTCCAACTGCTGATCGCTGTCCATTGTCTGTTTCGGCCGCGTCACGTGTTCAGAGACCACGAATTTGAGCTGTGCAGCTCTGAATTATGAGGATTTATTCATATTTTCTGCAGCTGGTCCCTTTGTCGTCCGGGGATTGGAATGTCATCCGTATCTCTTGACCTTGGCTGCGGGCTCTGTTTCACAGGTCTTTCTCTCTGTCCAGTCTGAATCGGCTCAGCTCGTCTTTTGCTCAGAGGCCTGAGGCCTGCTGTGATTTTCCTAAACCTTATGATGCAGTTTGTACAGTGTCCATGCTGTAATACATTTGCATAGGTTATTCACCCTTGGCTCTGTCAGGCCCCGTAGGTGCTCCTGCAGTTCCATAGGGTTATTCACATGTAAGCATCTGGAAGCTTTGCTTAGGACCTCTTGTGCCTTGTGGTTTCTGCGTTGCTGCCTTTGGCTAATAGCAAAATAATCAAAGCAATGATATTATGTATATCTATCCTTCCACTAACTGTAGAACTGTACTCTCATTTTCGTCATGTATTCAAGTGCATGTTTGTTTCCCGAAGTGCTTCATGTCTAATGCTGCTATGTCAGGGTGCCCCAACGACATCAGCAACATAGCTTCTTGGGCTTTAGTCCACACTGTCCATACAAGTGTCTACAATCATAACCTGTGGCTCTTCATCCACACATGGATAGATCTATATGTCCCTTGGTCGGTATGGCTGGATGAGGGGATACCTCTCAACGTACTTGTCAATCATGGAACCATTGGGAATTTGTCCAAAACAGAATGGATGAGTGCAGTGTTTTCTAGCCTTCTTGCTTGTCATTAATTTAATAGGAGGGGTTGGTGGCAGGCTTCCCCATCCCTCTTCAGAACTGACCTCCACATCCCTCCCTACTCTCCTCTCCCATCCTCGCTCACTTCTCTCTTTCCCGGCTGAATTTGATAACTTGAAGATTGAGCTCCATGGGGTCCGTTAATAGGTATTTTGAATCAAGTGGCCCAGGCTGTTCAGAACTCAAGGGGACCATCCACTAAAAGATCAGAGGCACACTATTGGACTGCTTTCCAGAGCTTGTGCCAGAATGGAAAGCTACATCCTCTAGCCTGCTGTGCTAAAGAAATTCTAGATTTTTTCCCCAGATGGGTTTTAAAAGGGTACAGCACTGTGCACAATATTATCCTAAAGGGCCACCCCACTTGCTCCCCTAGGCCCTGGGACAACCTGTCATAGATAGATTCCTTAGGCTCCAGATTACTGAAGCGGTTCACCCCGTCATATTCAGCATCAAGAACACAGTCAAAATGTGTTTCTTCCGCTCCTACACATCCTATCATCCAGGGCGTGTCCATGAGGTATGGTCAAGCATAGTGGGCAGTGACCCTTGGAGTTCCCGTGATAGATTAGTGTAGGGTAGCAACTTGGTGACACCCTGACAACCTTTGCTTTACACTATCTTGTGCAGTTACATTTTTAGAAAAGCTGCTAAGAAAGAGGGCAAGAAATATAACGGGAGCTTGAATGGTAGTCCTATAGTGCGCATCCCTGAATATACATATTTGGGGTGCTGATTGACCAACAACTTACTTGGAGATCGCAACGAGACCACTTGCAAGCTGTAGCCAGGCAGCAAGTGGGAGATATATTATTATTTGCTAAACATCACTCCGGCTTCTCTGTGGAGGGGATTATTAAGGTGTGTAAAGCTAAAATGATCTCCATCTTGTATGGGGTGGAAATTTGGGCTTACTCCAAGATGAAGGAACTGGACAAAATCAGCAGTCTTAGATTATTGCTCAATTTTCTCTCTAGTCTGTCTCTTTAATATCTCAGGCATGAGTGCCATGTGAATTCCATGGACTCTCTATTGAGGGGCAAAAGAATAAGATACTCATAGAGACTAGCCAATTCTGAGGATCCTACCCTAGTAAGCTTCCTCGCCGCAGAGGCCGGTAAGATGAAGGTACTTTCTATCAAAACGTCTGCTAGGTAAATAAATTACCTGAACGAAGAATTAAACTACGTAGATAGAACGCAGAACTTAGTGAACATGGCCACACAAAATTGTGCCTCAAATTACTTGTTGGAGGAAGACGCAACGGAAAAGATGAAGTACCTACAGGAATTTCCTAATTCCCTGCTCCGGACTGAAGATATGAGAGCTACATAACCCTTTGGAAATATTGGGTGCAAGAAAGGGCATTCCCAGGATTAACCGTAGCTGCAGATTCTGTAAGCAAATGCAATTAGAATCTGCAAAGCATCTTTTGGTACTAAGCACCTTCTTGAAGAGCACAGTTCCGGGGCATCTAAGGCACTTGGCTATGGATCCCGAGCTGGCTTTGATGCGAACAAAGTGTAGGATTGCTATATGAGAGGGGAGCATACCTTCCTGATACATCACTTCACTCGTTTCTGGGTGACCATTACAGCTCCCCTAGAGCTAATTAACAATGCCTAAAGGTTTAGGCACATTTGGTTAACTAATTGGGTATCTTTCTGTCTTACTGTATTTCCCTGAAAACAGTAGGGGTGGCACATCTCTATATGCCTTGCTTGGTCTTTTGGCTGAATTAATGCTTGGGAAGTGCAGAATCTGCTGTTTGGATTAAGTGGTGGACACCATTTTCTATGCTCATATTTATTTTTTGTAAGCCTTTGATTGCCATTGTAATGTTAATAAAAATCATTTTGACTGATAACAAATAAAAAATATATATATTTTACCAGTATGGGCCTTATTACAAGTCTGTCTGCATCTTGGCGGTACATCCGCCAGGATACCGGCAAACACTATTACCGTTACCAGCACTCAGTTCGGCGGAATTACTGCTGGATTAGGAGTGCTGGTAAATGCAGTAAATCCCCATCCGATGGACTCCATTGGGCATTTACCGGTAGTACCGACACCGGTAGTACCCCGGGTGGTAATATTGGCTATTTTCTGCTGCTAGGGTAGAATAATTACCTCCATCTTTTAGCTTTCAGGTAATTTCACACACCCCACCGACAAACTTGTACTGTACTTTGCCGGTATGCAAATGTGCCAGGATATTTGAATACTGGCACATTATTTCCGCACTGGCAAAGTTGTAATGAACATGGTGGGACGGATTTCCAGAGATTAATCTTTATCGTTGGGCCAGAAGATGCTTCTTTTGGCCCCTGATCAGATGATTAAAATGAAGGCATCCATTCCTGAGTTACCCACAGGGGTCAAGTCCGAAAAATAAGTTGGGGGACTCATTAACATACCTATTGAATATGGTGTCACCAGAAATTAGCATATCAAGGTGCCCTCTGAAAAAAGTTGGGGGACTTCTGAAAAAGGTGGGGGGACTCCGTCCACACATTTGTACCCTCGACTTGTGCCCTTGTTACCCATATATCATTATCAAATGGATAAGCCTGCTTACTTTAACACCCCCTCCCTCCCGCCTCATTCTTGGAATACCCAAGGGACCGGCACAGGGGTCTGATTGCCTCCCTAAAATGGTAGGTTCCCATCATCTGGCAGGGGACAGTTGCACTCAGGACTGCTACAGATCCCTTCTCATAGTGAGAGAATCTGAAAGCTTCTTTAGGCAAAAACATATCCCTGGAGGGAGGAAACAAACAGGTTCCTTTATTAACAAACAGCTTTCTGTACAAGAAATCCTTACAAAATCATGTTTTCTGTAATTTCAAAAGCTCAGCACTAAAGCAGTACTGGAAATTGAAATGATTAACTGTGGGATCCCACCAGCAACAGAAGAGGGTGGGCGCGAGATGGGGTGCAGGGGGATTTAGGAAGGCCTGGGTTATAAGCAGGGGGGAGGAGTGAGCTCAGGAGATTTTTCTCAGCACCCCCAATAAATAAACATTTACATTTCCTCAGATTAATTAGTAAATTATTAGAGAAAGGATAAGCGTTTCCTAAAATGTTGCTGGCAAATTAGAAGAGGTACACCTCTTCACAAAGCTGTACTTACCTGTTTTCTGCAGAGCATAATCCTGACAGGATTACTAACAAGTGTTGCATGCAGACCTTCCATTAGTCTAATGGGTAATCGATTTGACTTTGGTCCTGATGACCCGAATTCGAATCCTGGTCTTGGGAACCAAAGAAAATTGGTTACATCAATGGGCTGTGACGAATCCCAGGGTATTGTCACATTTTCTATGGGGAGGCCCCTTTCCATGAGATGAGGGAGGGGAGACTGCTATACGATAGTCCCCCTGGTGGTGGTGCTCAGCGGGATGATCTCATGGGGAGGGAAACCCTTCATGGGGTTGGTGACAATGGTCGTGAGAGAATGCGGTATCCTTTGGAATCCCTTGGTATCCACACCCTCCTTGAACCTAGCTCAGGTCCCTCTGGTCCCCCACACAACTATGTATTGCAGTAAGGTAGAGGGTGTCCATGAAATGACTATGACGAGGAAGAGGGATACTCACCTAATCTGGATACAAAGTATCACTGCGACGAGGAAGATGGTGAAAGGAGGAGAAGGCCCACTGCAGAACCTATACACACGCTACAGTTATCCAACAAGAACCCCGATCATAAAAAGGGAAGACGGATTTACCTTCTGGTTAAGCTAGCCCTGGAGGAGAAGGGAACGAGACGGTCACAGCTAAGCAAAGGATCTGAAGCAGAGACGCAGAGGGTCGCAAGTATGCAGGAGTTCCTCCCAAGATTGACCTGGTCTAGGAGTAGAAAAGCAGGAAGTTCAACCAGTTAAAGCAGAAGGAGATCGAGGACATGGGCAGCCAAAGGTGTACAACAGAATTTGAGCTGCGGAGCAGCAGGAAGGAGAACACAGAGCATGGCAGCTAGGTATACGCTCTGATCCAGCCACAGAAGGGACCACCGACCACGCTGAGACTTCGCAAAGGTAGGGAAAGAATCAGGCCGGTTAGCAGAACATTAAAGGAGCTAAAGAAATTAAGCTGCATTGTGAAAACATCCCGAAGAGCACGAGGGGGTGAAAGGGTTCCTAAACAAACTAATACGAACATTGTAAATCACATGAAAGCATCCCGAAGGGCACAAGGGGGTGAAGGGATTCTGATACCAGTTAATACGAACTTGGCAAACGACATAGAAACACCCCAAAGATTACAAGGGGAGGAAAGAGGAAACGTACAGATATATGAGAATCTAGTGAAATAGATAAACCCATCCCAAGGGTTACAAAGAGATAACTGCGGAGGCACATATCCTGATATGAAGGAACCCTACCTGGCAGGAGAGTATACCAGCTATATCCAAATAGACAATAAGTAAAGTGGAATTAGGAATCCCGTTAAAGCAGAGTTACAGTGTCTGGGACCCAGTTGGAAACGGGCAAGGCTCCTCAGTGGAATGGATAAGGGTCCAAAACCAATTTCAGTGCAAGAAAACTAAAAGCTGCGAACATAAAGTCTTGCAGGCTAGTAAACCAAACTTGATACACCATTTGGAAAGTTTAGAGTAAGGCCTAGCAGGTTAGTGAACCAGGCCTAACAAACAATGGAAAAGGATTAGTTTGTACAAACAAGGGGGGTTCTGGGAATTTCTCTACTACCGGCCTATATCCCAGGTTAGTGTCACACCCAGAGTCTTTAACTCACCATCCTTTCACAGAAGAGACATATCCACTACATATCAGTCTTTGTCCTGCCCAAGGGCAGTCCAGCACCGAAATGCCTGGCAATTCTCTTCTGAACAAGAGTACCAACAGCGACCCCAGACACATGTTTCGGCCTGGTTGGGCCTCATCAGTGAGGTGGAGCTGTGCCCCTCTAAGAACAGTCAGCAAGGGTTCCACGTCTGGATTACTCTTGTAACTTAGGGTGAAAACTTAAGCTACTTAATATGCACAATCAAGGGGGGTTCTGGGAGTGTCTCTACTACCAGCCTTGTTAATAAGCATTTTTGTAATGGGGTGAGTTCTCTGATGGCAAGTTGTTTCAAGTCAGATGACGAGAGCTATGCCTCTGTTGAGCATTGTGATACCGATCTTCTTCCCTTAACCCCATGGTTTCTTTGCACAGCTGGAATGGCTTAAACTCCTGCCCCTCCATCCTATCTCTTACGTGGTTGCAGCCAGCCTCTTCAACCTGGCAAACACTCCCCTCTACAACCCCGGGGGGAATTGCAAATTTCTGAATAGGGGGGTGAACGGTGACGGATATGATGTAATGCCTGCTTTTTTAACCATAGCATCCAATGAGTCACACACTAGGGCTGTTATTAGGTCTCTGTACATGTTGGGGGGTCTGTCAGTCCTGGGGTACCACAAAACCTCATCTATGGGCCTTCCTATCACTGCCCTGTTCATCCTTCACCAAATACTGTCATGATTCCTGTTGAACCATTCTCGAATAATCCTCAGTTGGGCTACTCGGTAGTACATCAGAAAGTTTGGGACTCCCATTCCCCCCGCTCCCGGAGGGGTAGTCATGGCCTTCCATGCCACGCTCAGCCTTTTCCCTTGCCAAATGTTGTTTTCCACAAGTTTATTCAGGAATTTGAATAATTTTTGGGGGACTGCCACCGGGAGAGCTTGAAAGTAGTACAGCGCTCTGGGAAGAATTATTATATTAATAACATTGATCCATCCAGACCATCCATGATATGTTGAGGAGCCTCCTTTCTCCCAGCCAGATCTTAATTTTTCCAACAGATGGGGGTAGTTTGCTTGATACATACTCTCTAAGGAGCTGGTTATCCTCACCCCCAGGTATCGGAGAGCTCCCTCTGCTCGTGTGAATTGACCTGTATCTAACGTGTCTGGGGATGTGTCTCTTTGCAAGATCATAAGCTCAGATTTTTGATTATTGGTCTTCAGGCCTGCCACTTTGCCAAATCCCCCTACGAGTGTCTTTAGATTCAGGAGGGAAGAGTTCATGTCACTAAGCACGACCAGGAAGTCGTCGACAAAGGCCATTGCTTTATGGTCTTCCCCTCCAAAGGCGATCTCTTTAATACACCTCTCCTTCCTGATCCTAGCTAGAAAGGGTTCTAGGAATATTGTGTACAGGACTGGTGACGTAGGACAGCCCTGTTTAGTACCCCTGTTTACTCCTAACTCCTGGGAGACATGCCCATTAATGGCCAGCCTGATAAGTGGTGTTCTGAAGTTGGCTTTATCCAGGCGGAGAAAGCCCGGGCCGAACCCCATTGCCTCCATGGTGGTAAACAAGAATGACCATTCAACGTGGTCGAATGCCTTCTCAGCAGTTCTTGCACCCCCACCCTAAGGCCCACCCTATTGGTTTCCTCTATCAGGTGGCTAATTCGCCTAATGTTGTCAAAGGTTTGTCTTCTTTTGACGAAGTTCGCCTGATCCGGATGAATCAGGTCTGGGATTACTTTATACATTCTAGAAGTCAAGATTTTAGTAAAGATTTTGGTGTCAAGGTTTATTAGGACAATTGGGAGGTATGAGCTACAGAGGGTTTCATTCTTATTCGGTTTAGGGAATAGAACCACCTTCGCCTCTTCCATGACCTGGGAGATTTGGCCTGAGATCGAGAAGGAGTTGTACAGGGACATCATTATCGGGAGTAATGTGGCCTGGAACACCCTATAGAACAAAGTGGGGTAGCCATCTGGGCCTGGGGCTTTATTTGGTGGTAGCGAGCAGATAGCCGCCCGGACCTCGTCTTTGGTGGTCTCCCTTTCCAGGGCATCTCATTGTCTTTGGTCTCGGCTTCGTAACCGGCAAGAACTTAGGAAGGCCTCTTGTGGGTCTCTATGATGCATTTCCGAAGAATACTGTGTCGAATAAAAATCAGTGAGTGCCTGTAGGATCTCCTTGGTTAGTGTGGTTACTGCTCCGCTCGCCATTTGGATGAGGTGTATCGTTCCTGCCGCCTCCTTTTTCTTGACCTGCCAGGCCAGGAGTTCACCCACTTTGTTTGCCTGTACGTAAAACCGCTGTCTCAGGAACAGAAGTGATTTTTCTGCCTGCTTGGCCAGGAGGATTTTAATTTGCCCTTTGAGGTGCCTGTATTCCCTATTAATTGTCGCCCCCTTATCTGTTTCTATTCTAGCCATCACCCCTTTAAACGCTTTTCTAGATCTGCCTGCAGGGCCCTCTCCTGTTTCGCTCGTATTGCTTGCTTTGCTATGAGCTCCCCCCGCATGGTTGCCTTAAAGGCGTCCCAGACCACCTGTTCCAGCATAGCCAGAGTCTTATTTTCCCCAAAGAATTTGCGGATGGACTCTTGTATCTCTTCGCATATTACTGTTTCCCTCAGCAGGTGGTGTGGGAACCTCCACCTCCAAAGCCATGATCCCTACCTCTCCAATTCGAGTTCTAGCTGCAGGGGAGCATGATAGGACAGGGCTATGGGCCCCATCTCTATGTCCCTCACTTGGTCGAGCAATGTCGCAGAGACCCATACATAGTCAATTCGTGAGAACGTTCGGTGTGCATGGGAGTAGAATGTGTACCCCTTTGTGTCCCCTTTCAATTCATGGCAGATGTCCACCAGGGTCAGTCTATCTATACTGGCCAGCAGGCTTCTAGAGGGGCCTTTGGGTGTGGGTATGCTCCTGTCCATGGTTGGGTGCCACGCCATGTTAAAATCCCATTAGTATGAGTTGGCACGTTGTGTACTGCTCTATTTTTTCCATTAACCCCTGCAAATACCCATCCTGCCCTGAGTTTGGGGCGTACACTGGCTATTGTGAGAGGTTTTCCTCCTTATTGGGTAGAGAAATCTACCTTCTTTGTCCGCTTTTGTTTCTACTATTTGCATGTCGGGTAGTTGTCTAAACGCTATGAGGATCCCTCGCACCTTGTTTTTATCATTGGCCTGTAGGACCAGGGGGTAAGCTCTTAGCTTCAGTCTATGTTTATCCTGCGTATGCATGCGGGTCTCCTGCAGTGTCACTATTTCGGGCTTAGCATCTTGAAGGAGGTTCTCTAACTTCTGTCTTTTTGCTGGTGTATTTAACCTTCTGACATTCAGTATGAGTATTTGTATCCCTTTTTTGCTACCCATACCGCATCTTGCCTCAAGTGTTCCAGTGTTGCAGCAATCCTCCTCCCACTCGCTTCCCCCCCTCGCCGCCACTTCCCCTTCCCCCTCCGGCTAGACTCGGCTCAACTCCCTCCGGCCATAGACTCGGCCGTGGGAGCCGGGTCTCATTCCATTCCCGGAGATTAACTAGGCGGGGAGAGCAGTCCCTCTGCTTTCCCCCGTTTCCAAGATCCGTGACCATCCCCCCCACCTCTCTAGCAGCCCCTGGACTGAGGTACCCCTTGGGACCACACTGGATCTCAACACAATATATCTTGGCCCCTGTGCCAGATGTTGGGTGTAAGTTCAATTTATTCTGGGGGCTTTGGTCGCTGTCCCCCTGGGCCCTGTGGATGTTTACGTCTTGACTTTGACTCCCCTACTCTTCTCCTCTTCCATGGCTTCTCTTTAAGACCTTCGTGCCCTGGCCTCATGTCTTGACCCTCGCCTGCGTCCACTTCTTCCTCCATGTTTAGATGCCCTATGGCCAGGCTGTGCTATATAAATAATAAAGTAAACTAAACTAAACTAGGATCTTGAATCCTTCCTCCAGCGTGGTGATGCAGTGCTGGTGCCCTTCTCTCTTGAAGAGCAGTTGGAAGGGAAATGTCCACCTGTATCATATCTGGGCTTGGGTTAGGGCCTTGGTCACCGGCCCATTTGCCTCATCTTTGCCAGCGTGATCTTGGCCAGGGCTCGAAAGAGCTTGATTACAGTGCCATTCACCTTTATCGGAGTTGCTTTCCTCGCAGCTAGTAGGATCGCTTCCTTTTGGTCATCTCGTTGCATAGCCAACACCACTTCTCTTGGCCTGGCACCAGGCTCATCTCGTAGTGGGCCGACGCGATGGATTCTATCTATCTATCTATATGGATTTCTCCCCCTGTTTCTATGTCAAGTAGGTCTTTGAACGCTTGCTGCATTTCTACCCTAAGGTCACAGTCGTTCTCACTTTCTGGTAGCACCTTAACCCTGATGTTGGACCTTCTCAAGCGGTTCTCCAAGTCCTCTGTGTGTAGCTCCAGGTTGTGTGTCATGACCGCCAGCTGTTCCGCAAATGTGTCTATCGTAGCCATGCCCACATTCGCTAGGCCATCCAGACTAGCCTATACCAACATGATCACCAAGCCCATAACATGCAGAGTATGTGCAGGGGGCTACAGCTTCCCAGCCATTGCTGCCACCCACTGGAATGCCCTACCCTCACATATCAGGGGAATTGACTCCCACCTAGCATTCCGCAAAGCCATCAAAACAAGACTATTTGCCTAACTGCTATCTGTTAATTCCTAAGCTCTTACTTTGTACACTACTGTAACCAAATATGAACACCCCCAACTGTACTTTGTAACTTAGCAGATATGCTCTAACCAAGTAACCGCCTGTCTTAATTGTAATCCTGCTTAAGTACACTTTCTTGTAAAAAGCGCCTCAATGCCTTAAAATGGTGTTTTCGTTGGTGTCAACTCCGTCTCCCAGTTCCACAATGTCGCCTTTGATTTCCTGCAGGGATTGTGCTAGCTCTGTGCGCATTAGACTTAATTGCGTTTACAAGGTGGCCGTCATTTGATCGCTTAATGCCTTGAAGGATTGTTGGAGTACCTCACTCGTGACCTCTTGTCCATATGGTAGCACTGGGGGTTCCTCCACCCCTTGCTGCTCTGTCAGCACTTGGTCCTCTTCTACAGGTGGGTTCCCCTTCCTTCCTCCATAGCTTTTGGTGGGCTCCTTCTTGTTTCTTCGAGGGCTGGGTGTTCTGTGGGGCCTGGGTTGGCTGCCACCCCAGGGGTGGTTTTGGGCCGGATACGCTGAAAAGTGGTCCTGGTGTGGTCAGAGCTTCAATGCCCCACTGACTTGGAGCAACTTTAGTTGCTTGTCCCTTCCAATTTTCAGGCTCCCCACTTCCAGGGGCACCCCCTGTGGTCCTACTGTTCAAGCCTCATTCACTTGCCCTGTGCGCCCTCGGGGGCCCCTTCTCTGCTTGCTTTGTGATATCTGCCCCAGCTCTCGTGGGGCACGGAGCGGCGACTCAATCCCACGCCCCCCAGGGGAGTCTGATGTTAAGGGCCTGCGGCCCGCGTCAACACCCCCTACACCTTCTGGGGCGGGTGGCCAGGGCCACTGGGGGAGGCCTTGTGAGACGGCCCTTCCATTTAGTGCTGGTGGTGGCCTCTATCTTTGCTTTGTACTGCTATGGGCCCGCCCCTTTCCCTGGGTCAGAGTGTGCCTGGGGAGTGGGGGTAGCTTGTGCGAGCCTACTCCGTGGGGACTGGCTCCTTAAACTTCACTGGTGCCCCCTCACTGTAAATCCTACGGCTCTTGCTCCGACGATCACCTAATTAGGTGGTTGATGAGCGTCTCCACTCTTGGTGCACAACGTGCCACAAGGTGCTGATCTTCACTGAGGGATGGGGATCTGGGTGGCGATTTGCCGGGGTTGGCTTTGCCCGCTCCCCCTCCTTACTTGCAATGCCATGTACACCCGGACTGCTCATGCTGTCCAGTGCCTCGGCAGTGCTGCCCGCGCAGTTGCAGTCCAGAGGGGCGCGCAGCTCTGACTGCCTCCCTGGGTCCTCCCGCGGAGCTGTCGGCAGTGAATCGTGTGCTGTCACTTGTCCTGCTGAGATGCCCTTATATGGCTGGGCACCGTTTGTGTCCTCCTGTGACAGTTGCAGGAGGTCCGATTTCCCCCCGGTCTCCTTGGATTCAATATCGGGTCACCGGCCCCCAGCTAGACGCTGCTGCCTGCGCTCTTGCTACCTCTCACTATGGCCCGCTCTGCTTTAATTCGCTCTGATTGGAGTCATCATGATCATCATGGGGATTTGTCTTCTTTCCGGCTCATCCCCCTGCATTTGCCTCCTAGGGGTTATACATTTTAGACTGCTTATTGCACCTTTGTGGGATGGCCGGGGAGGAGCACGCTCCTCATGGTGGAGCGATCACGACGGCCATCTTGGAATCCGTTCTTACAATTTTTGTAGTTTTTCATGTATTATTATCCATTCTATCACATACTATGGTAATGTGTAAATTGTTTAGTTTTGCAACTTCTTAGGTGGCTAACATTTTCAGCGTATGAAGTCATCAATTTCATCACATGTATGTTCACATGCAATGGCGCACTGACACAGGTCATGCTCAGAATAGTCATAATCTTTTATTGCAGGTGCCTGTGCGGGTGACGTGACAAGATTGGCATGTGGGACATGGGTGGAAGCCATTACTGCGTGAGGGTGTCCACATCCCTCCTGTATCTTAGCATCTCAGACATTAGCCTGCAACCTTTGCCTCTCCTGATGTTTTGGACTACATCTCCCATCAGCCTTATCTAGCATAGTCAATGGTGAGGATTCTTTTGAGTCATTGCCAAACACATCTGGAGAGCCATTGGTTGCAGACCCATGTTCTATTTGGTAAACCTTGATCTACATTGTTTAGTAATTTGCTTGTACTAAACTGGTGCAATGTACTTGCTAAGTTAGATTGCCTCTATTTTTGGCCATTGTCATATAGGTTTTGTAATCCCCATTTTCCTCTCGACTATTTGCAAAAGGAGAAACATTGTCATGGAGGTGAATCTGCTAAATTGTTTATTTTGGATCCAATGTGATTGTATTTCTTTATATACATAAAGGTTTGAAATAGAGACAATGGGCCTCATTACGACCCTGGCGGTACGGAGTGAACAGCGCCGTAAAAGGTGCCGGCGCCGTTCACTCCGTACCGCCGCATTACGAGTTCCCCTCGCGGGACACGGTGAGCATGCCTGGGAAAACCAGGCGTGCTTACCGGGTCCCGCAAGGGGAAGAGGGAGCAAACAACGGGCCATCTCGTAATGGCCCGTTGTTTGCTCCCTCTCCCATTCCCATTCAGCCCTATGGGGGCTGAAATGGGAATGGGGAAGGACCGTGTCCGGGTCCTTGGAGGGAGGAATTACCGGGCCTTCCGAACTCGGAATGGCCCGGTAAGTCCTCATTCCGAGGACCCGGACCCCGACACGATTTCGGCGGCAGCCATGCCGCCAATAGCAGCATGGTTACCATCGAACTCGAAATGAGGGCCAATGCCTTCAAAAGTGTTGCTTTGGACACATGTTGCTTTGTCAATTTTGGTGCATCTAATGGGAGCGATACCATTTTGTGCAACTTTAATTACAGATAGTGGGGGGCGTTTGCAACAAGGAGTCAGAGAACCATTAGGAAAGGGAGATGAGCCAGCGTCTGGAGTGGGCTCAGCATTGGAAGGCAACCCTTAGCTAGTGGGTCAGAATACCTTCAGCCTGAGAAGCCTGCAGGTGGGGTGGAAATTCCTGCCAGGTAATAATTTGGGGTGTGTACTCAGTCATTTTGGGTATCCCTTAAGACAAGGACGAATCACAAGTTCTTGCCTGCTAAGCAGGTGGAGTCTACATCCCAGGAGACACACTTGGAACGAGGAAAATATCATAAAAGCAGACAAGAAAGCATGCTAGGGCACTGTACACAATCATATGGCTGTCAGTGACTGAGAGATAGCCAAGAGCGGGCTGTAGCCCTAGATCTGAGTTTTGTAGACTATGGAATTGGACATTAGGATCTCCTAAAGTAGACAATTACACTTGTTTGCTTGGACCTCCATTCTGACACTGTTAAAACTGAGAAATCCTTCTTATGTTCTAGGATCAACCATTGGGACCAAGTTTGACTTCATCCACCTCCATGAACACCAAATCCCAAAGTGGAGAGGCTAACATGTAGAGCGAACATTTGCATCCTGGATAGGTGGAGCAGGTTTGGTCCAGAGACATTGCGTCATCACTCGCTACAATAGAGCTTTGTTCAAACCCAATCCCAGGGCATGGTGGTGTTATTTATTTATTTACATTTGTAGAGTTATGAACACCCAAGATGGCCATCCTGTTCTGTTGTAGTTGACCAGAAGGACACGCGTTGGAACTGTATTATTTTTGTATGAGTGTTTCTGTTTTCCCCACCATTTTAATGAACTCTGCGTGCTTTAAGTCAAATTTACAGAGAAGGGTTTCTTTCCTTATAGAAAGCAGCGGGGGCATGTTGAAACGGCAGAGCCACGTGTTTGAAATGATCTTCCACGTGAATTAGGATATATCTGTAAAATATACTACATACATATTAAGAACATCGTGTCCTGTCATTTGTTAAAATGTTTTATAAAAATATTGTTGCCATTCGCAACAGAGACTGATACATATTGTCTGGGAGTTATTGCCATAAACAAACCTGGACGTTTAATGGCATTTTACTAGAAACTCGCCTCAAACTTTTTGTTGTTGTCCTTTTTAGGATGAATTACGAAGAACATGGGTTACACCAATATGAAATTTTCTGGTTTTTAAACACTCTACACTTGCCTTTTTTGCACTTTATACTGTTACAGGATCCCAGAACATGGCTTGGCCTGCAGGGTGTAATAAAAGCAAATTTGCATTATGCAATGGCTACATATTGAATGATGCATACTTACTTGTATAATTCATTATGTAACTTCTGTATGGAGCCCCTCTTCTATCACCATGGCGGACGGAAAAGGTAAGCTGCTGCGGCGGATGGCCATTGCCACAATCAGGTAAGTGGGGACGGGCAAGGGTTTGGGGATCTTTAAAAAAAATAACAGTAAAGATACTGGAGGGTGAAGAAAGAAAATGGCGGCCTGCTGCAGAAAAGCAGCCAGCAGGTTCCGTGGAACGCAGGCTGAGATTATAGATTTCAACTCGCAATCTGCAGAGCCTGCTTGGTTGCACTCCCTGCCCCTGGCGCTAATGGCCTAAACAGCCCACCATGATTTTTTTTTTATTCAAATGGGTGGGTTAAAACAGATTACTAATAATTAACTGTACCTTTCTCTTTATTTCTGAAAGCAATCAGCCTCACGGCTTGGTAGCGCAGGCGTCCTGTCTATGCTTGTGGGAGCTTCAAGTGGTCCATCCTAGGATGAATACATCTTCTCCTATACTTTTGACAACCTTGCTGATCAATGCCAATTGTGTTCATCTACAAATGGTATCCAACTTTTTCATGAATGCAGTTTGCTTTTGTAATTACTAGGGCTCAAAGCGACTACATCTGAAGGGGAAAGTTTTCACTTTCCTTCTGAAATAGGTTCAGATTTTTTGAATGACGTATGTCTTCAGGTACAGCACTCCAGTGACTACTAGCTAGCGATGAAAACAGAGCCAAAAAGACAAAAATTATGTCCGGTGGGACACATTTGAATTGCATTGGCCATATACATTTCTTTTGAGGCTCAGCAAATGGCCCCCTAAAGTATGGAGGCCTTTGCTCAAACCAAGAATACTAAACCAGGATGTAAATACGCATATATGATATATTTAATTATTGTGAATTCAGAATTAATTTATTGAGACCATGATTTCTGAAAGCAGCTTCTATAATCCATGAAAAACATTTGCAAAATAATAATTATAGAAAAAGCCTTCATGAATAAAGTCAAAACTATACGATATATATGATCTCATACAATAAATGTAAAAAGAAAAAAATATATACACAAAACAAAACGTAAACATATATTGGCAACAGTCAAACAAATCAAGTCTGCAAGCTTAAACCGAGCGCCCTTTTATTTGGTTTGAGGCCTCTCTTTCCCAGCACTGTTGACTAGGTTCGACAAAACACCCTAACGTTATGGGGCTACGTCTTCCTCAGGACCCTGATTAACGCCTAAAAGTTCTTGTCTGAAGACCTTAATTCCAAAGAAGCAATTTTATTTCTCTAGGGATCAACACAAATCACCCAAGTAGAACATTCATGCAAGTTGTCAATTCCCTGTAGCATTTCCCACTTTGTTTCCAGAATACGTAGAGCAGCACCATAATATCCTTCTTATGTGGATTTAAATCACTGCAATCAATTTCACTTTTCAGCGGCTCTTGTTAATTGTCCATTCTGATTCCACGTCAATCATCCGTTGCAACCCGGGAGTTATGTCTAAACTAGTAAACTTGATAACTTGATTTGTTTGATTATTGCCTTTGATATGCTTAAGTTGTGTTTTGTGAACATATTTCTTTTCTTTTCTATTTATTATATTATATCATATGTGTCCAGTGTAGTTTTGGCTTTATTTAGAAACGGTTTTGTGTTTTGTGTTATTTCGCAGTTGTCTTTCATGTATTATTGACGCTGTTTTCTGAAATCATGTCCTCAAAACATTTACTCGGACTTCACAATAATTAAAGACATCATATATTTTTTTAAATATTAATTATGGTTTAGAGTTCTTGTCTTGGGCAAAGGCGTCCATACTTTAGGGAGGTCATTTTCTGACCCTCAAAAGGAATGTATGTGGCCTATGCAGTGTAAATTCATCCCAACAGACATACATTACATTTTTTTGAATTCTGACCCCAGTGTCCGCGGGTTATGGGACGTCTTACAGTTAAAAGGTGCATAGCAGCTAGAAATGGAAAGGACCGACCAAAAGCGCTTGAACGTTTGAAGTGATTGATAGAAATAAAGGGGCTGATTCTCAAAGACATGTGCAAATTAAAAAAGGCAGGGGAGGTACCTCTTTTTTATTTGCACTTGTTTTCAAAATGTGCAGGTGACCTTATTCTCAAAGGGGACACGCTCATTTCAATGGGGTTGGACAGGTGCAGAGAAGATGCGCTGGCAAGCCCCCTTTCATACATTGGATTCAGGAGCGTGCTCCAGGCACGAGAGCATGACAGGCTGGCAGCACCCACGTGGGCACTGGGAGAACATTTCACAGTCACAGTGAAAAGCGAAGATAGAAACTGAAGCAGGTAGACCACGGTTCGATAGAAATGCAAGTGGGACAGAAGCAGTTCATGCTGCTGTTGCTGCTCCACTTACAGAAAATGCATGAACGGGTCGGGAATGGACCTGTCATGCGATGCGCATTCCCCTGTGACTGCCTTATTTAGGCCAAGGGGGAGGCCTTTGTGTTGTGCATATTTTAAAGTGCATCTCACTTGTGGATACGGGATGCGCTTTAATCGTTTGAAATGATGGATACAAATAGAGGGGCAGATTCTCAAAGACAAGTGCAAAGTGCAGAGGTTGCAGCTTTTTTAGTTGCACTTGTTTAAACAATGCGCAGGTGTCCTGATTCTCAAAGGTGACCTATGCATTTCAGTGGGGCTGGCTAGCAGCGGAAAAGAGGTGCTGTCCAGCTCCATTGCATACATTAGTGTTAGTCCACTATGACAAGCTTAAAGTCTCAGTCTCCCATGTCCAACCCATGTATCCGTGCCTGAAGCATGCTCCTGGGGTGCAGGTTAAACTTAACTTTAGTTCTGTGCCCATTTTATGTGAAGTGTTCCTATACCGTACAGTAAGGGTGTTTATGTTCTATCCTGTCACGTATGATCCATGACATGAACAAAGATAGAAGGGTGTTGCATGTGTAAACATTGGATCAAGAAAGACAAGGGGACTCATTAGGAGTGTGGTGGTCCAGAAACAAGGGTGTCGGTAAGCTGACTCAGGCGGGCGCAGCGGCCCCGGTAGGCAGACTCACGGAAGCACCGGCACCATTAGTGACAGTGTAGGCGCTCCTGTGAACCATTCCCATGGAGTCCTGTAGGACTCCATGGGAATGGGGACTAACATTTTCCAGCACCTAGCTTCCCGGTCTGCCGGGACCTGTAATGTCCCAATGACACTGGGAAGCTAGGTGCTGGAAACGGTGTTACAAGGTCGGTGGCAACCCACATGTCGCACCGGCAGGTTATCGCTGACCCGTAATGAGGCCCAAGGACTTTGAAGACTTTGACGGCATGCTGCCCATCAAGTTGCAACAGTTAAAAAGGATGTTGTTTCAGAAGAGATAACAGTAAATCACAGCAGAAGCATTCAGTGAAAGTCCATGTGTATGGGAGCACTGCAGTGAATTGACCAAATTTCCTTTTTAACATAGGTAGGGAGCAACACAGAAAGGACTGAGGTGATTCGGCCACTATCGATGGTACAACCCAGAAGAGGGGGGAGTAGGAATCTCACTAGTTTAAAGCTCCCACACAGGTGCAGACATAGCTCTAGCCCAACATACACCCACATATTACAATTGCCATAAAGCACCAAAAGGGAACTGGAGCCATGGATAAACAGCATGAGTTAGGAGAACTGAACTAAAGGACACAGAAGTTCAAAGTGAGGGTCTCCACTACTCAGGACCATGACCCATGGACAAACAATATGAGTAAGGAAAATGTCAGTTCCCAGGCATCCCTAGTAAGGGTCCACATTACTCAGAAATAGAAGCAGCTGTCTGATCATTTAACTAACCACGAGTTTGCAACATCCTGGCATTTGCAAAATAACAAGAGAAAACATCCACCACTTATGTGATAGAAAATGTGAGAGTATAGGGTAAATATAGCCAAAACCGATGAACTGCCCTGGCCACATTGGGCCTAAAAGTGCAGAAATACTTGCTTGTAATTGCAAAGTACAATGTGGACAGGCAGAGAAAATGCCAGCAGTTCATTTCAACTGCAAAACCATGAACATGCCAAAATAGAGAGACCATGGAAATGTGTGCATTCTGCAGCTTGAAACCAGGAGCGTTTTAAATATGAAACTACAATGCAGAAAAGAATTCAAAGGCACACAGTAAGGAAACTGGTTGCTATAAAACTATTTGTAAATAAAGGGAGATGGAAGCAAAATATGTAGAATGTGATACAAGACATGGAAGCAGGCACCATGTAATGAAATAAACATGTATTTTAAAATCACCAGTTTCTGTTCATAATAATTGGCTTCAGTCTGTACTGAACACCCAAACTGCTGTGACCTTCCCCATCATCGGGAAATGTCATTGCAGCTGCAGCAGTGCCATGGAAGGAATTGATTGGGGTTAGGTGCTAACAACTGTGTAAACTCAGAGGCAGCCCTTAACGGGTTGACGTTTGGAAAATAGTTGAAAACTCAATTTGTGGTATCTATTCCTGAGCTAATGACAAGCGACAGGTTAAATGAGACTGCAATTTCAAAGGGGTGGAGTTATACCCTCTGCTCAAGTAAGATAGGGGCAAATGGGCATTAGCTCAGGGAGAAAGGCATGTTAAGTGCTTTTATGGCAGGCTTGGGTCAAAGGAGGCCAGAGGCCATTCCTACATACAGATGTTGGGAACACAAATAGGCCAGTCAACTGAAAGGGAAAATATGCATGGCCTTATTTTTACATAGCTGCTATGGTGAAATAATGATTGTTAATTATCTTGGTAACTATAATTTGCACAATAATGGTCCAAATAGCATTACAAAGCTTATGGGAAGACATATCTGTTGAGATGACTGTGATAGAAATTCAGCCATGGGAACTGAAGTTATAAGCTTAATTGTGATGATAGCTTCCCAGAAAATGTCACGAAGTGGAGATTCAGGGTGATGATAGCTTGTTGGATTAGATACCTGTATAAACAATCTTGTTACATAGATTTTTCTCATTTTAATAAATCACAAAGATCTGTCATTCGAACATGCAACATTGTGCCAAAATGAGACACATTTCATTAAGTTACGTAGATTTTTCTCGTTTTAATAAATCACAAAGATCTGTCATTCGAACCTGCAACATTGTGCCAAAATGAGACACATTTCATTAAGTCTAGCATAATAAGACCATTGGGGAAACATATCGTTTGTGACTCGTATTTGTAAATAAAAATGTTTTGCCATGTTGTCATTTATAAGTTCATTACTGAAGTGGTCAAAATGCAATTTCAAAGGGGTGGACTCATAACTTTCAAGGTATGATGCCTAGTAATTACAGGGCTCAATGATTGCAATGCGGTGGAAAATAGATGTCCAACCAGAATAGTTAGCGAATCAGCTAGCACATCCTGATTTTGATAATTTGGGGGGTGGATAAAGATTTATAAGGAGACACACCATGGGAAAAAGGTAGAAGTGTCTGAAATGGTATGAGTAGGGACTACTGAAAAAAAGGCTGAAGGACCAGTATTGCCAGAGAGGTGGATTAGACCAGGAGGAAGACTAAAATCTGGAAGGAACTTGGATAGGAAAATAAAGGGATGAATTCTGAAGGCATCAATGACTGAACCCAGAGAGGCAAATAAAGGGATGGATTCTGGAGGTAGCCATGACTGAACGTGTAAAGGCCACCTAACCAGATCCCTGTCCTTTTCCCATGAGATGATCCAGGAGGTGGTGTCTTTTCCTGAGCACAAAACACAGAGATATTACATGTAAGCAACCTGTCCAACCAAACAAGGTTTTGTGGGGATCTGTTTGATTTTATTTCTACCCTTATTGATTTGGTGGGCAGACCAAGTAGTGCTTTAGTGTTATTACTAAATAATAATTTCATTAATTCCCCTATAACAAACTATCATGGGCTGATTTTGATGAAATTCGAAATCAATGACATCACTTGCAGAGTGGATACACATATTGCTTGTTAAAGTAATTAGGTACTCCTTTTGATTTTTGCCAATGTCAGAACTCCCTAATGGGAGGGCTGCATAAAAAGGAAAGTACCAACTGCTCCCTATTCCCCAGACCCTTCCCTTAAAGCAGATGGGTTTACATAGTAAACTTAATATCCGAGTTTGTGGCATAGGAAAAGCGTCTTCCCAAAGTTGAACAAAGTGAAGTCACTCATTTAAAAGCACATCCCTGCAGAAAGTGATAATGTGACTCCTGATAGAAGAGAGAGTCTTCATTGCATTGTGCTGAAGGAAGAAGAGTTCTGTGTGTGTATATATATATATATATATATTCAGTGAAAAAGCTTTGTTAAAGGGACGTTATGGTTCCAAGTAAAACCGAAAACCCCCTGAAATTAGCCAGTTATGGTATGCTAAGCAACCATAACTTGCACCACCACTGTGCACTGCTAACACTAACACCCACGACATCAAAGATGACATCACAAATGTCATTGATGACATCACTGATGACATCACATGTCTGTCTCCCTCTTTTTTCCTTTAATGACATATCTAGGCCACATGGTTTTCTTCAGTAACAGTCATGAACTAAAAATTGTAAACATACTATATTTGTAGACTTATACTTCAAGTATGTTCTTACAGTAATTCCCTTAGGGTCCAGTCATATCATATGAAATATATACATATGGGAAGACACAAGCTTGAAAAACAGCAATTCTTTCTGTGCATGAAGATAATCAGTAGAGTTATCAGCACTTTCTGATAGTTCTGTTTTTTTTATTACTGTATTTTCCCTGTATATGCTCATATTTGTATACATTGTACTCACACTACTTTCCTTAGGGTCCAGTCACATCATGTAATACATGTACATAGGGTAAATAGCAGCTTTGAAACAGAGCAATCATTTATTTGCATAAAGATAATCAGTTAGGTTATGAATTATTTCTGCTACTACTTCTGCTTTTTTGCTTACTACACTTTCCCTGTATATATCTATATTTGTATGTGTTATTGTGTCTTTGTTTTTTGTCTGTAATAATGCAATTATATTATACGTGGGTTTTATTAGCTACTTATTACGTATTTCACAGTACACAAAACTCTAATAAGAAAACAGTTATCATTTCATTATTCAACATATCAACATT
Organism: Ambystoma mexicanum; assembly: GCF_040938575.1. Lineage (NCBI taxonomy): Eukaryota > Metazoa > Chordata > Amphibia > Caudata > Ambystomatidae > Ambystoma > Ambystoma mexicanum. The sequence goes on along the minus strand of NC_090938.1, from coordinate 496,101,800 downwards.
ATGAATATTATACCTTCATCATGTATGCTGCACACAATGCCTATGTTTCTGCATGAGTACCTTAGTGTATTGGATAGAACTCATAATATAATGCTATTTATATCAATGCATCGCTTAATGCACTAATTAGCTCTTGATATTTATTCCAATAATCTTTGACACTTTTTTCTCAACATTATAATAAGAATCCCTCGTACAGACATTCCATGAAAAGTAAATGCACATGTGATGTCATCAGTGATGTCATCAATGACATTTGTGATGTCATCTTTGATGTCGCGGGTGTTAGTCTTAGCAGTGCACAGTGGTGGCGCGAGTTATGATTGCTTAGCTTACCATAACTGGCGAATTTCAGGGGTTTTTCAGTTTTATTAGAACCATAACGTCCCTTTAACAAAGTTTTTTCACTGAATTTCATAGGTTTTTAGTAGCGCAACTTAACAATAATAACTCTGACTTTATGTACATGTATTATGGAACATACTGAACCCCCTCTACTGAATTTGATGTCCGCAAACTCTTTTAATGTCCGCGGACATGTTCGGACAACAGCACCACTAACCAAAAAGTCTGGTGGGGTATGTTTAATTGTTATATCATAACATATGAACATTTTACAAATTCACAAACCAGCACACATCAGACCGATTCATGTAATTCCTCTCAAAAGTGTTGCACGCGGCTGGCGCACAGCGTGCCCGTGCGAATGTCTGCGCCAGCCGCGTGCGATAAAATCAATTCCCGCGCACAGCGTATTCATGGATTCTCGCCTCCAAAAGCAGACGTGGCGCAGAGTGGTGCAGCGACCCTGCAGCAACGCCAGTTACGCCCCCAAGAACGCCCTCGCGCAAGGAAAAGCCATCAATATCGCAAAACCATCGCAAAGGGCTGCGCCAACACTGTACCAGTTTACCGGACTGGCAAAAGTGGGGAACGTGTATTACGGGCGTCGGGAACACGCGTGCGCGAGAAGATTCACACGCGATCGGGCTAGGGGGAGCGTGTGCATGTATATCAGGGGCGCGCGAGATGTTCCACCCGCGAATGGCCTGGGTGTGAGTATTCCAGGGGTGCGCGGGAAGTTCCACACGCGATTGCCCTGGGCGCGTGTATTTCAGGGGTGCGCGAGAAGTTCCACACGCGATTGGCCTGGGCGCGTGTTTTTCAGGGGTGCGCGGGAACTCCCACACGCGATTGCCCTGGGCGCGTGCATTTCAGGGGTGTGCGGGAAGTTTCACACGCGATTGCCCAGGGCACGTGTATTACAGGGGTGCGCGGGAAGTGTCACACGCGATTGCCCTGAGCGCGTGTATTTCAGGGGTGCGCGGGAAGTTCCACACGCGATTGGGCTGCGTGCGTGTATTTCAGGGGTGCGCGGGAAGTTTCACACGCGATTGGGCTGCGTGCGTGTATTTCAGGGGTGCGCGGGAACTCCCACACGCGATTGCCCTGGGCACGTGTATTTCAGGGGTGCGCGGGAAGGTTCACACGCGATTGCCCTGGGCGCGGGAAGATTCACACGCGATTGCCCTGGGCGCGTGTATTACAGGGGTACGCGGGAAGTTTCACACACGATTGGGCTGCGTGCGTGTATTTCAGGGGTGTGCGGGAAGTTTCACACGCGATTGGGCTGCGTGCGGGTATTTCAGGGGTGCGCGGGAAGTTTCACACGCGATTGGGCTGTGTGCGTGTATTTCAGGGGTGCGCGGGAAGTTTCACACGCGATTGGGCTGCGTGCGGGTATTTCAGGGGTGCGCGGGAAGTTTCACACGCGATTGGGCTGCGTGCGGGTATTTCAGGGGTGCGCGGGAAGTTTCACACGCAATTGGGCTGCGTGCGTGTATTTCAGGGGTGCGCGGGAAGTTTCACACACGATTCCATCAGTGTACGTGTATTACAGGGGTGCGCGTGGAGCACCACACGCGATTTCATCAGGGTACGTGTATTACAGGGGTGCGCGGGGAGCACCACACGTGAATTGCACGTGTGGGTCCTCCCAGGTGTTCCCTCTACACGCTCCACGGCCCCTTCAGGTGGCTCACACCACAGGGGCCTACCCTGCACATGTCCTGCAGGCACCCCATCCACCATGGCCATGCCCCCCAGCCAACCCACATGTCAACTTGCACTACTGCCCACCAACGCATGTCCCCCTGCACCTCCAGCCACCAGGGGCACCCTCCACCAGGCCCCCACCCATGTCTCCCACCCCCCCACCCCCCAGCACTGCGAGGCACCTGCCAGCAGGCCCCCACCCATGTCCAACTCATGTTCCCCACCCCCCCACCCCCCAGCACTGTGGGGCACCTGCCAGCAGGCCCCCACCCATGTCCAACTCATGTTCCCCACCCCCTCACCCCCCAGCACTGTGAGGCACCTGCCAGCAGGCCCCCACCCATGATCAACTCATGTCTCCGACCCCCCCACCCCCCAGCACTGTGGGGCACCTGCCAGCAGGCCCCCACCCATGTCCAACTCATGTCTCCCACCCCCCCACCCCCAGCACTGTGGGGCACCTGCCAGCAGGCCCCCACCCATGTCCAACTCATGTTCCCCACCCCCCCACCCCCCAGCACTGTGGGGCACCTGCCAGCAGGCCCCCACCCATGTCCAACTCATGTTCCCCACCCCCCCACCCCCCAGCAGTGCAGGGGCACCCTCCACCAGGCCCTCGCCCATGTCCCATCCATGCCCCCCTGCACCTGGGTCCCAACAATCCCCAATCATGTCCGCAATGGCCATCCTCCCCTGCCAAAAGGCCCAACCAACTATCACATCCACCCACATATCAAAGGCAATTACATGTTACACACCCAATGTAAATAATGCAAATGAACACATGTCTGTCACACACAATGGCTGCAAGTGAATGTTAAAACACCCAACATGACATGCATGAAAGCAATGAGATGATATGACACATTGAAGGATGAAAATAAAAATGTATTGAAAATCAACTTGAATGGAAATGAAATGAGAAAAACCACAAAGCAAAACAACCAAAAGAAGATGAATGTCCATGAAAAAAATCAAAAACGCACAGCACAATCAAAATGAATGGTGTCCAAAGTCACAGTCAGAAAAGTAATCCAAGTGTAAATGATAAACAAAAACCATTGCTCCAGGGCGATGAAAAAAATCCAAAAAATAAAAGAATCCATTGAAGAACTATTTACAAGATAATCCCAGGTCCATGAGCCCAACCAAATGAAACCTAACTATGACAACTAACAAAAAACTGAACAATATACAAAAATGTGGCGCATTGTCCAATCGCAACCAAATAAAAAAATAAATTAAAGGAAACCTAACACTAACTATATAACTATATACAAAGGCGGCGGGCAAGTCCAGCGGCTCACTCTGTGGTGTTCCGGGCCAGGGCATCATTGAACTCCTGTTCGATGTCCCGGAGGCGGTCCTGTTCCATGGCCCCGAGGGTCTGCAGGGACGACGCCGTCTCCTCCTCCAACCCCCTGCGGATTGCCTCGAGGCACTTGGCCCGCCTCAGGGCCCTCCGCATGGAGTTCTCCGCCCTGACCATTGTGAGCCGCGCCTCTTCCGCCCGCCGCCGCTCCGCACCTATATGCTGGCCCAACCGCTGCCACACGGAAGACACTTCCGGTCCTGGGTCCTCCTGCCCTCCGGCCGATGCCTGCCCCTCCGATGTTGATGGCCCCGAGCCATGATGCCTCCCACGTTGACTCCGCTGCTGCCTCCGATGCCACTGCCTCTGCCAGCACGATGGCATCCAGGCTGATGGAATCCACCGACGCCGTCGTGCACGTGCCCTGCCTGATGATGCCGGCACATCCTCCATCTGCTGGGGTACAGTTGCTGTGGTGTCCACCCCTGATGGACCTCTGACTCCCGACTGTGGCAGGGATGGGATCCCCACCGAGCTGGCTGCATTGGTCAGGGCAGGTCCACAGGGGGCCCTGGTGGCATCTGGGCCGGAAGACGGCAAGGAGAACGACTGGCGTATAGTCTCCACAGAGGAGGAGAGGGCCGCCAGATTGGCCGACACATGCAGGAAACCCCCGAACATGGACGATCCCAATTGGGCCACGTCGGCACGGTGCTCTTCGTGATGACGTGCGTGCTCCTCCTGGGAAGCACGCACGTCATCACGAATCACAGCCGTGCGCATCACGACCCCAATCAGGACCTTCTCCATACGGCCAGGGGTCCCCTCGTCCGCAGGTGGAGGGGAGTCAGATGACATGGACATCCCCTCTACCTGCGGACGGGCCTGGGACGGGGCATCCCTGCTGGTGCATGGTGGTGCACCCACAGGGTCAGGGACAGCGACATGCACAGGCCCCTCCACGGTGACCTGTGCTGCCTCCTGCCCCTGCCCCTGGACTGCACCACTTGCACCAGCAGGGATGCCCCCACCAGGCCCCATGTGCGCCTCAGTGGCGGCCTCCTCCTCCTCTGTGGAAACCACCAACCTGGATGGCTCCTCACCGTCTTCCGCCGTAGCAGGCCCCTGTGGGGGCTCACCCACCCCTTCCGCTGCAGCCGTGGGGGCATCCCCGCCGCCTTGCTCCACAGCGCTGTCTCCGCCCTCTTCTTCACTAGCCGCTGCGTAGAGGGTGACATAGAACACAAGCATCAGGGTACTGTACAATGGTCCCCTAGACAGGAAGCAATAGCAGATGAGTGCCACTGTCAAAGTACACTTCCATCATGTCCCTCCACAACACATGTGTCAGTCCAGGCAAAACACACACAGTGACAGTCATGGTGCATGCCATGGATATTTCCATACATGTCCAATGGACTCTCGAAACATACAATGTAATGGAACTCACATGCATCATGGGTCATGCCTATCACATGCACACACTTCACCTCAGTCACATCCATCTGGCCCCGTACACCCCAATCACAGTGGATACAAGGATGACTAGGCTGCATCAGTGAATCTGTAAATTGTCACAGACAGGTGTCATGCATCCATGGCATTCACAAGTCACAGACACGCAGGTCAGGCACACAGACATGGATACCATATATGTACCATGCATCAGCACCCATCCCTCACCCCCACCCATGTCCAGGAACAGAGACTGCCATGCTCTCATGTGTACAATCTGCATAGGGCTCCCCATGTCGCATTTAAACACATGCAACAACCGTGCGGTTCACACATTACTGGTCGCACATGCATTACCATGATATCCCTGCACACATACATGCGTACATGGCCTATGTCACACATACAGGCAAGTATCAGACAACCAGCACACTGCAACATGCCCTGTCTCACACAGCAATGCTTGGCCACTTAGCGCTCAACTCCAGACGGGTCTCCCTCTCAAGGACCTGGGCGTGGAGCGCTGGGTGTACGCGTTCCAAGACCCTCATCTGGATGGAACTCATGCGGCCCCTGCCCCCCTCCACGAGGCGCCGGGCCTTTATGAGGGTCCTGGACCTCAAGTCCTCCCAGCGCTTCTTGACCTTCTGGATGGTGCGGGTTGCCACCCCCTCCACGTTGATGGCAACCACACAGTCGGCCCAGATCCTCTCCCGTCCTTCCTTGTTGGCGCGGGACGATCCGAAGAGGGCATCATACTGCCCCAGGACTTGCTCCACCAGGACACCAACTTCGGTGGCAGTGAAGCTGGTGCCCCTCTGCCCCTCTGGCCGGGGGTTGCCACTGGTGCCAGATGTTGATGTGCCCAACATGGCAACCCCAGGGGCAGGAGTGGGTAGGCAACTGGGTCCTGGGGCTGGGCTGTGGAGCGATGTTATCCGAGTCGGGAGTCTTCTGTTCCAGCAGGGGTGGACACAGCAACTGGACCCCTGCAGATGGCTGATGTGCAGGCACCAAATGGCAGGGCACGGTGGCGGCAGGCAGGCAGGCAGGCAGCAGCAGATGGCACGTGGGAGGCTGCTCGGGGAACTGGGGGGCAGTAATTCGGCCTTCTAGGCAGGAGCATGGTCTTCCGTGTGTTTTTGCGTGGCCAGCTTGATACGGAGTGATTTGGCACGTGAAAATCCTGCACGTCAGCGTGAAATTCGAGGAAAGGGGCTTAGCGCGTAAGCGCATCAGCACGCGTACGCGATTTCATTGGACCAAAGGCACTTACAGCGTAAGCGCTTCTGTGACGTTTCGCGCACGGGCGTTGCCCTGGCAGGGCTTGGAGATCCCACGTGCCTTTACACTGCTCTGTATGTGCTTTTCGTGCGGTGCATGTGTTTTCCATCCATTGGGGTATTACTTCACAGCGGGTGTTGGCTACGCGTTCTTCTACACGCAAGGCAGACGGTGAGTGGTACCCCGCTCCCCCCCAGGCCCGATCGCGTGAAAAACTTCACACGCACCCCTGAAATGCCCGCACGCAGCCCAATCGTGTGTGGAACTTCTTGCGCACCTCTGAAATACATGTACCCCGCTCCCCCAGGCCCGATCGCGTGTAAAAACACCCGCGATCCCCTGGAATACACGTACCCCGCTCCCCCAGGCCAATCGCGTGTGAAAACACCCGCGAGCCCCTGAAATACACGTACCCCGCTCCCCCAAGCCCGATCGCGTGTAAAAACACCTGCGAGCCCCTGGAATACACGTACCCCGCTCCCCCAGGCCAATCGCGTGTGGAACTTCACGCGCACCCCTGAAATACACGCACACGCTCCCCCAGGCCCGATCGCGTGTGAAAACACCTGCGAGCCCCTGAAATACACGCGTCCAGGCCAATCGCGTGTGAGAAACTTCTCGCGCACCCCTGAAATACACGCGCCCAGGCCAATCGCGTGTGGAACTTCACACGCACCCCTGAAATACACGCACACGCTACCCCAGGCCAGATCGCGTGTGAAACTTCGCACGCACCTCTGATATACCCGTACGCAGCCCAATCTCGTGTGAAACTTCACGCGCACCCCTGAAATGCCCGCACGCAGCCCAATCGCGTGTGGAACTTCTCGTGCACCTCTGAAATACACGCACACGCTCCCCCAGGCCCGATCGCGTGTGAAAACACCCGCGAGCCCCTGAAATACACGTACCCCGCTCCCCCAGGCCCGATCGCGTGTAGAAACCCCCGCGAGCCCCTGGAATACACGTACCCCGCTCCCCCAGGCCCGATCGCGTGTGAAAACACCCGCAAGCCCCTGGAATACACGCGCCCAGGCCAATCGTGTGAGAAACTTCTCGCGCACCCCTGAAATACACGCGCCCAGGCCAATCGCGTGTGGAACTTCACGCGCACCCCTGAAATACACGCACACGCTCCCCCAGGCCCGATCGCATGTGGGCCTTCTCGCACGTGTAGGACTTTGGTGCACATTTTTTTCCTGCGCAGGGACGCTACGCCTGCTTTCGTGTGGCGGACATGTATGGGCCTGTGCACGTCTTTGGCCGTGCGCTGTTTTTCCCTATTCGATTCCATGAATACGTGTTGTAGGCGAGCGTGTGGGCGTTCTGCGCACTTGCCTCCTGTACTTCCCCCGTGACGCCCACATTTTCACAAGTTGTTCCCCTTCTGCGTGTGACGCCCTGTGTTACGCCTACTTTTGTTATGTGCGCCGCGCTATGTGCGAATTTGCTGTGGCCTTATCGCACGGCGTTCGATGACCTTTGCGCCGGCGTGCGCCAGCGTGCGCCGCGCACTTTTTCAGCGCACATCCCACATTGCGCGTGCACGGACTTCCATGAATTGATGTGCGATGTTTTCTGTGCGATAATCGCATTTGCACTGCGATTTTCACTATTTCTCTGCGAATCGCACGTTTTCGCACGCGTGCCCCGTTTTTTCGGTGCACATTAATTCCATGAATCGGCCTGTACATGTAGTAATAAATAAAAAGTGTAACCCATATAACTAACACACTAACCATTCATTTAAAATACAATATTTTCTAAAATGGAATATACCGAAAGAAGAAAGATAGGCTTCCAACATGATTACCTCACAGAAACTCCACAACTAAGAGCAACAGCAGATCTACAGACCACTCAGAACACACCTTACCTGAAAGTAAGTGTACTGCATTTTACTCATATATTTGTAAACTTTCTGTATTAGATACAAAAAAAATGATATTATGTTTTTTTCTCACAGAAATGTCTAGTACTCTGGAGTGGCTAGAGGAGCATTTCCCACATGAGGAAATGTCAGAAGATAGTGAATCTAATGGTAGACACTTTACTATATAAACCAATTAATTAATATTATTTTATATACATTTAACATATATATATTTTTTTTGTACAGACTATACAATAATTGAAAATACTAAAGAAAAAGCTGTATTGGATAAGACTCTTCAGCACATAGAAGAAAAAATGGACCTACTCTTGGCAAATTTTAATAATTTAAAAAACTTTGTGGAGGATCACTTCGAACAAACAACTACATACCATTGTCCCACATGTACCTGTCCTCCCTCACCATATCCCAGTCAATTATCCCCAAACCCTCTCCATGAACCAAAACGTTTTGATGAGACTTCATCCCTTCTTCACCTCTATATAAAACCTATTGAAACCCCTAATTCTCCTGTTTTGTTTCAGTTTTTGCCTCACCTTCTCTGTCATAAATGTAACATACATGTAAAATAAAGTAAAATTATTATATTGCGTCCTAATTCATTTCTTTTTTTTTTTTTTAAAAAAGCAGTTCAGGTGTCCGCGGACAGCGCGGGTGTCCGGAATGTCCGTAAAGAAATGAAAATGGAGGTGTCCTAAGAACACTATACTTGTCCGTACTGTTCACTAGCAAGTTGAAACTGTTCTGAGAACACACGCGGTGTCCTGAAATGTTCGTCAATGGAAGAAATGTGGGTGTCCTGATGACGCTGTCCGTATTGTTCGCTGGCAAGATGAAAGTGTTCTTAGAACATATTATGTGTCATGGGATGTTCGTAAATTAACAAAATGGGGGTGTCCTCAGGATGCAATGCCTGTCCATATTGTTCGCAGGCAAGTTGAAACTGTTCTAAGAACACAGGGTGTGTCCTAAAATGTTCGTAAAGAAACAAAATGGGAGTGTCCGGAGGACGCTATGCCTGTCCGTATTGTCCGCAGGCAAGTTGAAACTGTTCTAAGAACACAGGCTGTGTCCTAAAATGTTCATAAAGAAACAAAATGGGAGTGTCCTTAGGACGCTATGCCTGTCCGTAATGTTCACAGGCAAGTTGAAACTGTTCTAAGAACACACGTGGTGTCCTGAAATGTTCGTCAATGGACGAAATGTTGGTGTCCTGACGACGCTGTCCGTATTGTTCGCTGGCAAGATGAAAGTGTTCTTAGAACATATTATGTGTCCTTGGATGTTCGTAAATAAACATAATGGGGGTGTCCTGAGGACGCTATGCCTGTCTGTATTGTTCGCAGGCAAGTTGAAATTGTTCTAAGAACAAAGGCTGTGTCCTAAAATGTTCGTAAAGAAACAAAATGGGAGTGTCCTGAGGATGCTCTGCCTGTCCGTATTGTTCGCAGGCAAGTTGAAACTGTTCTAAGAACACACGCAGTGTCTTGAAATGTTCGTCAATGGACGAAATGTGGGTGTCCTGTGGACGCTGTCCGTATTGTTCGCTGGCAAGATGAAAGTGTTCTTAGAACATATTATGTGTCCTGGGATGTTCGTAAATAAACGAAATGGGGGTGTCCTGAGGACGCTCTGCATGTCCGTATTGTTCGCAGGCAAGTTGAAACTGTTCTAAGAACACACACGGTGTCCTGAAATGTTCGTCAATGGATGAAATGTGGATGTCCTGTGGACGCTGTCTGTATTGTTCGCTGGCAAGATGAAAGTGTTCTTAGAACATATTTTGTGTCCTGGGATGTTCGTAAATAAACGCAATGGGGGTGTCCTGAGGACGCTATGCTTGTCCGTACTGTTCTTAGGCAGGTTGAAACTGTTCTAAGAACACATCAAGTGTCCCGGAATGTTCGTAAATAAACAAAATGGGGGTGTCCTGAGGACGCTATACCTGTCCGTATTGTTCGCAGACAAGTTGAAACTGTTCTAAGAACAAACGCCTGTCCGTAACTGTTCGTTTCACTTGTGACACACTTTTAATCACTTCAGGACCCGAACAGTGTCTGTAGAACACCAACGCGCATGCGCAAAATAGTTTCAGTGCATTTGGTGTCCTGCGGACACCCGCTCCCTTCGCGGACATGTTCGCGAAGCTATCATGTGACCGCGCCCACGATCAGCATATGTTCTGATTGCGAACACTGTTTGTGTCCCCGAGCAATTTAAAACTACATTTTCAAGTAATCTACAATATTTTCCAATACAAACTCACCATAGAACAAGTCCCACATAGTAATCCTGAGTTTCTACATACTTTTTGTGACTTTTTGAACCCTTTTTTCTGTTCGATCTATCCGCGGATGGCGCGCATGTCCGCGAACCGCGCACAAGCACCCCTATAAAAGACCATGCCCTAGAGCTCATTCTCATTGTGTTTCTAGCTATCCTACAGAGCACAGCAAATTTTCCTGCCAATTTGCAGATTTCCATTGTGAACTTGATGGCATCCGTGGCTCCACTACTGCCACCTGGTGCTGCATCTGCCTCAGCACCACCCCCACCCCCTCCACCACCACCTCCCCAAGGGCCTGAAGAGGGAAGCAGGAGTGAGGATGCACAGGAGGAAGAAGAGGATGATGAGAATGAGGTAGTGGAAGTCCTTACTACCAGCACTCGGCGTGAGTCTTGGGTCTGGCGGTTATTTGCCATTCGTGGTAATGGTCCTAAGGCACATGCGAACCAAGTCACCTGCAATGAGTGCAAAATGGTACTCAGTCACGGGAGGCATGGTTCATACAGCTTTGGGACAACTACCATGAAGCGACACCTAAAGTCATTCCACTCGGGGGCCGTTCGCAAAGTTGTACCCTGCGAGCAGCGTAGCAGGTTGACTTCCTCTACTTCATCCTCTGTTTCCGATCCTGTCACCAGAAGGAACACGCCTGTGGGACAGCGTATTCCTCAAGCTGCCTCACAGGCCATACGCAATGCTGATGACCGTTACCTTTCGAGGGTCACAGTTGTGTGTATGTACTGCGACGCAGTAATGTGCAGGGGGAAGAGACTTCGTAGTGCTTTTGAGGCTATCGTTTCAAAGCACGAGAAGGTCTGCTCACTACCCAAGTAAAACCCACTCTACATCTTCCTCTCTCAACTCGCCCTTTCTTATCCCTGTGGTTGGTGTCCCTCTCTTACCCTCCTTTCCCCTCCTCTCCTAGTGTGTCTGTATAAAAAACAAAAAAACCATTTAAAACAACAAAAATAAAAAAAGGCTCTTTTCAGAGCCGCCTTTTACAGTTAAAAAATAGAAGTGAAAATAAATGAAGCAGGACCCTGTGTATTTTTAGAAGTCTGCGAACAGTCCGCGGACATCTAAAATTTTGGGGTGCTACCCTATCATAACCATTGCAGTTTTATCTGGAAGGAAGTGGTGGCTCTGAAAAGAGCCTTTTGGTGGTGTTTATTTGTGTTTGAAAAATTTGAAATGCTCAACACCTACTATAAAATGGATGCTGTAATTCCAAAAAAGGTTGCAATGCATTTTGTACATTTCTCAAAAAAATCTGATTGCCAGCATAAGTAAGATGGACTCCATCTCTGCGAAAAATGTATGTACTACGAAACATAATATTTTCATTGTGAAAAGAGGACATGCCAAAATCTCTTAGAAAGGCACAAACAGCCTTATTGACATTGCGCCTTGCTTTCTCCATTTGTGGACCAAATGAAGAAGAACGAAGCCACATTTGTCTCTGCGCAATCCGTGAAAAAATTACTTGAGAATTTGGAAACATGTCCATGACCTTCCCAAGTCCTTCTTTCATTGCAAATTGCAAAGAAATTCCAGACACATGTCCTAAGCTGTTCCCTCCACAATGAATTACAATTATGTCTGGATGTTGCTCTGTCTCCAAAGTAGCACAGAGAGGTAGCAAGTCCAACCACTTCATTCAACGTACTCCATGCCAGTGCACTTCCACATGTGGGAATCCAAGATCTACAGCTACTCCACAGCTTTCTGCATGCACCTTCAACCAATGGACTCCATCTCTGCGAAAAATGTATGTACTACGAAACATTATATTTTCATTGTGAAAAGAGGACATGCCAAAATCTCTTAGAAAGGCACAAACAGCCTTATTGACATTACGCCTTGCTTTCTCCATTTGTGGACCAAATGAAGAAGAACAAAGCCACATTTTTCTCTGCGCAATCTGTGAAAAAATTACTTGAGAATTTGGAAACATGTCCATGACCTTCCCAAGTCCTTCTTTCATTGCAAATTGCAAAGAAACTCCAGACACATGTCCTAAACTGTTCCCTCCACAATGAATTACAATTATGTATGGATATTGCTATGTCCCCAAAGTAGCACAGAGAGTTAGCAAGTCCAACCACTTCATTCAACGTACTCCATGCCAGTGCACTTCCACATGTGGGAATCCAAGATCTACAGCTACTCCACAGCTTTCTTCATGCACCTTCAACCAATGTATCCACGAGTCTCCCAAAATCCAATCTGTTTTTTTAAACACAAAGCCATAGCTATCTGTTCATCTCTCAGCAAAAAGAGTATCTGAGAAACTCTCTCCTGGCACAACACACCCACTAAACCTTCCTGACCAATCCCTTTCTCTGCTCATTCTCATTTTCATGGCTCCCCAACCCAAAAATCCCCGGATGTAACACCCGATGTCCACGGACTACCGCCATGTCCGTGGACATATCGTAACATGAACAGTCCTTCTACCATTTCCTTTTCACTTTATGTGCCATTCCCTCATTGGATATAGCTAAGAAGTCACATGAACATCCACCAATCACATCCAAGACCTCTACATCTAACTACATCATCATAGATCAGCAGTTTAAATGTACTGTGAATCTCTCTGGGTACAAGTGTAATATCATTGGAAAGCACCTTCTACCAGAAATACTGTACAAGTCTCCAATATTTCTACTTGCAGCTGCATGCATATCCATATGCATGAACACAAACTACAGGTATGCATATTTTCTATATAGTACATGTACAATTTTTATAGATTCATATAAACAGCTTAAATGACTTTTAGCTTGTATAATCTATAAAATGAATTTACTGCCCTTTTTTCCATCTCCTAAAATCAACTGTCATTTCCAAACCGACCTGCTATTTAATTTCTTTTTACACACACATTTTCAAAGCATGTTGAACTAACATATTTAACGTACAACATGAAGAGTTAACATACTCAAGCAAAATTGCATGCACACATTATGTTCAAAAATCAAACAATACTTGTACGAAAATATAAACATTTATTTACTTATATTTATATACTGCGCAAGCAGCCCATGGCACTGAGGCACTGTTACTTACAAGAGCTTAGTTACAGAAATAGTGGTATTCAGTGGTACATTATGAATTCCACAAGGCATACAAATGATATTTTTGTCATGATGCCCACTCCCGGGGAGCCGGTTCAAGCCCTGCGTCCCCGAAAGCGGACATCCAGTCCCCAAGGAAGGACCCAGCAACCCCATAAAGGGGCCCTTTGGACAGTGTCCTGGCGCCTATGGCGCCAGGCTCATAAAAGACATCAGTCCTGGCGCCATAGGTGCCAGGCTCATTATGGAAGTGCTTGGGTGCACTTACCTGATGCAGACCATGCTGCAGGATCCCAGCCTCCTTGAGGCCTGAAAGGAACTACTTTACCTGTGGGACTAATTTACCATCCGGGCGTGGCCGGGGAAGGATACATACCTGATTGGAGGAAGGATACATACCTGGAACTTCTTCCAAGGCTATTTAAACCCCACCCGAACAGCCACATGTGCTTCGCGTTGTTCTGCATCTAGCAGCTGGACGCTCACTGTGTCTGCTCCTGACTTCTGCCACGCCTGCCAGCATCCTGGATCACCTGCAAAGGAAGAGAAGAAGAAGAGAACAGAAGAAGGAAAAGTCCTTACCTGCTAAATCCGCATCCCGGAGACATCTCGCCGACAATCCTGAAAAGGAAGACTTTTATTTAAAAGCTCATCGCGTCGATCGCTGCAGCGCCGCATTCCACTCACCTTTACAGGGCGCCTCCATGTTCAGCAGCGATCATCCGGATTCGCAGTCACGCCCCAGCGCCTAGGGAGAAAAAGACCAGAACAAAAGGTGAGAGAGAGAAGGGAATAAGGAAAGCTAAATCTCCATGTTAAGACTTACCTGTTGATTCATTCCCTCTTCATTTCGGGTCCGCGCCGCATCCTGGCATTTCCGGACCCCGGCCCCTAAGGGGAAAAAGAAACATCAGCGTTAATGAGCGAATGAAAAGAGATTACCAAAAAACGCTCATTAAAGACATACCTGATTTCTACAAGGATTTCACCTCTCATCTCGGGTCGGTGCCTGTTCCCCGGCAATACTATGCCGCCCTATGGGGAAAAAGACACTAGCATTAGTACATTAATGCATGGACACAAGTGGAACCTCTTATCAAAAAACTTACCTGGAAGCCAAGCAAGTTTGGTTCTCACCAATCCGAAAATCCAGTGAAGTAACTGGATACCAACGCGCCCCTGCATCAGAAGCAGGATGGAGAGCTCGTTCTTCCAGACCCTAAGGTGAGACGCTACGAGGAATAACAGAAGGGTTTCGAGGAGGGTGAGAGGGGAAAGTGGGAGGCTGATTGCATTACCCCGCAGACAGTTAATCCCCTATTTTTGCCTACAGAAGGATACTTCTGCGAGCCAGACAAGCCAGATTTGGGGGCCCGGTCCAGTCCGTCTTCCGAACCCTGCGCATCACCTTAGAAGAGGTCACAGCAGCGTGAACCAGGCCAGCGCCTCCGTGGGAGTCAGGTGAGCGTTACAGAACGTGAAGCCTTCCTACAAATTCCCACCCAGGCGCTATGGAAATTTCTGAGACTGATCAGTTGGCCCAATTACTGGGGGAATTACGGGCCGAAGTACATGCTGCTCGTCAAGAGACTAATGCCCTCATGAGGGAATTAATAATATCAAAGGAAAGAACTGATGGCCTGGCCAGACAGCTTTTGCAAGGTCAAGCTGGGCAAACTCCGCTACCCGGTTCCAGAGGGAACCCCGCTCCTGTGGTTTCCAGTAACCGTGTGCAGATTAATCTACCTGGAAACATGCCGCTGGCCCCACCCGAACGCTTTGCTGGGGACCCCAAACGATTTGCTGTATTCATGAATCAGTGTCGTTTGCACTTCCTATGCAGACCTGGGGCCTTCCCTAATGATCAGACCAAGGTAGCCTTTGTATTGTCATATCTCAGAGGCTGCGCTGCCGATTGGTCAGTTCCACTGGTTACTCAAGATGACCCGATTCTCCGTGATTTTCAAAGGTTTCAAGCAAGCATGGAAAGGTTATTTGCTCGACACTCTCAGGGGCAGGCTCTGGATGATGAACTTCTATCCCTGCGACAGGGCAATCAGGACCTCCTATCCTATATTGCAACCTTTAATAGACTAATTGTGGAAACGGGATGGCCTGAGGATAAAAGAGTCACGTTGTTTTATCGAGGCCTACGCGGAGAACTTAAAGATGTCTTGGCCCAAGTTGTAAATCCGCCCCAAGAATGCACAGAGTATATAGACTTAGTGGTCCAATTGGATCACAGACTTCAAAACAGAAAAGCAGATCGGTCCAGGTTTGAGACCCGGGTGTTGGTCAAGACCCATGCTAATCCCAAGGGAGTTGATGTCTCTGAGCCTATGCAAATTAGAGGGGTTAAAGGACCCGTAACTCAAAAGGAACGTGAAAGGAGGCGGCAGTTAAAATGATGTCTTTATTGTGGGAATTCTGGACACTTTCTACGAGATTGCCCGGCAAAACCGCCCCGAAAGGCGGTAGGAGCCGCTGATAAAAACCATGAAGACTCTGTTTCGGGAAACGACTCCGCCCGACATGTGTAGGGGTCCGCTTGCCGAGCTTGAAAACTAACTCTCAGACCTCGCATTTCATTGTGCCAATGGTTCTCATAGATCCAGAACAGCCTAAGCGGTTGCATGCAATAAAGGCATACATCGATAGTGGGGCTATTGGAAACTATGTGGATCGTGAATTGGTCTCTAGGATTAACCTCCCTCTCCGTCCTAAAACCAGCAAAGATGTCATCACCACAGTCGATGGAACTGAAATTGCCTCTGGACCGGTAACACATTCCACTACTGAGGTGACTCTTATTGGTCCCGACGGCCATCGGGAGGGTGTTGTGTTTGATGTAATCAAGGCTCCACAGTTTCAGGTTATTCTTGGAATCCCTTGGTTAGAGACACATAATCCTCGAATTGATTGGCGAGCTAAGAGAATAACCTTCCCAGATTGTACACAAACCTGCTACCCAGAAAACCTGAAGATTAATCTAGCATCTGTAACCTCTGCCTCCATGCAACTACCTCCGGAATACCAAGACTTTCAGGACGTCTTCCAAAAGGAACAGGCCAACACGTTACCTCCTCACAGATCGTACGATTGCCAAATCGATCTGGTGCCCGGTGCACAACCCCCTTGTAGCAGGATTTATGCCCTTACCGAACCTGAGAATCTGCATTTGAGACAATATTTGGATCAATACCTAGCTAATGGTTTTATTCGCCTGTCAAAGTCCCCGGCATCCTCGGCTTTGTTCTTCGTGCCCAAAAAAGAAGGCGACCTTACAACTTTTATCGATTACCGCGCATTGAAACAGATAACGGTTAAAAACCATTATCCTCTGCCTCTGATCCCTGAACTCCTTGACCAGGTGAAGGACGCTTGCATATACACCAAGTTAGATCTCCGGGGGGCTTATCATCTGGTACGAGTTAAAGAAGGCGACGAATGGAAAACTGCCTTCCGTACTAAATACAGATTATTCGAGTACCAGGTGATGCCTTTCAGATTGTGTAACGCGCCGGCTGCCTTCCAATACTTCATGAATGATGTCCTTCGGGAACTCATCGATGTTTGTGTTGTTGTATATATCGATGACATTCTGGTGTACTCCTCTTTGGAATCTGATCACAGAAAACACGTCAGGGCAGTACTTGAAAAACTGCGCCAACACAAACTATTTGCTAAATTGGAGAAATGTGTTTTCCATACCACAGACGTCGAGTTTCTAGGTTTCATCCTGACACCCAAAGGAGTCCGAATGGACTCAAGAAAAGTGGATGTCATCCTCAAATGGCCATCACCTAGCTCTGTAAAAGGGGTTCAAAGCATGCTCGGCTTTGCCAATTTCTATCGCAGGTTTATCCCGGAATTTTCACGCGTGGTACAACCCATTACTGCACTCTTGAGGAAAAATAAACGTTTTGTATGGTCTGAAGAAGCCGAGCAGGCCTTTCAGGATTTAAAAGCTAAGTTTACCTCCGCACCTATATTGAAACACCCGCGTCCAGATCTCCCTTATGTCGTCGAGACTGACGCATCCAGCCTAGCCATGGGAGCTGTCCTGTCGTCCTGTCCCAAAGAGATCCCGAAACCAACCAACTGCATCCCGTAGCATTTTGGTCCAGAAAATTCTCGGCACCCGAGGTTAATTATGCAATCACGGATAAAGAACTGTTAGCCATTAAGTCCGCTTTTAAAGACTGGCGGCATTATCTGCTTGGCGCTCGACATACCATCACAGTGATCACTGATCACCGGAATTTACAGTATTTGAAAACCGCCAAGGCTCAGTCATCACGGCAGCTCCGATGGGCTTTGTTTTTCGCTGAATTTGATTTCGTGATTACCTATCGACCTGGCTGCAAGAATGGCAAAGCAGACGCCTTATCCCAAATTGGAATGGGAGAATCTGATACAAACTCAGAACCAGTACCAATAATTCACGAACAGAGGATTCTAGGCATGACTTCGTTACAGACGCTTGAAGACATTCAAGCCAGAGTGAAACAACTCCTGGACCCTACAACCTTACAGGATTGGATACAAAAGGGATCAGACTTTACCATAGATAATGGTTTACCTTATTTCCAAGGACGCTTATTCCTGCCACATAAGGAATTACACGAACTAGTTATTTCCGGTTATCATGATGCATTAATAGAGGGACACCCCGGCATTGCCAAGACAGAGGAAAAGCTGAAACGACAATTTTGGTGGCCCTCTTGGCGAAAAGATGTTAAATCTTTTGTGATTTCCTGTGGTGTTTGCGCCCAAAATAAAAGTCAAAAGAAAAGACCAGCCGGTCTCCTTCAACCTCTAGACATACCGCCGGCACCCTGGCACACCCTATCAATGGATTTTATTACGGACCTGCCTCCTTGTTCGGGGTACAATACTATTCTGGTAATTGTGGATTTGTTTTCCAAAATGGCCCACTTTATTCCTTTGAAAGGTTTACCTTCAGCTTCTGTCCTAGCCAAAGAATTCCTCGAAAATATTGTTCGGCTACATGGATTCCCATCTATACTAATCTCTGATCGGGGAAGCCAATTCATTTCCCACTTCTGGCGCAAATGTTGTCAAATGGCGCAGATCGACGTAAGATTATCGACCAGTCACCACCCTCAGACCGATGGTCAGACCGAGAGGACAAATCAGACCCTTGAGCAATACTTACGGTGCATGTTACAGCAATCTGAAAGCAACTGGAAAGACATTCTTTGGATAGCTGAATACGCATATAATAATTCGGTACACTCTGGAACTGGTCACAGTCCTTTTTATACTTTGTTTGGGCATCACCCTCGAACCTCAAACCTTGACTCACCTCAGAACCTCGGAATGCCTGCAGTAGAACATCTGCATTCTACAATTACCCAAGCCTTCAAAAGAGGCAACTACGCATTTACAACAAGCCAAGAGAAAATACAAGGAGAATGCTGATCTACATCGGAGTGAAGCACCTCCGTATCAGATTGGGGATCAAGTGTGGTTAGCTACCAGACATTTACCACTCAAAGGGCCTCGAACTTTTAACCCAAAATATCTGGGACCTTATTCTATTACGGCAATAATTAACCCAGTGGCTGTTAAACTTGATTTACCAGCTAGTATGCGAATTCACCCTGTTTTTCATGTGTCACTTCTGAAACCAGTGGTACCCGGAACCTGACTACTCAAACCTCCAGAACCTATTCTAATAGATGGGGAGCCCGAATTCGAAGTGAAGAACATTTTAGACTCAAAAATGTTTAGGTCAAAACTGTTCTACCTAATTGATTGGAAGGGGTACGGACCTCAGGAGAGGTCTTGGGAACCCAGCGACCATGTGCATGCACCTCGATTAGTCAGTAAATTCCACCGACTCTTCCCAGACAAACCAAAACCCCCGGAGGGAACAACCTTGGGAGGGGCCTTGGGGGGGAGTGCTGTCATGATGCCCGCTCCCGGGGAGCTGGTTCAAGCCCTGCGTCCCCGAAAGCGGACATCCAGTCCCCAAGGAAGGACCCAGCAACCCCATATAGGGGCCCTTTGGACAGTGTCCTGGCGCCTATGGCACCAGGCTCATAAAAGACATCAGTCCTGGCGCCATAGGCGCCAGGCTCATTATGGAAGTGCTTGGGTGCACTTACCTGATGCAGACCATGCGGCAGGATCCCAGCCTCCTTGAGGCCTGAAAGGAACTACTTTACCTGTGGGACTAATTTACCATCCGGGCGTGGCCGGGGAAGGATACATACCTGATTGGAGGAAGGATACATACCTGGAACTTCTTCCAAGGCTATTTAAACCCCTCTCGAACAGCCACACGTGCTTCGCGCTGTTCTGCATCTAGCAGCTGGACGCTCACCGTGTCTGCTCCTAACTTCTGCCACGCCTGCCAGCATCCTGGATCACCTGCAAAGGAAGAGAAGAAGAAGAGAACAGAAGAAGGAAAAGTCCTTACCTGCTAAATCCGCATCCCGGAGACATCTCGCCGACAATCCTGAAAAGGAAGACTTTTATTTAAAAGCTCATTGCGTCGATTGCTGCAGCGCCGCATTCCACTCACCTTTACAGGGCGCCTCCATGTTCAGCAGCGATCATCCGGATTCGCAGTCACGCCCCAGCGCCTAGGGAGAAAAAGACCAGAACAAAAGGTGAGAGAGAGAAGGGAATAAGGAAAGCTAAATCTCCATGTTAAGACTTACCTGTTGATTCATTCCCTCTTCATTTCGGGTCCGTGCCGCATCCTGGCATTTCCGGACCCCGGCCCCTAAGGGGAAAAAGAGACATCAGCGTTAATGAGCGAATGAAAAGACATTACCAAAAAACGCTCATTAAAGACTTACCTGATTTCTACAAGGATTTCACCTCTCATCTCGGGTCGGTGCCTGTTCCCCGGCATTCCGTACCCCGGCCCCTATGGGGAAAAAGACACTAGCATTAGTACATTAATGCATGGACACAAGGGGAACCTTTTATCAAAAAACTTACCTGGAAGCCAAGCAAGTTTGGTTCTCACCAATCCGAAAATCCAGTGAAGTAACTGGATACCAACGCGCCCCTGCATCAGAAGCAGGATGGAGAGCTCGTCCTTCCAGACCCTAAGGTGAGACGCTACGAGGAATCACAGAAGGGTTTCGAGGACGGTGAGAGGGGAAAGTGGGAGGCTGATTGCATTACCCCGCAGACAGTTAATCCCCTATTTTCGCCTACAGAAGGATACTTCTGCGAACCAGACAAGCCAGATTTGGGGGCCCGGTCCAGTACATCTTCCGAACCCTGCGCATCACCTTAGAAGAGGTCACAGCTGCGCAAACCAGGCCAGCGCCTCCGTGGGAGTCAGGTGAGCGTTACAATTTTGGTTGGTACAGTTAGTCATTACAATACAGTTTCTTCATTAAGAACATATGATATGTATTTAACTGGTGCGACTCATCTTATGTGAATAAGATAGTTTTCATGATTTTGAGGAAGGCCCTAAGGGTCAATGTCAATTAAAAAAATCAATGTCTAAATTTAAAAAAATGCTATATACAAACAAAATTCCTTATTTTTTTCCTTTACAATTGCAGTGAAGACCATTCTCCTGAAAAGAAGCATCCGAATTTGAAGGACAAAGAACAACTAAGAAGAAACCTGCTCATTTCAGAAAAAAAGTAAGTTGAATACCACCATATTATTTGTACTATTATTCAAACACACTGTAAGGTTAATTCATGCTATTTCTGTGTCTAAAAATAGAGATTGTGCACCATTCTGTCTACAAATCCCCATTTCTTAAACAGAGATTTACAGGCAGAATGACGCACAATTTCTTAGTTTTCGACACACAAATAACCCAACTCAGTATACCATTAGCTTTACTATTTCTACTTCTCCACACCACCATCTTACTTTCTACTATCATCTGAACCCCAGTTTAGTAGCACATGAATTCAAGAATAGCCATCCCAATTAGTTGTAGTTGCCCAATGCACAATCACACACCATTACATACATCTTTATTATCTTACTCACACACTCATGCACACAGCACACATACATTAAGAACACCCCAACCCATACCTCCTTTATTTTTTTCAACAGACCCTAAAGAATGCCTACCAAAAATCAAGTCCGTAGAAAGCAACACAGAAACAGGGCAAATGAAAATAGAAGTGTCCAAAACAAGCATCAATCTCTAGCAGAATTTGTAAAAAAAGTTAAAAAAAAACAGCTAATACAGTCATTTAGCGAAACAAAACAAGCTTCAAGTACAGAAACTTTGCCTCCTCTATCAAAATGTAAAACAAACCACAAAACCATTAACAAAAAATCAGCTACCACTACAGATGAAACTGCTCCAATAAATCTTGATACAGAGTCCTTCAAAATCTTATAAAAACAGGAGAGAAATCAAACTCAACCCTTAAAACCTATCGTAGGAAATTAATCTTAGAAGCGTTGATAGACAGTGCAATCCTTCTCAAAAGAAAGTTATTTATTTTAGTGTTAAACAAAATGAAACCACTAACAAAACTAATGACTAAATTACAAAAAAGACTTCTCAATAAACGAAATGTCAACAGAAATAACTTCTTAAGTATCTGTGGAGGTGAATGGAGTCACACTACGAGCACAGAACCATACTTTAATGAAGAAGCATACAAACAAAAGCAAACAAATACAATTGCCATACATAGCAGTGGACGAGGTTATGAAAAAGTAAATAATACTATAATGGAACAAGAAATACTGCTTACAAAAATATCCCCAGAAAACATAGAATTACCTCTCCATTCAACTGAATCAGAACATCTAGTATACAAATGGCCATGCACGTCAATGTGTAACATTCCCAAAGAATCTTTCAAGTCTTTACGCCAATTCCTCAATCAATATGTGAAAGGCAAAGACAAAATGAAAATTAAACTACTGCAAAATATGGATACCTGTCCAGTGCGCAAGTACACAGGACTACAAGGACATTCATTGGCCTGCATTTCAGGACCTACTTGCAAAACCACCTTCCATTATATCAAAATGATATCAACATATCATTCAACTATAAGAAATCTAGTCTATAAACTGTACTATGCTAAAAGTCCTGATTTAGCACTAGCCAATTTAAATAACATTCTTCTACATGGTAGAGCAAAAGACCTACTTGAAGAAATAAACTATATCCCGAAAAAATATTTTGGAAGTGAAAGCCACTTACAGAATGAAATAGCTTTAAAGCAAATTATCAATAATTCTATATAGCAACCTTCTACTACATACATACAAAAAAGAAATACTGAAATTTAAAAGTACATCTGCTGAAGTACCAAACCATGTGTGTGTATGTTGCCGTAGAACTTTTTATAAAAGTAACACAAAAACTGTAGACCAATCATATAAAATAGAAGACAATGAAGATTCTAAATGGTTTGAATTAGCTCTCTACCTTATAGCAGAAAACAAATACGAAATAACTGACCCCTTAATACTTTGCAGTTACTGCACTACAAAACTTGACAACAACCAAACTCCTTCATGTGCTATCACAAATAATTTGGAATAATTTCCACTACCAAAACCCCTACAACAACTCAATTTATATGAGAGCATCATAATTCAAACAGTGCACCCCTTTCAAGCAATAATACGCCTCCAACCAAAAACAGCAAAATTACCTCCCTCTGAATTAGTGAAAGGTATTAGTGGAAAAGTAGTGTATTTACCATTCGATCTAAAAGAAAATGTGCACACTCTAGGATTGCAACGTCCAATGGAGCAATCTTTAATTATCTTAGTATATGTTGTACCTACAAAAGACAAAAAAAATTGGCAACAACTGGTAGATTTACATAAAGTTAGACAAGCTTTGCAATATCTAAAAGACAATAATGAATACTACAAAGAAATCAATATTGAAGAAAACTTGAAGGATACCACTGAAATAATTCAAGAGACACAAGAAGCTAGTCAATTTGAGCTCCAGAATCCTGCTACAATATCCAATACATATGGCCATGCTTCCAAGACTCTATGCCCTGGCCACAACCACCGCAGCATACACACCCATAGAGTCAAACATTTTAACTATTCCATATGGACACTTTTAATGTCTGCGGACATCATGAGTGTCCTTAGAACAGTTTCAACTTGCCTAAGAACAGTACGGAGAGACATAGCGTCCTCAGGACACCCTCATTTAGTTTATTTATGAACATCCCAGGATACATAATGTGTTCTAAGAACACTTTGAAGGTGCTTGCGAACATGTGTTCTTAGAACAATTTGAACTTGCTTGTGAACAGAACGGACAGGCATACCGTCCTCAGGACACCCCCATT
This sequence comes from Ambystoma mexicanum, assembly GCF_040938575.1. Taxonomy (NCBI): domain Eukaryota; kingdom Metazoa; phylum Chordata; class Amphibia; order Caudata; family Ambystomatidae; genus Ambystoma; species Ambystoma mexicanum. The sequence continues at coordinate 496,078,129 of NC_090938.1, read as the reverse complement.
TTATTTATTGACGAACATTCCAGGACACATGATGTGTTCTTAGAACAGATTCAACTTGCCTGCGAACAAAACGAACAGGTTACCGCCCTCAGAACACACCCATTTCGTTTACTTTCCAACATTCCAGGACACCGCCAGTGTTCTTAGAACACTTTCAGCTTGCTTGCGAAAAATACGGACAGGCGTAGTGTCCTCAGAACACCCCCATTTCGTTTATTTAGAACATTTTAGAACATCCGCGTTGTCCGTGGACAAAGCGAACACAACAGGGGCGTCTACCACCTAAATAAATAAAACATTTGACCCATCTCTTACTCCCCCACCCTCCCCAAACACTTTCACACAACAACACAATCTACTAAATAGTATTTTTCAACCAAGTTTCACCGCGCTGTCCGCGGACATCCACGAATCCAAGATGGCAGGCGTTCCCGAAAATCTGATGCGCTTCACGCTCTTCACCGTCCATTCAACGAAGACGATGCATGTCCGCGGACATGACGCAAGTCGGTTGGCCAATCAGGACACTGTCCGTGACCAACCAGGGAAGTGTGTCCGCGGACCGAACATAGATATCACTAATTTTTTTTTACTTATTTTTTGCTCATTTTATAAAAAACTACTGAACGGATTTTCACCAAATTTGCAAAAGCACGCTTTTGGGACCAAGCCGCTGCTCCTGGTCCACATTTGATGAAAATCCGTCCAGCGGTTTGGGCTGTAGGCGTGAGCAAAGTGTTTTCCCCATTCAGTCTATGGGAAAAAAATAAGTTTTCGGACTCCCCTTATAACTTTGCCCTCCCTGGACCAAACCTCACCAAACTTTGCAAAAAAAAATCAGAGTGACCCATATCCTTTTTTTGCAGTTTGGTGATAATTCGTCCAGGGAGAGCGAAGTTATAAGCTACCCAAAAAGGGCTCTTCCTATGGAAACAGCAACTTAACCATAACTACACAGCCACTACCGTGGCTGTGTGGTATATATATATATATATTTATATATATATATATATATATATATATATATATATATATATATATATATATATATATATTATTTTTACTAACAGAAAAGTGTTGCATATTATTGAAAGTAAACCACATGCAAGGTATATTGTGAAGTTAAATTGTTCCGTTATGTCCAGGGTGCTGCACAATTCTGTACATTAAGAGTATTTTGTGAGTGACTCAGGTATCTGAAGTATTCTATAGACCTTTGTTTTTATGTAACCATGGTAGAAATAACCAAAGAACACAAACTGTACATGTTGTGGGGTTAAAGAGTACGAGACTTGTATGATTCTAAGCAAGCTGGTGTTTCCAATTTCTGTAACAAGTGAATTGTTAGGACAGAAAAGTAGTTGGGCCACAGAGTGAGTTGGTGTGTCTTGTGATTTGTGCAAATATACATTTTTCATAATCATTAATAAATATATATTCTTTCTACACACTGGTCTGATTCTTGGCTTATCTATGGCACAAGGGTAAGGGAACTACGTGGTATGATATGGTTCATAGGCAGGGCTAAATTGAGTTGTAGAAAAAGGTATATTGGTGTGACACTTATGATATGGGGGAGGACTGAACTCCCTGCATTTGTTTTTGCCCTATAAATATACCCCAAAGGAGGGAAGGAATGCACACCACATGCTGCAGCGCCAACAGTACTTTTTACAGCACCTGGCAGCAGAGGGAGACCACCATATTCCACGACACCACAGTGCAGGAAATGTAAACTTCCAAGATGTTGCTGCCTGCCAGCAATGTTTATAAAACCTTGCAGAATCTCACTGCATGTAATTAAGACTGTGTAGTAATTAACCAATACCAGCGCCATACTAATAATGTGATAATGGGAACAATTAGAGCCAACCAAGGGAACAACTAACCTGATTTGAACATTCAAACAAGAATAAGGATTTACCTACCAGGAGCCTTCATAGGGAAACTGCACCACCCCGGTCACTCTAAAAAGGACAGGAAGAAGGCATGAGGAGAGAGAATGCAGGTGGAGACAGACATGCCTATTCTTACTCTGTTCCCCTGAAGTGTGGGTCTTGAATGCCAAACCCAGGGAGCGGCTGATACCTGTAAGAGAATCAGAAAGGCTTTGAAGAGGATTCAAGAGAACAGGCTGAAGAGTTCTAGGACTAGATACCCTGGAAGCAGCAAGTCAAAAGGGTGCTTGAGAAGCACTCACTTTACTTTTAGGCAATCAGAAGCTCTAAGCCTGGGTCCATTCACACGAGTCCCAAAACGAACCAAAGGCATTATGGGCAAAGCCAATATGACTAGTGTTCTTATATAAAGACATTTGGCTAGATTGGTGCAGCAAACATGGACATTTATTCTTAAAGTGGCATGGCATGTTTACTGGTATTGTGGGCAAAAACCAACAGCAAAATCAACATGAGTGTCCTTATGTGGGGATACTGGCCTATATTGACAGCCAGCGTGGGCATATTTTATTATAGCAACATTACTGTCATTATGCACTAAGTAAACATGAGTATGTTATTATGTGATGATACTTGCATATATTGGTGCAATGCACATAAACATGTTTGGGCACAGCCAGCATGAAAATTATGTCTTTACACTGGCAGAAAATGGGCATATATTTTGGGCAAAGGCAACATGAAAATGGTTTACAACATGCTTCTTTGCTCTGTTGATGACTATGCAAATGATGGATGTTTTTATGTCTTTCCCTGGAGGAAGAGGTTCAGAAGGAGCTGGAAGGAGTTTGAAAAAGGGGACAGTGGAGGAGGAGCTGGAAGGCAGAGAGGGTACGGTCCTGGTAGAGATTGTGAGGGTAAGGAGGTGGAAGGTGTCTTGATATTGGGCAAAATCTTCCTCGGGGCCAGCCCTTTGAGAGCAAAAATACCCAATTCAGCCCAAAATACAGGTTCTATTGTGCTGAGCAGTGATCTCATGCTAGTGACAAATGACACCCTCAAAGCTTTAGCATATTTATTCTAAGCAGTGAATTTCATATACATTTGGGATTCAAGTTAGAGAATATTACAAAGCATAAAACAAAGAGCAATGCAAAATATAGTGAAACATGGAACTTAGATAAACATAGAGAAACATAGAGAAATATAGAGAAACATAGAGAAACACAGTCTTACGTCCCTTTAATCAGCACTGGGGAGACCTTGGGCCCTCATAAGCTAGCTGTAAACAAGCCCCGCTCAGAGGACAATGCTGAAGGACACCGTATGAGCCAATGCCGGGCACCTGTTTCTGCACGAATCAAGTCCACAGGCGATCTCCCCCTGATCCATGTGTGCATGGATATTTTATAATCTCTTGCTGTCAGTCACCATGACGCACAGTTCCAGAACTTTCCCTGTGCAACTGGCTCATGGAAAAAACCCAGCTCTCTCTGAGATGCTCCCTGCTCGCTCCTACCCCCTCCCTTGGTTCCCATCTGCGCTGGCTGAGGAATGTCTTATCAGTACCTTCCCAGAGAAAAGGAAGATTAGCTTGGAGCCAGGCCTACCGTTAGTGAGGCTGAATATTCTAAGGGAAGCAGGGATGTATTAACCCCATCTGCAAGCTCTAAAAGGCATGCACTCATAGCTTAGTGTTTATAGCGCTTAAGACTGGCTATCTAAGCGCTATATAGGTGCCATGATGTTCCAAACACTCCAAAAATACCTATTAGCTACATAGCTAGGGGCCCTCCCTGCCTGTCTATCAACAATGCTTAATTTGACCTATTTCATACTAGGCCTGCATATTCCTTGTAGCTCACTACTGCATAATGGAAGTGCTACAACAGACTACTGTCAGCATTTTTAGCACATACCTTGAATACACTATTGGCTTTCAGCGGCTAATGCTGTCATCTAAAGCCCTGATTGGCAAGGTTGCAATTTCGTGTATCACTACATTCCACCCCTATTCAACGTTTGTGCGACAAATGCTGACTAATACCTATCAATATAGTATTTAGTGCAGTGATAAAGACCTTGGGGCTTTGCAAGAGGTTTAAGCAAACTATCTTATAGCGGTTAGTTAGCGTGGCATGCAAGGTAAAACACTACCTAAACAAAAATGTACACAAAGTGAACAGTGACATATACCCTTGCCAAAACCTGGCCTACACAAAAATACCTACGCCAAGTGAACATGGACATTTACTCTAGCCAAAACCTGGCCTACACAAAAATACCTAAATCAATATTGTATAACTGATTGTCAGTTAAAAAGCAGCATGCAGTTAAAATGTCAAGGCAATCCAGTGTAGTCTAATCTACAATGCACTATTGCATTTATGTATGGTTACCAATTCTAAAACCTGGCAGCCTTTCACCCTAAGGGCCTACCCTCCCCCTGATCCCAGGGCATTCAAGCGTGACTATGGGCTGTGTGACTAGACACTTCCCCCAGGTAGGTGGAACCCAACCAGAAACCATCTAATTTCGTGAACAAGGTGAACCCATGGGCACCAGGTTGTCTAAATAAAAACAATTCTACTAATTTACATCAAAGCATGGCATGTGTTATTCATGCAATCAAAAAGCAAGCAATTCAATCCATATGTATGCTGGTAACTGTAGCTCTGCGTGCCAGTGTGTGGAGGATGGTTGCCCCCACCCAGTAAAAAGCCAACACCTGCTGATTTAACAATGTTTGCCATACAATGCATTGTGTGTATTTAGCAGTCTTGTTGACCTGCCCTATGGCAGACAAAAATGTCTTCATGTCTAAAATTCTGTCATCTTCAATTGGCTGTCAATACTTGTAGCAGTGCTGGGCATATCAATGGGCCCCACTAGGCCAGAGGTTCTATAGCAGAGCTGGCATCAGAACCCATAGTGGCTAGCTTATTGTGCACAGTTTCTATGTCACAAGCATATAAAGCTCCTGTTACTCCCCGCTGCTCCTGCAATTAATGAATCTAGCTCCCTAGCTACGCGCACTCTAGTGATGGGCCATAGAAATTGACTCCATTTGTAGCAGCTTGGTAGTACTAAGGAAACATTGCCTCATGATAAATCTATGTCTAAGTGTAGCACTGTAATAATGAAGGTGTGCATTACCAGCCTACAATTTACATGTTGTCTTACTACTGGAAAATCTAACAGGTTCACAGTGTCTACCTTCTGTGACTTGGAGAATACCCTTCTTCAAGTGGGATATCTACCATATACAATATTAACTTTAGCCACAAACACCATACTACTATCCGGCAGTGGCTGTTTCATCACACCATGGAAAAAATTCATTTAGTCAAGTTATAGTTCATAAAATCTTGGCGAGAACACTCGCTGCAGTTCTTGGTCAGAAAAAACATCACATTAGACAAATTAAACAAATGGTATCCATTCAGTGACAAAAGATGCCTGACAATGTGCCAGGCCAGTACACTAGCAATTCCATGTGGATACTCATTTGTAGCGCTTTTCCAAAGAATTATTCCAAATGTTTACAATCAAAAGGTGACTCTTTGCATTAGTGTGCTGGAGACAGCTGTCCCCACAAAAACATGAAACTGGTTGGTTTAACAAAAAACCGTGTCACACTCTGTGTCATAAAATCAAACATCAAGTCAGTCATGGTTTCATTTACCTGCCTTAAGCTGGCTGTAAAAGTATCCAGTGTTTCAAAGATTACCATTTCAAATTATAGCTCATACACTTGGCAGCATTACTTCAATTAAGAATCTTAACCTACGCACAGGTGACTTTGATGTGCGCACTCATCTTATCTCAAAATTAATTACACTCCTGCTTGCATAATTCTGCTGCCCCAACAGTTCATAAATCATTCTCCTGCCTACGTGCAATGTAGAATATTTTTTTTTTTTTTCAAAAAACAAAACATCTCTGGTTAAAGCCATTCAGTTGGAAGAGTAAAACCATTTGGTTTTTTCAGATTCATCTCAACAGTGCATTTAAAAACCATTTTTCAATGTGTTAGCATTCAATTGCTGTGTCACACAGCTGTATGTGGTGCCTGATGTTACAGTCCACAATTCATTGTCCATAGTCCTTTAAACAAGAAAGGGCAAAACATGTCATTTAAATGTGTAGCATCAAATACTTGATAATTAGCCAAGTCTGCATCGTGCCAGTTCAGCAAAAGTTATTACTCTGTTGGACACTATTCGCAGGTTACAGCATTGAGTGCGGTGCAGGGCACGTTAAAGTTGAAATAGCATGTCGCAGTGGCTCGCTTTCTCTGAGAATGCGTCTGACCCTTCTTTGATCAGTGTCACCCACAAACTGCATATTAATTTCTGATATTATGAAATGTCTTGTCGTGCTTTGCCTAGGCAAAATACAAACAGAAATGTTAGGATTTCATCAAAACTTCAATATCAGCGTTATCCACCCCTTCCCATAATACCACCCCCATCTTCAAAAAGTCTCATCAGGTAACTACACACTTTGTCATTGCTACTGCAATTATTTATCACCTTTCTGCATGTTTCTGGGGGCTTATTTACACTCAACCATACGGGGTGTAACTGCCTAATCACAAACTCATTTGTGCAATGCAATCATAGCTGGTCAATGGTACCTCAGACTGATCTGTGCTTTTACAAAGCCATATAGTAAGTACCCAGGTCGCACAATGCTTTTCTTTTTCACCAAAGCGATCACCAATGCCAGGCGCCAACTTGCTTCCAGTGTCTCATGATCTTGGTTTAGGTTGCCCTGCTGGCATCACTCCATTTTTCAAAGGTAAAGTCTTTCAGTCCAATACCGCTTACAGTTGTACAAGCAGCTTTGTTTATTTATCTTTCTTTTCTTAGCAGTGTCTTTTCAAGCCTCTGGTTTTTTCACTTGTCATTTTTTCAAAGGGCGTTTGCTGTTTTTGAACCACCCCTTTGAGTGCGATAGTCTAAGCCAGTTTCTTTTGTTGCTTCAACAAATCATTCATTCTTGCACTAAGCCGTGTGGCTTCTGGATCATGGCTAATGTGCAGTGTTCATGTTGTACTTCAAAGCCCCGCTCTGCATGTTGTCTCTTGCAAAACGGCTAAGCACTTTTTGTCAGTTTTGCTTCCATCTGGAATGCCATAATGTCTTTGTCAGTTACTCCATCCCCTGGCAATGTAGCTTGCAGTTTGCCAGATGTGTATTTTCTCTTCTCAAAGCGCCTAGAGGTTTCTTCTCCAGTGCACAGCGCTTTACTTCAGTTCACATCACATGGAGCATTGGAATGCAGCTTGCACAGCAATAGCGCTTTACTTCACTTCACATCACATCACATGGGAATGCGGTTTGCACAGTAATGTCTGTTGGAATGGGCAGCTGTCTTTTCTTGGCCCATTCACAGATGCATAGGTAAATGTTCAGATGTGATGTGCCCGTCTGCCATCCTGCATGAAGCCTTTGCTCCGTACCACAGTTTACTGGGCAAATTCTTTACTTTTTGAACAGCTCTCTGTTTTTGCTCCCCCTTCCTCAGGAATGCAGGCATGTTTATCTTTCGTGTGCACCTGGCAGCGCCATTAGCACGCAGCTTATCTCTTTTGCCTATAACTCTTATACTGTGGCGGCTTCACTCGTTTTAGACAGTTCATCCAGATTACCTCTTTCTTGTACTGTTTCTGCTTTTGTTTGCCTTCACGCACCTCGCCCAAGACAGCTTCAAGGCACAAGCTCTGCACACACAGCAAGACTCTTGTTTTCAAAAGCGGCACTTTTTCTTGTCATTTTTCTACTCCATGTAATTTTGCAAAATGTCAAAGCGTCTTTTTTTTCTTGTAATGTGCGATCTTTCAAGAGAACTCACAACCCATTAAATCTTTGTGCTATCTTATCACACACAGATGTGTCATTCTGTTGTACCATTGCCAAACTATAACCACTCAGTTCAGTGCATTTAAAAAATAAAAATGCCATATTTAGTGCAGCTCCCTGCACGTTTTTTTTCTGCAAGAACAACCCACACTCTATTGCTTGTGGGCTGTTTAATGTGTCAACAACATTTTTCCCCATGTATCACAGTCAACAGGTCACTATTTCCAAATCATACATCACTTATAAGGCAACAGCACAAATCCATGGCATAGCATGGGGACAGTCAAAAATACTCCAGGGGCAATTTAGAAAAATATAAATTGTTTTTCCCCCCAACCATTGCAAACTGATTCTGCAATTTCAAATCAGTACACAAAAATCGAAAATCCAAATAACATTCACTCACTTTCCTTTTAAGTGAGTCTCTCACCCAATATAAGCATGGCACAGCCTAAAATGCAATATAACCATTTTAGTGTGTTTCCTTTAAACAGAATTTGCCACCATTAGCACATGGAATTTTACAGTTGCCAAAAGAAAGAAAAAACTCTTTAGGCTCTCAGCACAGATGTTACTCATTCTCCTAAGCATGGCTCATTCCCCTTCCTCATTATTCAGGAATGCCAACCCTTCAAAAGCATATATCAAAAAAGACGAACCTTCGCCTCCGAACATTACAGCCCCCACTCGCTAGCACACTGGGGCTGAGTCAATGGTTAAATCACTATTCACAATTTGCATGTCAAATCCCTGCAATTATTTATTTTTTTTCCTGCCCTCATGACAGAATAGAGATGAGAGCTCCGTCTCACTATGCATTCCAAATTACAACTTTAAACTTGGGAAACCACATGATAAAATTCTTTTTCTAATTGAGCATACATCTTTCTTAACCATTCATCGGAGTGCTTTAAACAAAGCCATTTCCCGCTCGTTTATTGCCTTGTACTCCCTGGCACCAATCCCATGCAATAAGTCAGTCACGACTGATTTACTGAAGGGAGTCTTAACCACACAAGCTATCGGCCACGGCAAGCCGACACAACATTGCTGCCTTTTGAAGTCTCAGAGCTGCAGTGAGACCATCAAGGAAATGCGACAGCCTGCTCCCCACTCTACACTGTGTTCTCTCACACCATTTGTCATGTCAGCATGGCACTGCTCTTCACAAATCCCACAAAGCTGCCACCAAATGTCTTGATATTGGGCAAAATCTTCCTCGGGGCCAGCCCTTTGAGAGCAAAAATACCCAATTCAGCCCAAAATACAGGTTCTATTGTGCTGAGCAGTGATCTCATGCTAGTGACAAATGACACCCTCAAAGCTTTAGCATATTTATTCTAAGCAGTGAATTTCATATACATTTGGGATTCAAGTTAGAGAATATTACAAAGCATAAAACAAAGAGCAATGCAAAATATAGTGAAACATGGAACTTAGATAAACATAGAGAAACATAGAGAAATATAGAGAAACATAGAGAAACACAGTCTTACGTCCCTTTAATCAGCACTGGGGAGACCTTGGGCCCTCATAAGCTAGCTGTAAACAAGCCCCGCTCAGAGGACAATGCTGAAGGACACCGTATGAGCCAATGCCGGGCACCTGTTTCTGCACGAATCAAGTCCACAGGCGATCTCCCCCTGATCCATGTGTGCATGGATATTTTATAATCTCTTGCTGTCAGTCACCATGACGCACAGTTCCAGAACTTTCCCTGTGCAACTGGCTCATGGAAAAAACCCAGCTCTCTCTGAGATGCTCCCTGCTCGCTCCTACCCCCTCCCTTGGTTCCCATCTGCGCTGGCTGAGGAATGTCTTATCAGTACCTTCCCAGAGAAAAGGAAGATTAGCTTGGAGCCAGGCCTACCGTTAGTGAGGCTGAATATTCTAAGGGAAGCAGGGATGTATTAACCCCATCTGCAAGCTCTAAAAGGCATGCACTCATAGCTTAGTGTTTATAGCGCTTAAGACTGGCTATCTAAGCGCTATATAGGTGCCATGATGTTCCAAACACTCCAAAAATACCTATTAGCTACATAGCTAGGGGCCCTCCCTGCCTGTCTATCAACAATGCTTAATTTGACCTATTTCATACTAGGCCTGCATATTCCTTGTAGCTCACTACTGCATAATGGAAGTGCTACAACAGACTACTGTCAGCATTTTTAGCACATACCTTGAATACACTATTGGCTTTCAGCGGCTAATGCTGTCATCTAAAGCCCTGATTGGCAAGGTTGCAATTTCGTGTATCACTACAGAAGGTAAAGTTACATTGGAGGAAGCAGGGAAAGAGCAAGAAAGGGTGTCAGTAAAATCAAAGAAGGATGCAGATGTGTGTCCGTAGGTTTGTTGAAGCGATATAAAGGAGGACACTGAACGTTTGTTGTTAGAGGCAGTTGGCAAATCATTGGAGGAGATTGGGGAAAGCAAGAGGAGATTGGAGGTTTGGAGGAGAGGGGTGGGGATGTCTTAATGGAGCAGTTGGGTAAGGTATAAAAGGGAGTACAGAGAAGATGCAGGCTGGGAAGGAGATCACGGAAGTGGAGATCAAGTTGGTGGAGGACAAGAGGCATATGGAGGTGTAAGAAGGATAGACCAAGGAGGTGAAGGAGGATTGTATTATGATGGGTGGAAAAAACATTCAGGAGGTTGTGGAGAAAAGTTGGAAGGTAAAGACTAACATCATTAAAGAGATAAAGTATAGGGAGGAGAAGGATGAGGCTCAGAGGAGTGAAGCAGAGAGAGAGAGTCTGAATAGTGTAAGAAGATTCAATTCAACACTACAGCTAAGTCAATGCCTAGTCTGGGATACGGAATGGAAACCCTTATTGATATATCTTTATGTCCAGTTCATGAGTTCTGGATGACTACCCCTATATAACACCCCTCTCTTAGAATCCCCCTGACCCCACTGAGCCAAGTAGTAGTTCTGTTTTGCAAGTTTAAAAGGTTTATTGGAGAAATAAAACAAAATATAGATACCACGCTTTTATAATAAATTAATAATCAATATCGCCCTTATAAATATAATGTTAATCAACAATGGGTAATCTGACACTAGCACACTTCTTTATAATCAATGAGGAGTTAGTATAGGATGGATCAAGCAGCAAAAATACTTTTATGATTTCAAGGGAAAAGCAATGAAGAATAAAATGCAGTACAGAAATACTTGATATGATTTTAGCAAAAGATAAGATAATCACTTTTTCTCTGGCAATTCACCCCCCTCCCCTATGCAATGTAAGACATGGAAGTAGATGGAAAGAGGAGCACACAGTTCTCAGGAATGCAATCAAATACAATACGAAATTCAGTTCCCCCCCAGCAAGCTTAGAGAAAACCGGTATGAGTTTTAAAACACAGGCCCAAGTGCTTTGAATGTGGTGGCAATGAAGTGAGAAATATGCTGAAAATGCTTTTAATTCCCTTTAGGAGGTTCAGGGTGAGTGAGAGATACTTGGGATGAGTTCAGGCTCACTTTAGCAATGCTTCAGAGATGGTGATTAAGAGGCAAACGAATTTTTAGCAAGGAAAGAAATGACTGCTGATGGTTACACGTGGCTGGATTTTTAACCAAATCGCAAATCGCGGTAAAATTCGCGAGTGCATGAATCATGATTACGGCAAAAGTATAAGGAGTAGCAAGTCGGTTCTAGGTTCGTTGGAAAGCTGAGATTCTAAGTTAAATTTCGTTCCTATCCCAAACGGTTCCAGAGATACGGACGATTAAATAAAGGTAGTTTTTCGGATTTAAAGTAAACTCAAAATGACAGGTGACAGCTTGCAGCTTCAGAATTGACAGGTGACAGTTGTGCAGCGTTACAAATGACAGATGACACGATTTCTAGGAGGCTGTTCTACTTAGGTTAAAATAGTTTGGATTAGATTATTTTAACTAAGAGATTGGTTCTGCACAGTTCTGCTAGGTACTCACAATATAAATTTGAAATAGGCCTCGCCACGAATCTGGTCAGGTTTTGGACTGGACTCCGGTTCTGGTCTCGGCACTTCACAGTTATCTGGGTCAGCTCTCTGGTTCTGATCACAGCGGTCCGGGTCACTCTGGATCTCTGGTCTGGTCTGTCCGGATACAGCGGTCTCTGCACGGCTCCTGGATCTCTGCACTGGTCCTGGAAAAAGTTCTTGGCAAGGGATTCAAGCAGCTCGCCCGGCTGTGAGTAGCTTGCAATGATTTGAGGCCTGCTGCAAAGAACTCAGTTTGTGGTTTTAGGCCTCTGAATTAGGTTCTAAAGTATAAGTTCTAAGTTCTGGAGTATGTAGCTGGAGTCAGTCTGGAACTGGTATCTTCTGGATGTTGTGTGGTCCGGCAAAACGCTCCGCAGCAACTGGATTTGAATGTCTCTACCTGTCCCAGCAGTCTCTTTTTATGTGTTTTGAAAATGGGTGTGTGCCTGAGCCTAGCTAAGCCTGCCCCTCTCTACTTGTCATTGGCCCAATTCTCCCCTCTCCCATGATTGGGGGAAGGAAATGTGAGTCAGAGTGATGCTGTAGGTTTTATGGGTCAGAGGATCCTCCCCTGGTCAGTTTGCCCACAAATCTATTTCTGACCCAAATACATATTTGTCAGATACACAGTTGTTTGTCATTGCATACACACATCATGCATTACTGATGGGAGGCACTGTTCCGACCCTGGCGTTTCTAGGAGCTTGGGTAAAGAAATGGCCACTTTTTGCGCTTTTTAGTAGCTTTCCCCATATCAGATTTTTCTCCAAATTTATACAATTGTGTGCAAGGCATGTGGGCATTTAGATAAGGAAGTGTCAGATTTTTATCATGCATACATTTAGAGTAACAGCCTCTTTTCCGCTCGTAAACCCCCAGATCATACCACCGGGTCCTAAAACCTCTTAAAATGTGGGCAGAAAAATCACAAGAATTATGGTATCATTTAGATAATTTTGACAAGTCCGCACCATGAGTTATACATCTTTCTTAAAATCATATTCTGGCCAACAGGGGTGTGTCTTCCCAGGTCACATGGTGGAGAAACCAGTCTATCCACTTTCTTTAAGCTCAGGCTGTCCTCAGAGGGGGCTGCCCCTCCCCGTTTCTGCCAAGAGGAAGCCACTTTATGACCTCCCCTATAAACCATCTGCCTGAGTCAAGGAAGGGCTTTGTTCAAAAGGAAGCCATTTACGACCCCCCCCCCCCCCAATAAACCATCTGCCTGGGCCCTTTGTTTAGTTTCCTGCAGTCCCCAGGTAATTCAATCAGAGAGTGTGTGACCTCCTTTTGGCAGGGGCAACAGAATGCAGCCAGGCCTGGGAACCTGTCAGGCAGAATTGGAATCTCTTTAAGCCAGTTTTTAGCTACATGTCATTTTGGGTTCTCAGTTTAAATCAAACTTACAATTTTTACACATGCAGCTAGAATGCTGATTCTAAGTTCAAAACTATGACATTTCAACAGTGACAAACTATGTGACACTCAAAAGTAGGTCACTCATTTATTCTAAACATTTTGATTTTAGTGTCTTTCAGTTCAGTTTAGCACTCAGCCAGTCTTGTTATCAACATTATTTTGGGCTCTTCATCTTCCCAGATTTTGTTGGCACACAAAACTTCATTCTGCCAGATGTCTGCTGGTGTTCAGTGAGATTTTTGGATGTGTTGCAATGTTTGAAAATAGGCATTTTGAGCTGGCATTCAGAGAAACCAAAGGTAATTTTAAAGCGTTTTTTTTTTTTTTTTTAACAGGCGCTGCTGTTTTACCTTTGGCACCCATTCCACTCATGGCACCCTGGCCCATCATGCTCGCACTGGTGGGTGGCAAGTTAGGCAACCATTTTGGTGTGCGCACAAACTGCGTGGTTCTCCTGGATTCTGGCGCACATGTGGGCTTTTTGGCCATCTTGGATTTTCTAAGCCCACAGCACCAAATGTTGCAGCATGATAGCTCAAACGTGGGTCAGGACACCCAACAATAGGATGAGGAAGTAGGGACAGACAAACGGTGGATGAGGAAAGAGAAGGAACTGGAAGAGAGAGATAAAGATTTCATATGGGAACAGATATTAGAAATAGTAGGAGAAGAGAACAAGGAGCTGCTTCTGGGGATTTCTAGAATACTAAGGAGGAGAGTGGTACTGAGGCGGGCGGAGAAGACCTAGCACATTTGGTAGATGAGCTCAAAGAAGAGGAGGTTGTTTGAAAATTTGGGACTCATTGTGCAGTGTTTTCAGAGGAGGAGGCTGATGAAGATTTGGGGGAGGAGTTAGCCAGATGTGCTAAATATTGGAATACAGAGGTTGAGGAAAATATCAGGAGGTAGAAGGAGCTTAAAGAGAGTACAAGGAGTCTAGAAGGTTGAAAGAGCTGAAAACAGAACTTCCTAAAAGATATCAGAAAGAAGCGGGAGGGTGGGGAAACTGAGAGTGCGGTAGAGTGGAAGGAAGATTTAGGGAAACCCAGCTTCTCAAACTGTGCCAGGAGGTTCGAGATGGTCTGACTGACCACAGGCAGGCATTAGAGCCAGACTAAGGAACACACCAGTGGTGAAGTGATGAGGAGAGAATATATAATAAAAGGGGTATGCAGTAATAAAATTGCGGCAAAAATATCTCCTTTACAAAAAATTGCAGCACATTTTTTTGTGGTTTGACCCGGTAAATGTGTACCCCATTATACCATTTATAGGGAGCGGGGGTTGTGGGTGTGTCCCCTGCTCCCTTAAATGGTATAATGGGTTTAGGAACTGCGGGGGTGTCCCCCGCATCCTTTACATGGATTGCGGCGGCAAAACCACAGCCGTTTTGCCGCAATAATTTGTGTAAAATGACATTTTTGCCGTGATTTTAACACATGGAACCATAAATGGAGACTCCGGCAGGGGTGTCCAGGGCTAGGGAAATCTTGGGAACACCAGTAGACAGGTCAGGGTCCCCAGGAAGCCTCCAGTGCAGCATGAGCCAGCCCTTTCACCATGAGAAACTGCAACACTCTCTTCAAGATCTGTTTGCAAGCCATTTCACAGTATCAAATGCTGAAAAGGCATTTCCTCTCTCTGCTTGCTAATCTGGAGTATATATACTGTGTTTATAACTATGCCCATTCGCTGCAAGAATAACATGTGTGCACCAGAAAGTGGTAATTTAAAAAACTAACAGCACCAGTATGATGTAGGTCTAGAGCTCACTGACTCTAAATGAGGGTTGAGGAACCTGGGCTGCAGGGGGCAGCATGACAATATGTTTACTGACCCCAAAGAAGAGAATAGTGCATTAGTCAGGAATGGGGGTTAAAGGAATAGTTCACTCTAAAATGTTATTGTCCCAAAAGATGGGCAATAATCAAAAACATATATTAAATATCTTTTTAAATAAAGTTCCTAGGTAAACTTTTGAGTAAACGAGGCTCAAAGTGTTTACATGGGAACATCCATTTTGTCATTTCAAGCAGCCTCCTCTGTTCATGTTAAGCTCTACCCTGGCGGCACTAATCAAGCAGCAAAAGCCCCCTACTCAGAGCTTTTGCTTACTGCAGGCAGAGGCTGCCTTCACTTTCGTTTTACGTTTTTGGTGCTCCCCAAACCCAGGGAAGCACAGAAAATGTAATATGAAAGGCAGAGCAATTATAAGTACTTTGCCGGCTGCCGGCGGAGTTTTCATAATTGCTGCCACTTTCTTTTCTAGTTTCGCATCTGGGAAACTAGAAAAGAAAGTCGCAACAATTATGAAAACTCTGCCGGATGCCGGCGAAGTATTTATAATTGCCTGGACTTGCCTACAAGCAAAGGCACGCAATTATAAATACAAAGTTGTTGTATTTATGATTGCTGTGGTTAGAAAACCACGGAAATAATACATACAACAGCATTGTATTTATGATTGCGGTGGCTTCAGCTTTGAGTCTCTTGGTCTCCCCCTCGGTGGGGGAACGCAGGAGACTCAAAGCAAAAACCGCTGCAGTCATAAATACAACCCGGTTGTATTTATAAATGCCGCAGCTTTCTTTCTAAGTTTCGCGGGCTCCTCCGAACCGGAGGAACCTGGGAAACTTAGAAAGAAAACCGCAGCATTTATAAATACAACAACATAGTATTTATGTTTGCGCTGGTTTCAGCTTTGAGTCTCCTGGGCTCCACCGGTTCGGGGGAGCCCGGCAAACACAAAGCTGAAGCCACTGCAAACATAAATGCAACGTTATAAATGCTGTGGTTTTCTTTCTTAGTTTCGCAGGCTCTTCCGGCCCGGGGGAGCCCGGGAAACTTAGAAAGAAAACTGCAGCATATAATTGCAGTGATTTGTTAAGAAAAAAGAATTAAGCACGTACCTGCATGCAGCCTTCCTGTCTGCATTCTCAGCTCTCCGGCAATAATGAAGCAAAAGCCACCCATTGGTAGCTTTTGTTTATCACAGCTGGATGGCTTTTGCTTCATTAGTGCCGCAAGGGCAGAGCTTAACTGAAGCACAGGAGTCTCATCCATTTCACAAATGGATGCCTCCTAGTGCTTGAACTGTGTGACTTTGAGCCTCATGTGCTCAAATGTTTATATAGGAACTTTCTTAAAAAATATTTTTTATAAATATTTTTGATCATGGCCCATCTTTTGAGCCAATACAATTTTGGAGTGAACTATCTCTTTAAATAGCTAAATTGAACCAAACAGTTGAGGCACATTTCCCAGCTTTACTACCAGACAAAACTGTGATTCCAGACAGATCGTCTTATCTCACTGTACAGTGCAGTGCGTTTTGTGAAAAGTTTAGCCTTCTCACTTACTGGTTACAGTGCTCACCCGGGGCCTACACTTTCTTTTCATGTAGGTCATTCGAGTGGAAGGGACGCTAGACAGGAAAGAGCCAACTCAAAGTTACAAGTCTCTAGCAAGCATATTTCCAGGTCTGCTTATGAGATACGAAATGCAGTTTTTTTTTTTAGACTTTCAAAATGTATTTCTTTATAACATGAACAACAATGTGCGAGTTTGTGTCCAACAATTAATAAAAGCAGGTGAACTTGTCACACATTTCTTTTGTTGGTGGGTAAAACACAGTAGTAAACCCTAGATAAGACTTTTAGGGTATTGTCAATTAACATTTTTCAACTTGGGGACTTCCAGTTATGATGGTGGCGATGAAGGAACACTCATGCACCTTTTTTCTGTAAAGATTTTTTTTTAAATATCACCATGCTAATCTTGTGATTTTTGAACTTTCCAAGCCAGGTCAATAAAACACGTATAATTGTATTTCTTGAAAATAAATGATTGCACTCTCTAAATGATCACAACTGCGAAACAATAAGGCAAAGTGCAGAACAGCAGGCTGAGCCCACATTACAGAATCAGATGCTAATCAAACTGTGTAATCATTGGCATCCCACTTCACCTCATAAAACATAATCTGTCAAAATTGCCAGTCCCTAAACATTTCAAAATTGCAAGTCCCTAAGAGTCAATTAGACATCAGGGTACGCTCTCCAAAAGAGCTTCACTCATGGTTTAACTAAGGGGTGTTGCTAGTTCTGGAAAAGATCTGGGGCTATTCTAATGTCAGGACTCGGGGGCTAGCTAGCCTTTTGGTTGTAGCCCCCGAGATTCTATCCGGGGATACACCCAAAAGACCTGGGACTATAGCCCCCCCCAGGGGACTTCAAGTGAGTGTCCATGCATATTTGTATTGTTGCCATGGCAACAGATCAAGTTATGGGCTGTGGCTGGAAACAAAATGGGCATGAAAAGAGATTCCCTTAATTCCTTGGGTTGTGACTGAGGGATATATTTGTCTGTGCCCGGGGCCCTAAAGCTGCCTCCAGAGGGTGGTGGGGTCTGTCCTCTGAATCAAGGCTACAAAGAGGTTGTACTTTGAAAGTGAGGGTACCCCTCCAAAACTGTCTGTCAGTAAGCTGTTTCGTGGAGTAGATGGGGGCAGAGAGGAAAAGGTAGGGAATGGTGAGAACTCTTTGGACAGGCATCCAGATGTGAAAACGCTAGCAATTAAGTGCCAACATCTATCGGTAGATAACAAGAAGTAGTGCGATGGAGACTCCGGCAACTAAGCGACCAGCATCTCTGGGTGGATGTCTGGAAAGGTTGTGATGGAGACTCCAACAAATTAAGCAGCCAGCAAATTTGGGTGGATGCCAAGAAAGGATGGGATGGAGACCCCAGCTCAGAATCTGTGGGTGAATGTCAAAAACGGATGCAATGAGGACTCCAGCAATTACGGGGCCAGCTTCTCTGGGTGGCTATCAAGAACGTGTGTGACAAAAATCCAAGCAATGAAGCGGCCAACATCTTAGGGTGAATGTCAAGAAAGGGTGCAATGGAAATTACAGCAATTAAGCGGACAGCATCTGTGTGTGAAGCTCAAGAAACGGTGTAATGGAGACTCCAGCAATTAAGGGGCCAGCATTTGTGTGTGGATGTCAAGAGAGAGAGTGCAATGGTGACTCCAGCAATTAAGATTGCCATCTTCTCTGGGTGACTGTCAAGAAAGGGTGTGAAGGAAACCCCAGCAGTTAAGTGACCGCACGTCTGGGTAAATGCCAAGAAAGGGTGGATGGACGCTCTAGAAATTAAGCGGCCTGCATCTTTGAGTGGATGTCAAGGAAGGGTGCCTTGGGGACTCCAGGAACTTCAGGTGGGCAGGGAATTCACAAACACATTTCCAGTTAGGTGTCCGTGCTAAGGAGCAAACTAGTGACACAAGGGCGTTGGGCTACAGGGGCAAAACTGGGCACATTCTGGGTAGGTGGGTCACTGAATGAACAGCGTGTCAGTAAGAGTTCAGTCTTTACGGACTGAGGCATCTAAGCTTTGCCATGCACTAGATGCCATGATCAGAGCACGGACTACCCGCCTACATCCAGGCATCAACTGGCATCTCCTGCGTAAAAGTAGTTGTCCAAGCACACAAAGCATGGTGCGCAAGCAAGTGTCCCTGAGCCGGGCCTACGTCCTTGGTACCTTGCCATGGTGCTGATCTGCTCACATGTTGTGCGCTATCGGTAGATGTTGCTATCATCGGTGCACCATGAATTTACGCAATATACTTTAACTTAAAGAAGCCTTTCCTAGCCAGTACCAGTGGTTTTCCTTCTAGCAAGAAATGCTAGGGAAGGTTGGGGGAGATATAATTGGCGCTCAGGTGTCCCAAAGTTAGGCGTTTCTGCATGTACTGTTGATTCTCAACTTAGGTGTTCCACCATGTACTACTGAGTCTCAAATTAAGGTGGTTTCTCCCACTGCTTGGGTGTCTAAAGTTCGGGCGTTTCTGCAGGTACTGTTCATTCTTAACTTAGGTGCTCCACTGTGTACTGTTGATCCTCAAATGTGGGCGTTTCTCCGACTGCTCATGGGTCTATAGTCTAGATGGTTCACCATTCACTGCTGTGCCTCATATTTTAGGCTTATTTCCATCCAATGCTGTGTCTCAAACTTAGGAATCTCTCCCACTGGTCAATTGTCCCAAATCTGGGTTGTCGCCATTTGCTGCTGCGTCTCATATTTGGGCACGCTTCCAGTTGCTGCTTTGTCTTGGACTTTCGCGTTTCTACCGCTGCTCTGATGTCTCAGATGTGGGTGGTTCTCCTTCTGCTGCAGTGCCCTCAGACTTGGGCGTCTTCCCCACTGCTCAGGCTCTCAAATCTAGGGAGTTCTCAGCTTGCGAGACCAGCCAATTGCTTTGGACCTAGGAAAGCAACATCAAAGATTAACTCCATTCGAGTTTAAGGTATGTATAAATCGCACCACGTATGTCGACACATGCCACAGGCATGGCTCCCATCTATGCACTCTAGAATGCAGCTACAGCTACGACAAATCCGGTCTAGCTGCACGCGTAGCTGTCACCACTGAAACCCCTGACGTGCCTCAATACCTCTGCCAATAGTATGCAGCGACAACCTATGAAAAATGTCTGTCTCGCTGGGCACACATCCCACCCATGTACCTGACCTCTGGGTGCTTAAAGAAGCCTAGCCAGCCCTCATAAATCCTAATCCTGGCAGACTACGCACACACATCTTAAACTAAACTCTTAGAACTTCCCATACCTAGACGTGGGTCCCCGAGGGTCTTCCAATCACAAAGTGCATTGAGGCCATACAAATGGGGAAAAAGCGCTATATAATTCAATTGCAATTCAAATCAATACATTACAATACAATACTTTCAGGAAAGGTGGAGCAGGGACAATTAATATCCTGGCATAAACATTTTTAAAAAACATACGACCATAAATAAGACACTGCCAGGCTTTTAAATCGTAAAACTAACAGCGATTGGCTGAAAGAAGAGGAGAAGGTGGCAGAGAGTAGGAGTGAGAAGGAGGAAAACTCATAGAGTTGACATGAGAGTCCTTCAATTCTAATGAAAAGACTCTAACGAATGCTTCTCCCAGTGAACCTGTCCAGGAGCCACTTTCTGGAACGGATCCTGCTCACAAATTCCTTCTGTCACCCTCTTCTCTTTCTGCCTTTCCCCACCCCGGCACACACACATACACTGAGACCTTCCCATCTTGTCGGGAGCCTTAATTTCGGGTTTCCATGGTAACAGCGGTGAACATTCTCTCGAACACTCGCCCTGTCCTTTCGCTGATCTTCATCTCAAGCAGATAAAATAGTTTTTTTTATCCACGCTGGGGAAGAGAAAGTGGAGTCAGGTTGAACGGCCTATTGTCCTAGGGAGACAGGCGTGAGCAAGGCGTTCCAATGGAAGGGACGTTTCCAACCCCCTCCTCGTTCCTACCCTCTCTCCCCCACACCATTATGGAGCACTGGACGAAGCCGCTGTGCCACTGACAGCAACCGCGCTTTTATCATCAGTCAAAGAAGGTGCTACGTTCCCTGCAATGCTGCAACAAGCATTCCCAATACCAACAGTTTGGGCTTTTGTGTAGGCATTGTATAGGTAAATGCCAGGCACTACCGTGATACTACTAATTAGCCATTTATGGAAGCATTTGCAAAATGGTGCAATTACATGGGTATATGATTGCAGTGGCTGGCAAATGCCTATTTCTAACTTATGCACAAGCTAATGCTGTTGGCTTTGGCAATGCTTGTTTTTAACAGGACTTCAGGGAAAGACAGCCATACTGCTTGGAAATCAAGTGGCTGAAGTCGCACTTGGATAAGACACTTTTAGTACACCAGTAGGACATTGCCAGCTTCAATTAAGCCATTAACTTTCAGAAGACTTCTTTGCAATACAATGGCAGGCACTTGCAGCACAAAGTTTAATGTTACTGGTTGATAGAGCTTGCTCAAAGTATTCACAGGAGGATACATGTTGGGCAGAGGTGGCAGAAAGTGGGAGGGAATGGCCATATGAATTAGCACGGCTATGGGCAGTCAACAACAAAACCTACAAGCTGTGTGTCCTTCCTCATAGTCGATCTCTCCCTACTCCAATGCAATAGTTTCTGTTTATAGGAGAAGATGTAGCGCCACCTAGTAGCCAAAACTAACCATGACCACCTTAATCCGACCATCAAGCCCCTTGGCAAAGAGGAGAGGAGACCTTTATATAGACTTATTTTGGTCGAATTTGGACAGTATTTTAGAAATAGAAATAATGAGAAATGTACTTTATGGTTCAGTAATTTGCACGCCTTACAGGTTTACAAACTGTATTAAGTCGATACACTCCTTATTCACATTAAAATTACATTAATGAAAACAAGCACATCATATAACATATTAATCACAAATTTGAAGCAATAAACATAAAGGGCCAAATTCTCAAAAGCCTGTTTGGTGCAAACAATGAGATGAGAAGCGCATCTCATCCTTTGCGCCAAAAAAATGCACCTGATCCACAAAAGTCCTTTGAAAGAGCCCATCCTACATGCACACATTCAGATGCACTTTCTGACCACATTTGCACAAGAAAAGGGGTGTTTCTGTGCATTCCAGAGCGCATCCCGAATTCAGAAATGGCATGCTCTTTGAAATGCGCAGAATTTGAGCACATTCCCTTGCACAGGTATTGCAACATGTGTGCTGCTGTCAGGCCCTCATAAATGCACAGATCATCTTTGAGGGCAAGGCAACCTGCGCTTTTCCAAAACTAGCGCAAATAAAAAGCACACCCTATGCACTTTTGTTTGGCCTCTGTTTGAGAACCGACCCGAAAGTGAATATCTAGTTAAAATATGTTTGGAGTCAATTTACATTAAAGAGTGACCACTTACATTCGCACAATTGAGTTAATGGTCCCTTTTTAGCAAGTTTAATCATTTCCAAGTATCAAAATAAGGATTTGATGAAAAGGAGCTAAAAACAGCTTCTCTGTATCAGGCATCACCCAGCCAACAAGTGCTGTGCCCTGTTAACAAGAAACACAGTGAGTCACAAATACACACCGAGTCAGATTATCAAAAATGAACGAAAATTAAACAAGAACTGGTCATGTCAGCAGTTTTTGCTTTTGTGCAGGCATGAGAAAGGAAATTGCCAGGCACTACCATAGTGGTATTAACTGGCCATCAATGGTACCAGCTGCACAATGGTGTGCGTACCTGGGCATGTAATAGCAGTGCCTGTCAAACGCCTACTACGTATACACAAGCCAAAACTGTTGGCTTTGCCAATAACTGTTTTTAACAGGACTCCACTGAAGAACACTCTTAGTGCGTATAAATTGAGTGGCTGAAGGCAGGCCTGGCTAAGACATTTTTATTACAAGAGTAGCTCTTTTACAGCCTCAATTAAGTCATCAACTCTCACAAGACTGCCTTAAAAATCAGTTGCATGTACTTCGTGCCCAAAGCTTGATGATGAAGCAAGCTCAAAGAGATCTTAGGAGGATGTGTTGTGGGCAGTGAGGGGCAGGAAGTCGGTGGAAATAGCCATAGGGATCAGCATGACCAAGGCAGTCAATGGGTGGGTAAATAAGCAAAGAACACCCAACAACACCTACAAGCTTTGTGATACTCCTCAGGTACCATTTCTCCCTAGCTGTACTCTAATGCAATAGTTTCAGCTGATAGGTGGTGCTTTTGCACCGCCTATCATAGCAAAGACTATTTAATTTGCGTTCATTATTTAAGTGAGCAGATCACCCTATCCACGAAGGAGACCTGCACCTTTCAAGGGGGGTGAGCTTCAGCACAAACGGTGTGCAGGGCAGCCCCCTTGCTTACATTAGTGTCAAGATCATGCTCCAGTCTGAGTCCCAGCACACCCATGGGTGCTGGGAGAGGTTTTCACAGTAATGAGTCCTTAAAGGGCATGTCACTTAAATGCTAAAAAAAAGGAGGAACACACATTTTTATCCTAAACATTTCTATTCCTGTCTGAGGGATAGCAATGCTTTTTTTTACCATTTTAGTGCCAGGCCCTTTAAGGGCTCATTACTGTGAAATGCACTATCATCATTTCACAGTAAGGAGCACTTAAAGGGAAAGTCACTGAAATGCTAAAAAAAGAAAGAAATCTATCCCTCAATCAGGCATAGAAAAGGAAAGTGAAACAGCAGCGGTTCATGTCTCTACTGTGACACTTAATAGAACATGCATGACGGTCAATGGTGACAGTGTCTTGTTCCAAATAGAGGAGAATGTGTTAATGTCTGCATATTTCAAAGCGTATCCGGTTTTTCAATTCAGGATGCTCATTGAAATGTGCAGAAACACCCTCGTACTTGCATACATGTTCAGTTCAAAAGTGTGTGAGATGGCACCTGCATGTGTGCAACTGTGCTGCGTACATTCTGATGTCTTTGAGAATAGGGCACACGTTTTTTTTGGCGGAATTGATGAGATGGATTAGTATAACACATCACGTGGGCTAAAACATGTTTTGAGAATCTGCCCCTATAACTTTAGGCCATCATATATGACTCACTTTGCTTTAAATGTCTCCTAGATGTGCCCTACTGCACCTTTATACACATTTCCATAGCTACGCTTGCATGACATCAGTTGGCTTGGCGAGCTAGAAATAGCTCCTGGTAGTTTCTGGTGTCAAGGTAACTGGGCTCTTCTAGGTTATAAGCAGGAGCTAAATAGCTTCCAGCTCCTGCCAAGTTCGAAATCTGCATTTCTAACAAGAGGAAGAGTGATGGTGGTGGTAGTGGGGGGCTATGACAAGGAAAAGCGAGATGGTGGTCATGGGGGACTGTGACGAGGAAGAGTACATTGGTAGTATTGGGGTACTGTGATGAGGAAGAGTGAGTTTGTGGTAGTGGGTTACTGTGACGAGGAAGAGTGACATGGTGGTAGTTGGCGGCTGTGACATGGAAGAGTGAGGTAGTGATTGTGGGAGACTGATGAGGAAGAGTGAGTTGGTGGTAGAGGGATACTGCGACAAGAAAGAGTGTTGTGGTGGCAGTGGGGGACTGTGACGAGAAAGAGGTAGTTGGTGGTATATAAGTAAGATTGCTATTCAGTACTGGGACGAGGAAGAGGGACGTAGGGGTTAATGTAGGATTACTGATTATGTACTGTGACGAAGAAGATATTACATTGGTGTTAGGAGGATGCACGGGTGCCATGGGAGCTTTTCACAGTAATGAGTCCTTAAAGGGTCTGTCACTGAAATGCTAAAAACAAGAAAACATATTTCTATCCTAAACATTTCTATTCCTATGTGAGGGTTAGAATATTCTTTTCTTTTTGTAGTATTTCAGTGACAGGCCCTTTATGGACTCATTATTTTGAAATGCTTTCACAGTAATGAGCCCTTAAAGGGACTGTCACTGAAATGCTGAAAGAAGAAAAAAAAAAAGGTTCTATATCTCCCACAGGGATAGAAATGAAAGTGAAACACCAGCGGTTATTGTCGCTAATGTTACACTTAATCGAAAATGCATGACAGGGTCAATAGTGACCGGGGCACACATTGCACATCTCCTGTTCCAAATAGGCGAAGGGAAATGTGTAATTTCTGTGCATTTCAAAGCGTATCCTGTGTTTCAAAGGTATTAGCATAATTGACCTAGAAACATTTGACCTAAAACATTTGATCCCATTTTTTTAACCTTTTTTTCTTCAAATTTAATTAAATATATCTATGGGGGTGGGTAAGGGTATAGATTAGGATGAGGGGAAGTGGGTGGGTTTGCTGGGGTCTCCCCCTGCATTTTAGTCTGAAAAAAGGTAAAATAAATTTGATCAAATGTGATTAGGTCAAATGTTTTAGGTCAAATACACCCATACCGTTTCAATTCTGTATGTCCATTGAAATGTGGAGAAACACCTGCTTGCTTGCACAAATGTGCAAACATATGGGAAATGGCACCTGAATGCGTGCATCTGTGTTGTGCACATTCCAATTCCCTTTGAGAGTAGGGCATGTTTTTTGGGCACCATTGATGAGATGCATAAGCACATCTCATCACTTGCGCCCAAACAGTTTTGACAATCTGCCCGTATAACTTTAGTCCATCATATATGTCTCACTATTCTTTAAATGTTGTCTACACATTATACACATTTCCATAACTATGCTTGCATGACATAGATTGGCTTGGTCAGTGCCGGCCCCAGCTCGACCAGCTCCCTGTGCGAGATTTTTGGGTGCACGCCCCCATGTTGTGACAGGACTGGTGGAGAAAGGTAGCAGCAACTCTGTGTCAGCTGCACAGACTGCCATCTAGCTGATGGTATTCTGCTCAGCTAGCTCGCTTTAATCAAGCCTTACCATCAGGCTTTGTATTCTAATTGCCTGCCATTGTTTGTTCAAAGCAGTCTTCTGCGAGTGAATTACTTAATTGGAGGTGTAAGCACACTACTGGTGTAATAGAATCAATCTCTTAACAGGCCTGCCTTCAGCCACTCTATGTATAAGCACTACGAGTGTCCTTCACTGAAGTCCTGTTAAAAACAAGCATTGGCAAAGCCAACATGTTTGGCTTGTGCCTAGGTTTTAAGATTTTGCCAGGCACTGCTACTAGATGCCCAGGTACTTGCTCCATTTTGTACCTTCTACGAATAAGGGGTAGTTAATACCACTACGGCTGTACCTGGCTAGGGCTTTTCCCAGGCCTAAATAAAAGTCTATACAGTAGGCATTGCCAATGCTTGTTTCTATGTGGGGTTACATTAGGATTCATTCAAATGCCTCCCATCCATCAATGTTTCGCTTTGTTGGAAAGAGTTGTCTGATGGGACATTGCGCCTCCTGTGCCACGCACAGCCTGGCCTGCCAGGCAGGATGTGTATCTCTTTCTGGTATAATGCTTAACCATTTCACTGCTGGGGCTTCAATGATGCCCGCCGAAAGTAGGAAGCAGATATATAAATGCTAAGGAAATGTAATGGGTAAAGTGTGGCGGGCGAGCCTAGACATAGAAACTCACATTTTCTACAGGATAGAAAAAGTGCATCGGGGCAGCGTGGTCACAGAAATGTACACTTTCCATAGGATAAAGTCATCTGCACGCAGTTTGAAAGAGAACGAGGGGCCAGTGAGCATCCTTCAGAACAAAAGAGACGTCCTGCTCCTGTCTCCCGTTTTCTATTTCTAGCCCTGAGTCTCAGGGCTGAATATATACGCTTCGTTTTCCTATTCATTTACTGAAATTAAAACTGCTTTTCTAGCAAGCACTGTACAAAGGGCAGGGCTATGGCCAGGGCAGTCTCCTCTCTGGGTGCTTCGCGCAGTCATGCCTTTAAAAGTCGGGGGTATGCTAGGGGCGGGGAAAAAGAAACATGGGTAGCGCTAGACAGGCGTAATGCAAACTAACAACAGGAGTTGAGGATGAATACCTCACAGACCAAAATGGATTGCAGCAACAGCGGAAGTCCTAGACCCACAATCAAGTACAGGCAACAAACACATTGTCTGATTGCAGGTAAATCTTTAATGTAACTCACTTGTTGCTTAGAGGACTGTTACTCAAATGTGATGAACACATCTCTTGGAATCAGCTTTCTGGAGGATGAGAGCCAAGAAGGCGCTGTGAAAAAGAGAACATTAATTAGCCTGAAACTCGGTCATAGGGTTGTTGTAGTTATTTATTTATTTATTCGAATTTTTATTTAACATGCCACATGCCAGCAGGCCTCAGGGCGCACACACAGACAGAAGACAGGACAGACTCAGTTAGGTAACACAACGTTCAGGTCACAGCTGCATAGGGAGAGACGTCATTAGTTACTGTAGACCCCCCCCCCCCATCAGGAACACTGGTTGAGAATGACACCCTACTTCTAAACCTTCCAGCAAAGGAGTCCCATAGGTCGCCACCGCCAGCCAGGCCTTGGAGGCTCAGGCTGCGCTGCACAATCCGGTGCAGAAAACATCCACCGCGTTTTCAGCATTGCCCAAAAGCCTGCGCTCTCATCAAACAGCGTGCCAGCCCGATCAAGAGTGGGCGAGCTTGGTAGGGGGTGTGGCGAGGTGATGCAGAAATTCCTTTCTGGGTTTTTTGTTGGCCTTTTATTTGGATACAACAATTAGAATGGATCTGCAGGTAAACATTCAAGAAATATAAAAAACATGAAACTTTAAGGCACTGTAGGGATTGGTTTTGGATGTTAAAGACCACCTGGCTCTGGAAAAGGCATGCAGGGCCAGGCTCCAATGATGGGCGTTTCCCCAGTGAGCAAGTCAGCCAAGAACTGTCCTTTCTTTTTTTTTTTTTTTTTTTTTTAAATGTTTTGTTTGACTTATCAAACTTTTCATTTTTCTTTTTCCTTATTCTCTTCTTGCCACTAGATTTCGATCTGCTTATTCTTTTACACTTCTTTGTTGATTTCGTTCCAGAACTTGATCACTGTAATGATCAACCACTGATTGTTTCCTTGGAGCAGCGTTGCCCAACGCTCTTCTGTTGTCATTTGTTGGTCTGAGATTTTAAAGAAGTCTCTAAATAAGTCACGTTTATTTTTTAGCTCTGGGCACACCATGATTAGATGGAATAATGTTTCTTGCTGCATAGGGTCTTTACAGTAGCGACAGGTTGCTGAATTACTACGTGTTCGATCTATTAATGACAAGTATTCACGTGTTGGTAGTATGTTCAAACGAAAGCGCAAAAATAGGTCACGAATTTTCACATCAGGGAATTGGAGTAAATACGAAGGCATCTCGTTAATAGCTCTTACTTCCATGTCAGCATTTAGATGTCTTTTAAATTTTTTCTGGTCTTCCATTGTTCTTATCCAGTCATTTTTCTGAATTTTTCGTTTCGCGTATTGAGGTCTGTTTCTCAGCATTTCTTCACTAATTTCTTCTTGTTGCATTTTTTCTTTGATTTCGCTTGTCCACTTTGTTAAAGCTGCAACTTGAGATGGATGTTTTTTATCTTTCAAGATTTCAAGTGTTGGGATTATTTCCTCCAAGATAATTTTTCTGTATAGGTCCATTTGTTTCCACAGTACAATGGATTGGATAGATTGGAGGGCGAGTTCATATCGAATTCTAGAAATTGGAAAAGATTTTGGTAGAGCAAGGGTTTTTCGTCAGAATATAGCTTCGTATCTTGACCATTTGAATAGATGCTGATGTATCAGAGATTCGCTCGCATAAGTCAAAATCGGAATGACTTTCTGTTTATACAATAGAGTTGTAGGTTTTACCATATAGGTACCATATTTGCAGTGAAAGAAGCGGCCTTGTCTTGACAATGATATTGTTTTTTCTTCGATGTTTTCTTGCCATTCTTTTTCGTTCTTAGATGGGTTGATCATTACACCTAAGTATTTTATGGATTTGGTTGACGCAATGTTTTTATGTTCCAGGTAGAATTTTGGCGTCCATTGCTTCTTAGAGTTTTCAGTTATGAGTTTCATCATTTTGGTTTTATCTGTGTTAATTTGTAAATCGTTTTCCTTCATGAAAGTTTGCGTTTTGTCCAATGTTATTTGTAGACCTTTCGCGGTTTTGTCCATGATAATAATGTCATCAGCAAAATTAAGGTTTGAATTAATTCACTATTTATCTTCGGTGGATTCGCTGTAGTGTGTTTAATTTTTCGTTCAAACTCATGAGTGTAGAGATTATAGAGGCAAGCCGCCAAGGGGCAACCTTGTTTTAACCCATTCCATGTGAGAATTGGGGCTGTTGCTTTTCCGTCATTTGAAAGTCGGACTCTAATTGACGTGTTCGAATATAGCTGTTGTATTGGGTGGAGAATGGTCGATGGACAGCCCCAAGCAGCCAATTTGGACCAGAGAAGTTGTCGATTAACAGAATCAAAGGCCATTTTTAAATCTATGAAGATTGCGTATACCTGCTGTACTTTTGCGAATGCTTCATATTTTATCATATTCAGCAAGAGAAGGTTGACGTTGGTACTTATTTTTGTGACAAAGCCAGTCTGTCTTTTTGCTTGTTTACCATTGTGAATAGCCCAAACAGATAGTTTTTTCTCGAGATAGCCTGCAAAGAGTTTACCCAACGGATCCAATAAGGCTATTGGTCTGTAATTGGCTGGGTTTTTTCTATCTCCAGCCTTATAGATTGGTATTAAAGTAGCTACTGACCATGTACGAGGAATCTCTTTCGTCTTTTCTATCAGATATAAGAGATGTACGAAAAGTTTGGCCCAGTGTTCTGGATTTGCTTTGAGGTTGCTGTTTGCTAGCCCATCAGGTCCCGGGGCTCTAGATGAATTCAGACTCCTCATGGTGGTGGTAATATCATCTATGTCCCATTTTAGTGCCCAGGGGTCGGTATCTTCTTGAAGAACTGATGTTGGTTCGAATACCGGTTTCTTATATAGGTTTTGGAAGTGTTTAACCCATATATGTGGTTCCACTTCTTGAATCAGGGTTTGATTTTTCGATGTTATATTCATCAAGGACCACAATTGTCTCGTATTTTTTCCATTTAATGCTTTCAAAAGTGCTTCTGCATCATGTTGTTTCGTTATCATTTTGTATGATTTCATTATGTTGGTAAATTTTTGTTTTTCCTTTTTTATTTCACTTTGATAGTCTCCTTTATTTTTCTTTATTTGTCGAAGTCGTTTGTAATGTTTCTTTTTTTCGAGAAAGATTTGTAAATTGAAATAGTGAGTGTGCGGCTGTTTGACTCTTTGGTGATTTCTCGATGTAGATTGTTGGTACTTCTCTAAGATCCAGCCATAATTTAATTTAGCTTGGTCCTCCAGTGGTGTGTCTTCGAATAGAGTAGGTAAGTCTCGTATTTGATGATCTTTGATTCGGAGCCGGTTCAACCCGTTGTTTATTTCTAGTTCAGGAAGAGTCAAACCTTGATCACTTGAAGGTTCGGCTCGCCAGGAAATAATAATTTGACGATGGTCACTATTTGGATTCGTGGAACTCGCAGTGGAAGTTGTGATATTTCGAATACCTTCTGTTGTGAAGATATAATCAATTATTGTATTGGAGTTATCCCGTGAACAGGTCGGCAATGGAATGCCTTTATCGTTCGTGGGTTGGACACTTAGGTATATGTTGCGTAATGTTATTTCCTTGATCCATTTTCTCGCTCTAGATGACATTTCATTAAGTGCCAATTTGCTTCCTCCTTTGTCAAAAAGATGGAAGTTGAAATCTCCTGCCAAGATGATTTCGTTTGTACTATTATTGATGTTCAATAAGTCGATTTCATCACATATAGAATCGATGAATTTATTGTCAGACATAGCTGTAGGGTTCCAATATATGTTAAAAATTGATAAGCAAGTGTCTTTTGCAGGGTAGGGTGGATTAAATTTCTGTATTGACGGAATGCTGATGGATAGGAGTTGTGCCCACGGATGAATTATTTTAGTTTCCATTATTCGCCATGTAGGTTGAATTTTTGATAATATGTGCATTCCTGATGCTGGTCTCCCTTGTTGTGAACCTATGGCCGGATTCATGAATGAACTATAGCCATCACACACTACTTCCTCTTTCAACCAGGTTTCTTGGAGACATATGATATCGACTTGTTCAAGTATAGGTGTCTCATTTTCAAAAAGATGTCTATGTCCCCTTGTGTTCCACGAACATAAGATTGTATGGGGTTTCAGTGGGGCTTTTCGTTGTTATAGATACGTTTTCCTTGTTCTCCGATTCACGTCTAAGTTAGAGATGTTTCTTAAACTTTCTCGTGACATTTTATTTTTATCATTTGATCTTAGACTTATGTCATTAATTTTTTTTCCACCTTCTTGAATAATTTTTTGCTCACTTCGGTTCTTGGTTATATTTTTAGTAAAGATTTCTAGTGTTCTTATTTTTTTTTCCGCCATCAAACGAGATACCATGATTTCTTCTGTTTGAAATCCCAAGGTCAATAAGTGGTGTTTGTTGTTGATGACACATTGCATTGTGTCGTAGTTGGAGAAATCAACATGGGCTTCTTCCATATATTTTTTATTTGGAAATATGATTAACTCAATATCTTCCGTTTTTATGTGGGACAATTGTGGGATTGCCTTAAACAATCGTAAAGTATTAGATCTATTTAAGATGACAGGATCTTCATTGCTCAATTTCTTCGGATATATGGCTAGTCGATATGCACACGAGGTGTTTGACGGATTTCTAAAAATTGGTCTGAATAGTTTAGGAGTTACTTGAATTGTTTTGTTGCCACTGGATTCAATGGCTCTTTCTGATTTGTTAGCTGGCCATATTTCTTCAGTGGAAACTTCTGAATATGCCAGAGAGATGTTAGTTTGAGTGTAGTCAAGAAGTGAATCTTCATATTCATCTATTACAATGTGGGATTCATCTTGAGAGTTTATGGAAATGGAGTTATAGTCACTTACATCGTTTTGTGTAGAGGTGTCTGTCAGGTTAGTAGGATTTGGAGCTTTGATTCGTGTTTCCTGAATGGTTACTTCTTTAGGTATGGCTTGTGGTTCAAGTGTTCTCTGGTTGCCTTGTGCCGTAGGATTTAGAGCTCTAACTCTTTTTCTAGAGTTCAGGGTGGTTTGTTGATTGATTACATCTAAAAGTATATCTAGTGGTTCCGGCGTTAGCTGATTGCCTTGTGATGTAAGATTTAGAGCTCTATCTACTTTTCCATCGATCAGAATCGGTTGTGGAAGAATAGTCTGGTTATTAACCAGAGAGTTTCTATTGGTCTTTGTCTTTTCGTTATTCGTTTTCTGAGCATTTAGTACCTTTCGCAGAAATGCACGTGACCCATTTTTTGTATTTTTTTGTGCTTTGGTTTAATCGCTGTTTCCTGCCCCACTAATTCTCGTTTTGACAAATCAAAAATATCAAATGGGGTACAAGCGGGTGGTTCCGTGATCTCTTGCCCCGCAGAAACCAAGGCTTGTGGAATTGGAACTGGATAGAGTTGATGATCGCATTGGGTTGTTTGATCTATTTTCCTCATATTTGAATTAGATTGATTTTCTGTCTGAGTTTGTTTGGATATACATTGTAGGTTCATTGTTACTTGTGCAGATTTTTTTACTTTGTCGTCCACCATTTTTTTGGTGATAGTTGAAAAAGTGTCCATTAGGCTTAATTTGTCAGCTCTATCGGCTCTCGCCACTTCCGCTAGTCTATTTTGCCATGTTCTTGATGATTCTGCTTCATATTTTAGTCTTTCTTGAATGGAGCTTATTAGGGATTCAAACTGTGTTTGCTTGGTCAAGATCATTGCTAGCAATGTCGCTTGGTCTTTGATGGAATCAACCATTGCTTCTTCGATTTTTAAAAACAGTATCATAGCTGTTGATAACACTGCTACCAAAGTATTTTGTAGATCTAACATCGTCGTAGGCAGTCTTCGTTGATATTCGGGAGAGTTACTTATATTCCCAGGGTTCACACAGATGGAAGAATTTGTTTCATCAAGGTTGCTTTTGATAGGTTCCTTCACCGGCGAAGCGGTTCTTAACAAACCTATCGGGGTAGATGACTCGATTTTTCCGATTTGGTTTGGTGTAAACAGGCCGCCACAAACCTCAAGTTTGTTTCCTTGTGAATCTATGATTGTGTCGATTTCTGTGATGTCCAGTGAGAGACGTACACTTCGTGCCATGAGTGGATTTGTGGGATCATCATTTGTCATAGCAGTTGGCAGATGTGTTGCTTGCCATTGCTGTTTGGCTGCCCTCGCACGCTCTTGAAGAGGCGCTTGATGGGAATTTTCGAGTCGCGAATTATGTCCTAGCATCTCTGGATGTGTAAGCGACTTAGGAGGGTCACATATAGGACATGCGTGATCAAGATGAGACAAGGAAGCTGGGGCAGAACATATTATTTTTGTGTCTAGTTTATCATGAGCAAGAGTGTCGGTTACAAAGTCGACATTGAGCAAGCAAGCCTGATCTACAGATTTCGCTTTGATGATGTTGTGTCTGTTTGGTGATTTTAAATTAGTCGTTATGGTTCCATCAAGATCTCGGTTGTTGGTCGTTTTTTGTATAGCCACTATCGATACCTCTCGTTTGCCCTGGAGCCTTGTACGGGGTTTAGTGGGTTCCATAGAGAGTTCCGACTCCTATCGCCGATCCAGCCGCAAACAGCACAAAACAGCCTCGCCCTTTTCTCCACCTCGGGCTTCTCGCCGCAAGGGTGAGGGAGTGCCGGATATGAAGGCACTTCCTGTGGGCGTGGCCAACGGGCGTCAGATGACGCGTGTCACGTGATGAGGAAGCGATGGGGAAGCACACCGCCCGCTTCAACTGCTATCGGCGCCTGCCAATAGACTGATGCGAGTTGGAGCGGCGCTTCGCCTTTCCTTGTGTCTGCAGGTAAAAGTTTGTAGATCAGGTAATCTCACCACCGCACAGCCGCACAGCACAAAACAGCCTCGCCCTTTTCTCCACCTCGGGCTTCTCGCCGCAAGGGTGAGGGAGTGCCGGATATGAAGGCACTTCCTGTGGGCGTGGCCAACGGGCGTCAGATGACGCGTGTCACGTGATGAGGAAGCGATGGGGAAGCACACCGCCCGCTTCAACTGCTATCGGCGCCTGCCAATAGACTGATGCGAGTTGGAGCGGCGCTTCGCCTTTCCTTGTGTCTGCAGGTAAAAGTTTGTAGATCAGGTAATCTCACCACCGCACAGCCGCACAGCACAAAACAGCCTCGCCCTTTTCTCCAACTGTCCTTTCAAGCTGAAGCTATAAGAGCTGAACAATAAATAAATATGAACATATTAGGTACAGCATCATGCTAAACCTGGCTGTGTCGGGAGGGAGAGGTCGGCCATTAAACCTCCAATCATGCAAGAAATTACCTCACTGCCAAACAGCAGACCAAGGACACAGGGAAGGGCAGTCATTACTGCAAGAGGAAGGGGTTGCTGCTTGTACAATTTCAACAGCCTCTGCCCTAGGGCTTAAGTCAAGGGTACATGCAGGTGGACGGAGTCCCCCAACTCTTTTCAGAGAGCACCTTGATATGCACATTTCTTGTGATTCCACATTCAATAGGTATGTTAAGGAGTCCCCCCCACTTTTATTTTTAGGACTTGACCCCTGCTCTGCCCATGGGTAAAGCAACTAACGGACCTCTGATTGCCTGGGTCCCATTTAACTGCTTCCATGAAAAGCGTATGTGCAGAAAGGCCAGAAGTGGAGGACGAAGATAGGCTTTGCTTAAGATGGTCGCCCGAGTACCCCTTCACACAGGATCACATGCTTAAACTGGTCGCCAGAGTACCCGTTCACACATGATCACATGCTTAAGATGGTCGCCAGAGTACCCTTTCACACAGGATCACTTGCTTAAGATGGTCGCCAGAGTACCCGTTCACACAGGATCACATGCATAAGATGGTCACCAGAGTACCCGTGCACATAGGATCACATGCTTAAGATGGTCACCAGAGTACCGTTCACACAGGATCACATGCTTAAGATGGTCACCAGAGTACCCGTTCACACAGGATCACATGTTTAAGATGGTCACCAGAGTACCCATGCACACAGGATCACATGCTTAAGATGGTCGCCAGAGTACCCGTGCACACAGGATGACATGCTTAAGATGGTCACCAGAGTATCCGTGCACACAGGATCACATGCTTAAGATGGTCATCACAGTACCCGTTTATACAGGATCAAATGCTTAAGATGGTCACCAGAGTACCCGTTCACACAGGATCACATCCATAAGATGGTCACCAGAGCACCCGTGCACACAGGATCACATGCTTAAGATGGTCACCAGAGTACCCGTGCACACAGGATCACATGCTTACGATGGTCACCAGAGTACCTGTTCACACATGATCACATGATTAAGATGGTCGCCACAGTACCCGTTATACAGGATCACATGCTTAAGATGGTTACCAGAGTACCCGTGAACATAGGATCACATGCTTAAGATGGTCGCCAGAGTACCCGTTCACACCGGATCACATGCTTAAGATGGTCGCCAGAGTACCCGTGCACAGAGGATCACATGCTTAAGATGGTCGCCACAGTACCTGTGCACACAGGATCACATGCTTAAGATGGTCACCAGAGTACCCGTGCACACAGGATCACATGCTTAAGATGATCACCAGAGTACCCGTGCACACAGGATCACATGCTTAAGATGGTCGCCAGAGTACCCGTGCACACAGGATCACATGCTTAAGATGGTCACCAGAGTACCCGTGCACACAGGATCACATGCTTAAGATGGTCACCAGAGTACCCGTGCACACAGGATCACATGCTTAAGATGGTCACCAGAGTACCCGTTCACACAGGATCACATGTTTAAGATGGTCACCAGAGTACCCGTGCACACATGATCACATGCTTAAGATGGTCACCAGAGTACCCGCTTAAGATGGTCACCAGAGTACAAGTGCACACAGGATCACATGCTTAAGATGGTCACCAGAGTACCCGTTCACACAGGATCACATGCTTAAGATGGTCACCAAAGTACCGATGCACACAGGATCACATGCTTAAGATGGTCATCACAGTACCCGTTTATACAGGATCACATTCTTAAGATGGTCAGCAGAGTACCCGTTCACACAGGATCACATGCTTAAGATGGTCACCAGAGTACCCATGCACACAGGATCACATGCTTAAGATGGTCACCAGAGTACCCGTGCACACAGGATCACATGCTTAAGATGGTCACTAGAGTACCCGTGCACACAGGATCACATGCTTACGATGGTCACCAGAGTACCCATTCACACAGGATCACATGATTAAGGTGGTCACCACAGTACCCCTTTATACAGGATCACATGCTTAAGATGGTCACCAGAGTACCCGTGCACACAGGATCACATGCTTAAGATGGTCACCAGAGTACCGGGGAAACAGGATCACATGCTTAAGATGGTCACCAGAGTACCCGTTCCCACAGGATCACATGCTTAAGATGGTCATCACAGTACCCGTTTATACAGGATCACATGCTTAAGATGGTCACCAGAGTAAGATGGTCACCAGAGTACCGGGGAAACAGGATCACATGCTTAAGATGGTCACCAGAGTACCGGGGAAACAGGATCACATGCTTAAGATGGTCGCCAGAGTACCCGTGCACACAGGATGACATGCTTAAGATGGTCGCCAGAGTACCGGGGAAACAGGATCACATGCTTAAGATGGTCACCAGAGTACCCGTGCACACAGGATCACATGCTTAAGATGGTCGCCAGAGTACCCGTGCACACAGGATGACATGCTTAAGATGGTCGCCAGAGTACCCGTGCACACAGGATGACACGCTGGTGGCAGTAGCACATTAAAAGCATGAGTCGCTTTGCCAGGCGCAGGCAACAGATGCAGCCCAATGTAATATGTAATTGGTTATTTATAACACGCTTAATACTGAAGAGGTTTCTAAGCGGATCAAACGTGTGTTGCTCTGCGCCGTCTTGCTCCCACGGCGAGCGCGTTGCCACTGGGCTATACTACCCATGCCAATGGCATCTCCATGTATTGGTGATGGCAAAGCCCTATTTCATAAATAATACACCTACACCGCTGCAGTTGTGTGTGTGCCCTAGAGGCAGAAAACAACCAGTAGATTGACAGCATTCTGTTTTTTGATCCCAGCAATCTGCGTGTAAACGCTATCCTCTCACTGCCAGCCGATTCATTACCCAGTCTCATTTAGCTTCAAACATGCCAGTATAAAAATTAGATTTGTAAATATCTCATGGAACCAAAAAAGCTGCTTTGGAAATAATGGTTATACCGGCATGCCTGCCGTTCAATGATGGCACAGCTGGTAAAGTAACACTCATTTTTTCTAAGCCTATGCTTGGAATTATTGATGCTAACATAACGCCTATTATTATAGTGCTAAGGAGCAGGAGCAATATGAAATCATAGCACTCTTCTGGAGGGGGCAGGAGAGGGTGGTGGGAGCTATGGCAATACGTGCTTCACTTTAACTGCACAGTCGATCAACCAACAGACTGCAGTGGTTGGCTCAGTGAGTTAACGCGCCACTGTGTCAGCTTGGACATTCCAATTTTACATCTCAGCAGGTGCCGAATCAGTCCTTCATCCTTCTGAAGCTGATACATTCAGTAGCATCGAATGTGGTACTAGCAAAACCTAGTGTTCCAGCGCTAAGAAGCAGGAAGACTCTGGCCCTCATTACGACCCTGGCGGAAATCGAAAAACGATGGCGGAAATGCAATACCGCCATCGAATAGCGCTCGGTGCGACTATGACCCGTCACCGTAAAGTACGATGCCATTAGCGACACCGTAGTGAACGCCAACGCTAACTGCACCAAGTACGCACGCGCGCGCCATGCCAAACCGTAATTAGCACCATGGCGCAAGGGTACGCGAATTCCGACCCTAGCGGACATGCACTTAACGCCATCAAGCACGGCGGAAAGTACCATTCCGCCATGGTGAGAAGTACGGCATCGCGAATCAACCGTAAACGGCCCCACTGAGTGCCTGTACACCGCTCCCTGGCCACATAGTACAACTCCCCGTAGGTGCAACGAAGTCACAATGCAACCAGTGAAATGTACAAGTCACCCATGCATGCCAACGAACAAAAGAATCACAAGAGGGGCCAATGGGAGCTGCAGGGCACAGATGGCACGAATACAGAAGCTACACCAATGGACATGACCTCAGTCTCCCACCAAGAAACGCACGCAAACACAGGCACCTGTGACCAGCAATATTCCGATAATCACATCATTCCACCAATCCACCTGGCTGACCGGCATCTGTTACACAAAACCTAATCCCCCGCCCCTGAGCATGACATCATTCAAACAGTCATATTGGCAGCCCTCACCCCTGACCTCACTGGGCTGCGTAGGCAAACGCGCCCAGCACAGTACCACGCAACTATACTCTGAAGCTGGAACCCAATGCAGATCTCCTCACAATACATCGCTCCCCAAATAGGAATATGCCACATCACTTGCAAAGAAGAACGCTACACGGCCCATAT
Organism: Ambystoma mexicanum; assembly: GCF_040938575.1. Taxonomy (NCBI): domain Eukaryota; kingdom Metazoa; phylum Chordata; class Amphibia; order Caudata; family Ambystomatidae; genus Ambystoma; species Ambystoma mexicanum. The sequence continues at coordinate 496,040,112 of NC_090938.1, read as the reverse complement.
CAGAATAGAAATTTAATGCACAACAAATTCACCAAGCCCATACAGCCATTAGGCCATGAACTCCAAAACACATTTCACCATTGTGGGCTGCATCCGCAATAAATGACCAGCTACTTCTTGTGTGACGCCCTGTTCCTTCATGGTACACAGGGGCTACATTCTCGTACGAAAAGGCAACATGGAAGCGCCTAGAACCGCAGGGCCGTCCCAATAGGGAGGCACTAGTCCAGCTGAAAGGCCGAAATGTTGCTCCGAGCCACTAGTACTGCGTAAGGGCATGTGGCCCATTGGCGATCGTCCCATAAGATCGTAATGCTGCTCCACTGATTAACACGAAGCAGCAGGTGTCGGGAGTAAAAGCCATCTGCAGGAGTGGCATACAGATGGCAGTGGCAAAAGGGGAGGAGATACCTGTCAACCAAAAGAAAAGAAAAAGAATAGAATGGCCATCAGAACTACATTCGAACAACTCACTTCAATGATCACACTAGATCCACAGCCATATGCATGCTAGCCCACTCCAAAGGATCATCACCACCCCAAAACCACTTGCGACTCATAACTATCCATATCGAGGTGAAAACACCATCACAAACGAGTGTACCTGTGCATGCGTCTGTAAAAACAGAATCCATCAGATGGGATTGGTAACGTGCATGGACACAAGTGTCTGAAGGCGCGTCGAGACAGGGAGGGCTCAACAAGGCCAGATAGACGATGGTCCCACTATGGCAGCCCTGCATCACATAGCGCAGGGGAGGCGGACAGATTCCAAGAAGCCCTGTACATGGCAAACACCGTATCAAATCATCTGTCCATGCATCCATTCATCATTCCCTCATCCCGTAATGATAACGCCTGTTTCCATACTCACATAACATGTGAGAATTCCATTGAGTCTGTGCGTTATGCAGCCTGCAAAATCCACTGTGCCCCAGCCCGTAATTCCAGTGTTGTGAAGTAACATGTATTTGGGAACGTCCGGCCTCATCATCCACTTCGCTATTGCGCATCCCAAACTATTCATATCAATCATTGCATCCTCGCCATGGCCCCTGTCCCAAGGACACTGAACAATAGAACGTTATATTTGCAGTCAGACCTGTGGGCATCTCCTCGCCGCTAGCTGAAGACCGAAAGCGCCGCCCTTCGAATTCCTCATTTGCAACATCACGTCGAAAAGGCATCTGTGGCTGCTTGAAATCACAAATTAATCCATCTAGTGCGGCTGTGTGTGAAAATGGCAACTGCCTTCACTCACAAATGGGAGGCCCCGCCCGTCGGTGAACCTCGGTACAGTGATGCATGAGGGTCCACCGTTACTCGAGTACTACGTTCCACTGACCCTTCACAAGTCTGTTCGCGACTGCAAAGAATGCATGTGAAACAATGGGACCATAGCCGAATGAACATATCAACCAATGTTACACGGCCATCGGGTACTAATACATGATTGTAATAGCAAGATGCCATTCCTCGAATTGCAGCGTTGTGTGCGGGACGTGCTTGCCCAAAGGGGAGAGCAGCTTACACAGGTGGAATGAATCACCACAGGTGGAGGCCATACAGCCTGAAAACACATAAATTGCACGCCCAGTCTCCTCCCACAACCACTCCGAAATGCTACCGGCAGGACTCGCGATGTTGGCCCTGGGGGACCTGATAGCACTGCAAGTACTCCAACTCCAAGAAGAAGACGAACACCAACTACAACCGGCCGCACGGAGGAGACGCAGGAGGAGGAGGAGGGCAAGGCAGGGCCAGCAAGGGCTGCCAGCACAGCCACTACCACCACGCAGGCAGCCCGCAATCCCACGCCTCCGAGCACATCCGTTCAACCTCACTGATGAGCAGATCCACACCCTCTACCGTTTGGACCGGGACACCATAGCCGCCATTGTGGACATGACACAGGCTGACCTTGTCAGCATGATAGATAGCCCAACCGCCATCCCACCCCTACTGAAGGTGGTGTCTGTACTCCACTTCCTGGCCACAGGCACCTACCAGCACACAGTCGGACAGTTGCATGGCATTTCTCAGCCACTGTTCTCACGGACACTATTGCAAGTGCTCGATGCCCTCCTGCAGCACGCAGACGACTACATCTCTCTACCACGCTCGGAGCAGGAAATAACCAACACAAAAGTGGGATTCCATGCACTTGGCGGCATACCGGGTTGCATTGGTGCCATCGACTGCACCCATGTGGAATTGGTCGTCCCACATGCCATGGAGGCCCAGTACCGCAACCGAAAACAATTTCATTCACTGAATGTACAAATGGTGTGTGACTCCAACAGGATCATTACACATTGTTGTGCCCGATTCCCTGGATCAACCCATGATTCTATGGTCTTGAGGAACTCTACAATACCACGCTACATGGAGCGACACGCAGGGAACAGATCCTGGCTACTCGGTGAGTCTCATTTCATGCATGATGATGTGGGGTATGTGATGCGGCAATGACCTGGCAGGAAGGGGGGGGGTGCGTACGTAGCAATGGCATTCCACATAATTCGTTTATCGTCCACATACAGGTGATGCCGGATATCCACTGAAGAGATGGCTCCTCACACCAGTCCGGAACCCACGGGACCAGCATGAGGAGGACTACAACCATGCCCACTCACGTACCCGTGTAGTCATTGAACAGGCATTCGGCCTACTGAAGACTCGTTTCCGGTGCCTCAGCAGGTCTGGCGGGGCACTCCTGTACCGCCATGAGAAGGTTGCAAAGATGGTGATGGCATGTGTCATGCTCCACAACATGTGCGTACGTAGAAATGTGCCCATGCCCCCTGACGCAGAACTGCAAGCACCTGAAGATGGTCATGATGAGGGTGGGGATGTGGCAGCACCTCAAGGAGTCTGCGAGGCACAGGAGGGCCGTGAAATTCGTCAGCATCTCATAGATGCATGCTTCTAGCACTCACGCCTGGTGGCTGATACATGGACACGGGACTCGTGGCACTGTGTGTGTCTGGTACATGCACAATATGGACTATACGCCTATGATGGCCTAGTACACAAAGATCATTGTCCACACATCTCATTGTTTGATCGTGCATTGTTTATGGCATATGTGATATCATGTTGAACACCCTATCGACCCGCCACCCAAGTGAGCCCAACACACCCCCTCCACCCTCCCACCTCCCCCCCGAACACCAGTGTCCAAAGATGCTCATTGTCAGTGGGCAGTCGCTATTGCAAGCCCCCTCTGCGGGTATCAGGGGCACCCCTGCCTGTGGAGCGCAGGTTCCTCCCAGATCTACGTTGGGGGCTGCCCTGGACGGAACTTGCAACGGATGATGTCTCTGCCTGCTCACGTCCATGCATGTCCCTAAGGGTTTGTGAGAACTCAGTGAGCACACGGCGCACTGCGGCAAGTTCGGCACATACGTCTTTGGACGTCGCATGCAGTTCCCCCCTCAGGCTCTCGGTGCTTCTCTCCATTTGGACTCTCAGGCTCTCGGTGCTACTCTCCATTTGGACTCTCAGGCTCTCGGTGCTACTCTCCATTTGGACTCTCAGGCTCTCGGTGCTACTCTCCATTTGTGCCCTAAGTGTCTCAGTTGATGTTTCTATGTCTGCCTTAGTGCCCCCACATCCATCGGCATGGTCCTTGAGGAGCGTGGCCAGTTGCTGCTGTTGCACGATTAACTGGTCGAGGGACTGTTGCCTCTGCTGGGCCATGGCCATTTGCGGTGGTGTCACAGAGGGGCTGTTCGCCTCATGTTGCCCTGCCACAGGGCTTGTGGGGGATGGCCAGTCGTCGTCTTGTGGGTGCCCCTGCGTGGTATCCTCATGGTGTACGGGATGGAACAGACAGGGGGATTGGGACAGGTCATGGATGGATCTGACTTCGACATCCCCGTCTTCTGTGTCGGAGCATGCTGCCATTAATGGGGTGTCACCTATGGTGCTGCTGCCACCAGAGGCAGTACCTTCTGTGGCATCCATTGGGGGGACCTGTGGTGGTGCTGTTGTGGGCATGCTGGCTGCTGGGGTGCCTGTTGATGTTCCCTCCTGTGTGCTGCCACTTGATATGTGCTGCTGCCGTGTCTTGATGCGTGCAGCTGAGGTGGAGGGTCTTTGGCCGTCGGTCTTGGCCCTCTTTGCAGGTGTGCTGGTAGGGGTGTCCTGGAGCTCGTCGTTTGGATCGGACCCTGTGGTGGAGTAAAGGAGGGCGAGCGTTATTAATGGGTCTATGGGAATTGGAATGGCAATGTATCACATGCATTGGGGTGGTACCTGAGGGTGATTTGGGTCGGGGCCTTGGAGGTGCTTTCATTTGTGTGTGGAGTGAGGGTGCAGTTGTTTGGCAGCCTGCAGTTAGGGTGTGCCTGCTGCACGTGTAGTGGGTGTTTTTGGGGTTTTTACTTATTTATGTATTTATTGTGTGTTTTAAAGTGCGCTATCAGGCCAATGTGTGTGGACGTTCTCCTGGCCATGTGTTGCTGTTGCGCTATGTGGACACATGTGAGTCACATGATTGGACATTGTGGATTTGGCATGGTTTTATTTGGGCCACCTACCTGATTCTCCGGATGTCTGCACTCCTTTCTCCATCCCTCCGACTCCCTCTATGCTCTCCATTCCAATGGTGGAGGCACAGATTTCTTCCCAGGGGGTCAACTTGATGGGTGATTCCGACCCTCCCCCGGTGGCTGTGGCAATGTTGCGGTTGGCAGAAAGTATGCTACGGACGCGTATCCGCAGGTCGTCCCACCGCTTCCTGCATTGCTGTGGGTTGCGGGGTGCGGTCCCCACCGCACTTACCCGCTGTGCCACCAGGGCCCATATGGCCTTCTTGTTCGCAAGTGCCGTCCTGGTCATTTGCGTGGAGAAGACGGCGGCGGCATTCTCCTGGAGGGTCTCTGTGAGTACGGTGAGTTCCTCACGGGAGAAGTGGACCTGCCGCTTGCGGTCGCACGCTTTCTTCGCTACTTTTCCCATTTTTCTTGGTTTCACTAGGGTGGATGACGGGTTGGGATGTGTCTCAGGGTGGTGTTTTTAGTGGTTGTGTGTATTTTGTGGTTTTATAGGTGTACGGGGTGTTGTTTCCCGTTCCGGGCCCATGTTTTTACTTCCGTTTCCGTATATTTACGGTCGCCGTACTTTCCGGTTGGCGCTCACTGCGGTGTCCGCTATGATGGGTGGCGGTATTGCACCTAGGGCGCCGTACGGCGGCGGTGTGGGCCGTTTTGGGGTCATTTCCGCCATCGCGGACTTTGCACTTCCGCCATGGCGTGGTGCTCGTGCCCGATGGGTCGGAATGGGCCGCACTTTGCTCCATCGTGCAATGGCGGAAACGCTATTTACGCTGTGGCGGTCCGGTCAGTCACTTTCCGCCAGGGTCGTAATGAGGGCCTCTGGCATTTAGCGCCACGCATGCAAGTGCCATGTAATACCTAATTTATAATTTATTTACAATTTATAATGCACCTACAAACATGGGGTTTCAAAGATCGGAACTAGGAGGAGTCCCATGTTGGGGGCCCGCATTATTGTCTTGCAAAGACATATATACTTTATGGGCTGCCACAGGGATAAAACCTGAGGGCCCGGACAACCGCAGGCCAGCTCAGCGGGCTGAGCGCACGCGACTGATCTGCAGTTTGCAAGTGAGGTTCCTGTGATCTGGAGCTTTTAGGTTTGCATAGAGGTTAGCTCAGCTGTTGAGCGCGCGCATCTGATCAGCAGTTTGCAAGTTGGGTGGAAATGATGCTGGTACCTATATGGTGAGTGCCCGCCGAAAGGAGTTGTGGGGCGCCAAGGGCCTACCTTGATTTGTCTTGTAGTTAAATGTACTGCAGGGCAGTGGGTTCAATAGCTAACAAATAGAGAGCAATAGGTAACATTTGGACTGATCAATGCTGGCGGGAATCGTTGTGGTGTGTGTTACTTTACGGTGTGTGTCGCCAGACCTTCTGCAGGGCAATACAAGGTTGCCATTTAGAACCCCCCCCCTCCTTATCAATTGGGTTGGTCAGGTGGTAGGAACGAAAAGATAATAGAAATTGAAATGACTTACCCACCGGAGGGTTCATCATCACTGATGGGGCCATCTGCGGGGAATTGTTCTGCATATTGCGGTGTCAATACTAACAGACCTATGTTTATGTGCTGTCATAGGAAATGGAGATATCTGAGGAAGAGGAGGACTGCCTCCGGTTTTTCTCAGGGGTATGGCCATGAGTAGAGCGGATGTGCCCGGAGTTTTGGTAAGGTGCGGGACACTCCCACAGGGTACAGTCTCAGTGGTAAGACTGGATGGATAGTTTAAGTGCTCTGACAATTTTAAATCATGGTGATAATGGACAAGTTGGGGATCCAAACATGGAAAGCACGCACATTGTTAGCAGGTGTCCGGTTGGACGACAGGCCTCCAATAGAACAAGATACTATGGATGCCTGGGCCACTTGCAGGATATTATGGCATTTTCAGCTCTAGGACAGTTTTTCTGGAGTCCAACTAAGGGCTTAGTAAAACCATCAACTGAGACAGCACACAACTCCACTCTTAGTATAAGGCTGTACCACCACAGTACCTGGTAGCGTAGACAGAGCAGCCTGGCTTATCTTAGGAGGGAAAGTGGGCTGTAGGAAGGTACAAAGAACTTGTAGTATACCAAGGGTTCAACAGAAACACGTAAGAACCAGAACCATTATAAAAATAAAGGTTTAGTAAAAATACAGTTAGGACAAGTCAAGTCTTGGGGTCGTACTTTGTCATAGTCATAAACACATTATAAAAACATAAGACAATGCTTGAAGGTACACATACTAAAGCATAAACCTTCTTCAGAATAACTAACACTAATTCTAGTGAAGTCAGACCTTATCATACACCTTACGGTAAGTACCACTTTGCAATGTGAGCAGAGTAAGCACGTTATGGCCAAAGGGGTGGAACACCAGCTAAAATGGTGTGCTACTAATCATTAAGCTACAACAGCCCAGTGTCGGCCCCTGCATACTTGTGGCTGGCAAGGAACATCAGGGAACAGTTGGCCAGTCTGAAGAATTGTTCTTGGTATTAATGGCGTTATTGAGGGTTCTTTATGTTAGTGAGCAAGGCCTGTATCGGCATAACGATCATTGCCAACTGCATATTATAATATACCGTGGGAATAATATTAAAAGTGCACTAACAGAGAATACTAGGGGGTGCGGACCAGCATGGACTAAGTCGCTCTCCAACCAGCTGTTGGGCCTACTGTAGCAAATTCTCCCCCGGGGGAGAGCGTGCTACATGAACCCGACCAGGGGCCTCTGGCGTACCTTGTGCTACCGAAGAAGGCAAAACTGCAATCCCCAGACCTGATTCAGGGCAGACAGCAGAGGAGAGGTGCAAAACAGAGGCCACAATGAGCCAAAGCATACTACGCTGCAGGCAGCAGCCACAATGAGCTCCAAGAGTGGCCCGCGAACCGAGACTCACAACCAGCCCACCAACGGCAGTCTTCCAGAGGGGGCTGCGGACAGTGCGGCAGACCTGAGGCACCCCGGTGGCTAGGCAATCAGAGAACGAGCAAGACCCGGCGAAAGCCTCTGAGGACCCAGTGCAGTGTGGCTTGAGCCAGGGGACTGGGAATCTAGTGTAGCCCGCACAGTGGTCAATCAGGCGAGCACCCGTGGGGGGTCTCAGAGCAACTCAGGGCTGACTCCCGCACCGGCAACGGAGCTGGGGCTGCATCTTGGGTGGACCCTGGCCGGGACAACGCAGCACTGAAGGAGGCACTCCACCCATAGCCTGGGGCGTGGAAAGTCAGCCCCCATGAGGGCCTGTGAAGAGGGTAGGGTGTGCGTGGCGGCCCGTGTCGCTGAACTCCTGTGGCGGTCTGGTGACCCCGACACCCGGGACACTGGCTACACCGACAACATCAAAAGGATTAAGCTGTGACAACAGACAAGCCGGTGAAAGGGATGGCCTACACAGTATAGTCTGGCTCCCCATGGCACCGACGGTGACCGCAAGAGATATTGAGGAGTAAGCGGACCACCTAGCCCCAACCCCCGAGAGGTCTAGAACCACTGGATATTTATCCCTGAAGTGCAAAGCGGTTGAGGGGGACTGGCGCCGACCGGCGAACTGAGTCAAGCGCTGCACAGCCACCCCTCTCACATATGTGGGGCGCATATCGTGGAGCGGGCCAAAACCTCATACCTCCAACCCCCACCAAAATAAACCTCTGGAAGGTGCCTCAACCACGTACCAACCATGTACTGGCCACCACAGGGGAGTCCGCAGGGAGCCTGGAGCCACCAGTGGCTGGAGGTCCCAGGCAAGAGCTTACTGACAGCCACTGGACCACCACACGGTGGAGCCTGAAAGACATAGAGGGTCACCCGTGGTCAGGTGACAGTCCTATCCTATCAGCCATCATGCCATGAACAGGCCCCAGCCAGGCACAGAAGCACACCGGTGCAGATAAGGACGGAGCATAGGAAGCAGCGAGCAGGAACCCAAGAGTGCGGCCAGAGGTGCCAGAATAACCACACCTATTATCCTCCCCCTGAACAAGCCCGCCTGAGCCGCCAATCGAGGGACGACAGTCCCAACTGCCACACAGCAGACCAAGAGCAGTTGGCCCAGGCCCCAGAACCCAAGAGCAATCCAAAAGTATCCTGTGGGGCAGGGTCACCCAAAACACCTGGTGTAAAGTAGACCGGGGAGCCGACGACAGAGGGGAGATGACCGGAGTCGGGCCCCATAACCGAAATTGAGGAGCACTCGGACACATAACCCCCACTACCAGCAATGGCACTGGACGCACCACAGCCGGCAGGCACAGGGTCAACCTGGAGTGGAACCGGGAGAAACCTCGACATAGCCGACCCTGGGGGGGGCACCCTGCGAAGGTGAGGAGATGGGGTCTGGAGGGGTGGCGGAGACAGAGAACACTCCAGTAGACAAATGTATTGGTCCTGGACCCCAGGGGGGTGATCTAGCTTACCCAGGCCCCTCGCCAATCAAGTGCCGGAACTCCACTACAGCAAGCAGGAGGTTGATAGAGGGGAGGCACTCCTTGAAGTACCCTGGCCTCCAGATGCAATTGAGCCTCCCTAGGAACTCACCTTGACCAAGACACACTCACGAAGGTACCATCCATGCGAGGAAGTCCACACGGGCAGACGCTGTTCGAGCCTGACATCAAGTACACGCGAAGCACCGCAACACGGACCCCCAAAACCAAGTACACCAGGGAGAGAGGCGCATAAGACCAGGCTAGGATAGTCTCGCAGCGGACAGTGGCCAGACCTGAAGCAGAGCCTAGACGGCACACAAGGAAGTTGAGCTGGAGAGCAGGAGAAGACGGGCCATTGACACTGAGAGGCCCTCTCAAGGGATCCTTTGTTTACAGCACTTCTGAAGGCACGCAACCACTGTGCAAGGAGTAATTCCCCCCCACATTCAAGAGATGATGACGTGAGATCCCCCTACCCCAGCCTTGACTAGGGAGGACTTGAAGGACATATTTCAAGAAATCAAGGTAATAAGATCGGACATACAGGCCTCTCTCTGTGACATCAAAGGCAGAGTGGACAAACTAGAGTAAAAAATGGAGGGGATGGAGAACAACCACCTCCAAGTGGACGTATTAGATATGAAATATTAAGCATGCCTAACAGATCTAGAATCAAGGGAGGAAGAGATGACTTTGAAGCTGGATGACTTAGAGAACAGAGAGAGGCGTAACAACATTCGGATTCTCGGTGTGAGAGATCAGAAAGGGGAGACGGCGAAAGACGTTGGAAGAAAAGTACAGTGCCTAATAAACCAGCTATTTGCACTTGAAGGTGGCATGAAGTACAGCTGGAAAGGGCGCATAGAGGAGGCAGTGGAGTAGGTAAAGGCCCCCGATCTATAGTGGTCCGGTTCCTTAGATACAGAGAAAAAATGGAAGTTCTGGATAAGGCAAAGAGACTGGGGAGCTTCCTCTATGAAGGAGACACAATTAAAATATTCCAGGACCTCTCAGCCCTGACATTGGCCCTCTGCAGAGCCTGCCGTCCCCTCACACTGTGGCTCGCAGAGAAGGGCATTAGGTATCGATGGTCATATCCCTTTGCGCTGTCCTTTGAGAGGGGGCAAGTAGATTACCGGGTGGCTAGTGGTCCGGAGGCTCTCCAGGTGCTTCAGGTCATCAAGGGCGAAGAAGAGACGGGAGACATAGAGAATGCTGAGGCGGCATCGCAAGGGCAGCGGCGTGGACCGGAGGGAACCCAGGCCGCAAGAAAGAAGAGGCAAGGAGGTAGAACATTTAAGAAACTGAACATTCCCACCCCTCCCATGAGTGGAGGTGAAAGGAAACTGACACCTGAATAAACCCAGAACGAGCGAGTGGAATATTATCATAATCACATATTTGCCACTGGAGGAGGTGAGGGGATGAGGATACCAATGGCGGGAGGGCTTGTTTTCTTCCTTAGTGGCTCAGGGTGGGCGTCCAGAAACATGGAAATTCACAGAGGGAGGGGAGGGAAGAGGGGGGGACTGGGAGAAACACATAAGGAAAGTCTAAAGCTAGAATTGGAAGAATCCGTATCTCATTGCTCCGAGTGGTCATGGAAAGTAAGCCGTGGTACTCATGGCGTTCCGTGAGGAGGAAGGCTGGGTTGGGGGCATCAGAGTAGGCTTCTTAAATGTGAAAGGACTCAACTCCCTCACAAAATGCTCATTACTGGGTAAGGAAATGAAAGCCCACAACCTCAACGTCCTTATGATATAGGAAACCCGTACAATAGCCAGAGTGGAGAGACGGTTGCCAGGGGGACAGGTTGGTCAATTTTTCTGGGCCTCTGGACCTGCTAAGAGGGGAGGTGTGGGGATTTTACGAACTGATTGTGTGGGGCAGTCAGGAGGGGAGGGTGCTGGTGGTGACCTTGGTGTCGGTTTATTGCCCCAACGTAAACCAGATGCGATTCTTGAGGGAGGCCATGGGACAGATCACAGGCAGGATAGAGGGCCTCCTCATCATGGGGGGGGGTTCAATATGTGGGCGGACAGGGAAATGGACCACAGTGGGGGGCAAATCCCCACAGGGAGCAGGGGCACACTAGGTAACCGAGGCTTCTTGGATTATATGTGGGACCAGGGGCTCTGTGACATGTGGAGGGACTTTAACCTGACACTAAGGGGCTATACTTTTTATTTGGTGGTCCACGGGTCCAGAACTAGAATAGATTATTAGTTTATGGAACAACAACATCTCACAAGGGTCCAGGCGTGTGAACACTCTCCAGACAGTTGGTCAGATCACAACTTAGTACAGATGGAGGTAGTACTCTCTGGTTTGAAACCTTAGGAATCTTTGTGGAGATATAACGACCTCCTACTTAGGGACCCACTTTTTGTGGAAGAAATGAGGAAGGCAATTGTACAATTCTTCCAAATCAATGACACAGGGGAGAAGGGGTGAAACATGGTATGGGATGCCTCAAAGGCGATGTGGAGGCATCTTCTCATCCGGAAACGGTCCTCCAAAAAGAGGACCAGAAATGTACTATCCAACAGACTCAGGGGGGAAATCCGCACCCTAGAGAGAGCAGAGGGCAAGGAGGAGGAGGAGAGGGTAGAGGACCTTAAGGTGGCAAGAGTAAAGAGACAAGAATTGAAGGATATAGACATCGGAAGAGTGATCTCCACCTCACAATAACTAAAACAAAAATACTCTGAAAAAGGGGATAAAGCGGATGCACTACTGGCGTCTCAACTGAGAGGGCAAAGGGCTGAGAGGTGGGTGTCGGGAATCCGGGGCGAGGAGGATCGGAGGTGCACAGAGGCGAGGGCGGTGGTGGGGGAATTCGCCTTCTTTTACGAAAAGCTCTACAGGAGAGGGGGGGACCCATTGGAGAAGAGTTAAAGAATTACCTTGCAGGGTGTCACTTCCGAGGCTCCGGCCCGGGGAGGGATAGACTTGGACAAACCAATCACACAGCTGGAAGTGCTCAGAGCTATCGTGGGGCTAAAGCTAGGAAAGGCACCGGGACGGGATGGCTATATGGGAGGGTTTTACAAAACCTTTCCAGGAGCACTAGCGCGCCACCTGGCTGCCCTATTCACAGGTATAATGAGCACTGGGAGGGCCCCTCCTTCATTTGGGCAGGCACTCAACATGGTTATCCAAAAGGCGGGCAAGGACCCTGAAGATTGAAAATCATATTGCCCCATCTCCCTACTTAATGTTGATGCAATTTACGAGAATACCATCCACAAGACTGGAGAGCCATATGCCCAAGCTTATCCATTCAGGCCAAGTGGGCTTTATCCAAGGAAGGCGGGGAGCTGACACCCTACGTAAGACACTTCACCTCAGGAGGACAGTGGCATGGGAAGGAGGGAACCTGTATTAGTGGCCTTAGATGCGGAGAAGGCCTTCGATCGGGTGGACTGGGACTTCCTCTAAGGGGTACTTGAAAAATGTGGACTAGGCAGGGGGATCAGGCTGGGCATTCAGGCCTTAAATGAGTGCCTCACAGCAAGGGTCATGGTCAATGGGAGATTGTCCAGGACTTTCCCTCTACAAAGAGGGATGAGACAGGGTTGCCCCCTGTCGGCCCTGCTATTCGCATTTACAATGGAAACAGTGGCTCAGTACCTTAGAATCTCCCCACGGGTAGAGGGTATCACAGTGGGTGGCAGGGAATTTAAACTCAGGCTTTATGCAGATGATGTTATGCTCCATTTAAGGCACCTGACACGATCTGTCCCCGCGGCCATGGAGGTAATTGGTCTTCCCATTCGCCCCTGACCCAGAGAGAGGAGTAGAGGAGCTGGTACTGCTAGGATTACAAATCCAGCTGGAGGAGCTGAGATATCTCGGGATTAATATAGTTCAACCGGAGGGTGACATCAAGGGAGCTAACTGCCCCCCACTATTTGAAAGGTTACTCACAGAAATGGAAGAATGGGGAAAGGGTTCCCTGTCATGGATGGGAAGGCTAAATGCGGTCGAAATTAACCTCCTGCCAAGGGTGTTATACCTATTCCAGATGCTACCAACTAGGCCCCCAGTAGAACACTTGAAGGAGGCCAAGCACTGCATTGCAAAGTTCATATGGCAGGGCCGTAGGCCGAGGGTGTGGTATGAGACGCTAATCCTGCCGTAAGAGACAGGGGAGGGGTCGGCCTCCCAGACCTGATGACCTTTTATAGGGCAGCACAACTAAGGGCGACGGTCCCGCACCTGAGGGAAAACCCGGACATACAGTGGGTATTCCTAGAAAATGAACATCTACTCCCAGCAATGGTGGAGGAATGGCTCTGGGTACCAGGAATCACCCGATCTTTGGAATACACTGGGAAGTCCTGGAGATGGGCGGGAGGGGAGACAAAGTAACCACCTGGCCCTCCCCCATGAGTCACATCTGGGTTCCCCCGGTCAGAGATGACATACCAGAGGTAGGGTGCTATTAGCCATGGTTTAAGGCGGGCCGCACCAGGGTAGGCCAACTGGTCCAAGAGAAGGAGTTAATAGGCATTCAGAAGCTGCAGGAGACATTGGAGGTTGGTAAACTTTCAATGCTATTATACCTGCGGCTCAAAGGAATAATTATGACCCCGAAATGGGCCCAATGCATTCAGAGGGAGGTTACCCCGGTTGAAAAGGTCCTAGATGGGTACACCGATAGGAGAGGCCTAATCTCATGCCTTTATAGAGCACTATTGGAACCCAAGGTGGAGACCACTAGGGTGCTTCGATCTCAATGGGAAAGGGATCTAGGAGTCCAACTGGAGGACGGTCAATGGGAGCTCATGTGTAGGTGAGCATTTAAGACATCTATATCATGCCAATATAAGTTGCATGCAATCAAATTACTCCACAGCTGACAATACGACCCAATACACCTCTCTAAAATGTTCCCCACGGTGGACCCCCATTGCTGGCATGGGTGCGGGATTAGGGCCAATTATTGGCACATGTGGTGGGACTGCCCCAGGGTGCAGGTCTTTTGGACGGAGATCCTTAGTTGGATAAGGGATGCAGGGGGGAGACACACAAACTGCACCCTTTGTTTATACTCTTTGGACTTCAGCGATCAGATGACAGATGGGGGGTTCCGCCGCCCCTGGTACACTTTCTCATCTTGGCAGCAAGAACATGCAGGGCTAGATTTTGGAAGTGAGAACATCTCCCCATGGTTCTAGAATGGACAGCCACGGCCAAAGACCTATACCTTATGGAGAAGAGCACGTCAGTAGAGGCTGAGTGGTTGCAGTTTCATGCTTTGTTTTAAGAGATGGGGGGAGGAAAGAAGTCTGTCTGAGGGGAACCAACCCGGCCGGACAATGTACATGATAAAAGGTGGAAGTGCAGCGCCAGATATATTGAGGGGCACTCACAAGATTACCAAAGACCACTCGATCACGGACTGGATCAGGGGCATACGGTTTATTTTGTTTACTGCCAAAGAGGAATCCTAGTTGAAAACTTTGGGGACCGTGAGAGGGGAGAGGGAATGGGGGAACAGTGGGTTGCACTGTTAATTTACTTGTTGTAGGGCTCCTCCCTTACGTTGTTTGACTCACGTATTGTACTACCCTGTTAAAACGTAATAAAGAGAAAAAAAAAGCGCTCTAACGCAGGGCTTCTTTAAATAACAGGTAGGTTGCTACGACAGCTCAAACATGTTAACTTCTGGTTTCAAGAGCTGTGATAGCTCAGTGGGTTGAGCGCTCACTACAGCGATGTGGGTTTGGGAACTGCATGCCACAGGTTCATATCCTTGCGTGGACTACTGAGCCCCTACATTTTCTGAGGTTGATGAAATGAGTAGCGACTACGTTGGGATGGTAATAATTGGTGAAAATGTGCTGTGTCCAACGCTTTGGCAGAAAAGTGATGCCCCAGGGCACCCTGTTACGCTGGAATTACCCTACTAGTAACTTGGTATCACCTGGGCTGGGGCTCCGGCTAAGTCCTAGGGGCTCGACTTGGAGGTGCGCACCCTGGTCCAGGCTGCTGTTCCTGCACACTAAGGAGGTAACTCAGTGAGTTAAGCATCAAGGAGAAGCAAGCCGGCCCTCGATTAACATCAATGCCGGTCTAGGCGACTGCTCCTCACTTAAGAACATACAATGGGCCTCATTCCGACCCAGGCGGTAAGGGTTTTACGGCAGCGTAAACAGCGCCGACCCTTACCGCCTGATTCCGAGGTCCCTTAGCGCCATGGAGGATTTAACACCTGCTTTTAGCAGGTGTTAAAATCCATGGCGCTAAGGAACCTTGTTGTTAATTACGCCACCGTAATTTACGGTGGCGTAATTAACGCCTTCCCCACTCCCATTATGCCCTATGGGGCAAAAATGGGAATGGGGAAGGGTAAATGGGGATTGGGGACTTACCGCCCCGCCAACCTCGGAATGGGGCGGTAAGTCCGCCAACCACCATGGCGTAAACGTAGTTTACGCCATGGTGGTAAAGGTACGACCCAGGCGGTAACTTACCGCCTGGGTCGGAATGAGGCCCAATGTACTTTGTGTTATGCTCTAGTTAGCTGGCCATGATCTAGTTATTTATTATTATTTTGCTGTGATTATTTTTACGCCTCTAAACAAACAGGCACATTTGAAAAATCGGCTATGCTCAGCACCTGCTAAAGACTTGCAGGGTTCATGGGATGCATTTAAGCCAGAAGCATCTCACAAAAGAACATTAATTAATATCTGTGGGGGCATGTGAGATAGTGATTTCAGCAATGAAAAAATACAGTGCAATGCAACATTGGCCTGTCACCGGTGGGACCTGGTTTCATACCTTGTGCACATGTTAGCAAGGAGATGGGGCAAGGTAGGCAACACTGGCAGGTCTCAGGTTGCATTAGAATGCCCACATGGTCCAGCACATTAGGTGCTTTGCACCATGCTACTGGGACACCCAAAAGGAGGTATGGTGAGTATATTGGCCCAAAATTGGTTGGGGCATTGTTACAGGAGTGACTGACCTGGCAGTCAGATACCAGATGTGGGTCGTTCTCGCAAGAATGCAAACAGGAGTGATCAATACAAATGTTATGGGAGTGACTGACCTGACAGTCAGATACCAGGTGCTCTCAAGGCAGGAATTTGTGTTAACATCTGGCAAAAGGTTTTCCTCGTGGTGATGTTCACAGCTCTAAAATGGGCAGAATGTACATAAGCAGACATGGGAATAATAGGTGCATCAAGATGAGGAGCAGGTTCCTTGGTGAGTATGACTTACTGTTTTGGGGGAATTTGGGGCAGTGGGGGAGCCACCCCCAAAGCTGGGCGGTTCAAGCCGGGGGAGCAGCTTTGACGCTGCGGTTTCGGCTGCGAGCGGTTCTGATGGCCGCACTCCAGCCAGGTTCGGTGAATGGGCACTGAATCCCTCATAGACAGTTGAGACTCCTCATCAAATGAATGGAGTGGTCCCTGATCTATTACTGACTGGCAATTGCCAACCAGAAGCTGATGTCCGCTACTTTGCAAACTGGTAGTGACACGTGTCACCCGTGGACAATACACCTTGTTGCTAGGTGCTGTAGGACATTGGTTTGCTGATATGCTGGGACCGCCCCTAATTTGTTTGCTTGACTCCAAAAAATGTGATCATTTGTTTCCAAAAAATATACATTGTTTCTGTGGTTATTATGATCAAAAAGGTAATAATTGCATCCATCTCTAAGATTCCGTGGAAGTTTGGGCCATAATAGGGGATGGCCACGCTATGGAAAGTGCTGTGCCGGCGCCCGATGTGGGCCGCATATGCGCACTGAGGGCACAACGCACGTCCAGAAAAAAATAGACCAGCTCCTAAATGCGCAGGCGCCACCACAGCTCTTCACAGTACACTGTAGAGCAGCAAGCTCTGACTTCACCCTTTACTTTGATTTTAAAAAGCACACTTGACCATTGCCTATCAACCGTTGTCATGCCATAAAAAAAGCCCTTCAAGAGAATGTTATTTTCAACGACAGCTGAAGCACACACAGGAGACTAGCGAAGCCTGAAGGAAAGGAGCGAGGAACTTGGCTGCCAAAAGAGTCCAAACCCTTAAATCAAATGAAAAGTCCTATGAAGAGGAGTCCATTAGCAACATAATTAGAAACGATTCAAAGCCTTAGGACTTTGCGCAGTGAGGAGAATTGTCCACGATCACTGCAGCTGTGGAAGCCACATCCAGGCAATTCACGGTTATCCGCTCTAGCATGGCCCTCCATGAGAATGCTGGCGTGCAGCGCAGTGAATGAACTGCATCCCTTTGTGATCAATACTCCGGTGGATCCCTGTGAAATAAAGAAGGCTGCACCTTAGTCCCTGCGTACATTTGCCTACATCTCCTCATGCAGCCTACATATTGTAGTTGTAGACCTGTTTGTCATCCACTATGCAAGAGGAAGGCATCATATTAAAGAGCTAAACCCCACCATATTTTCTATCACGATAGAACATGTTCTGCACAACCCAAAGAAATGTTGCTGTAGCCATCGCTTGATATCTACAACCCCTTACAAACCTGCTCTGGGTCAGATCAAGAGTTGTCGATATCAAGAAGCGCCTCTGGCACTAGCAGTTACTTTGCACGTACCTCATGCCAGGGCCAGGATGGTAGCTCTTCACTCACTCACCTGCGGGCTGCAGCTGTTTAATTCTCAGGGCATATTAGTGCTGGGCTGCCCCATGGGCCCCCTCACTTACTGGTTCAGCAGGACGTTCATCGACTAAGCCTTGTGTCTTGGGTACACCAAGCCACGGTTACGTACTGACAGCATTCATACTTAAAACATGGTTAAATGTGACACGGACAAATCGGTCTACAGTGTCAAATCCATGCAGCATTTATCAAACATAGTTCAGGACGAGCGAGCACAGGGTTTATGCGCTCACAGATTGAGCCTGTACATTGTACGTTCGAATACCTGCAGGGGACTGTGCCCTGGGACGCGGTGGGCGCGATACGCCTGCCTCGGCCCCTGCCGGCTGCATGGAGGATCACCCCCTTACTTGCAAAAATGTGCAAAAGTGTGGGAAATGGCACCTGAATGTCTGCAACTGTGTTGTGCACATTCTGGGGTGCTTTCAGAATAGGGCACATTTTATTTTGGGTGCAATTGATGAGAAGCATAAGCACATCTCATCGCATGCACAGAATTTGTTTTGAGAATCTGCCTGTATATGTTTAGTCCATCATATATGACTCACTGTTCTTTAAATGTCTTCTCATGTGTCCTGGCTTAGTGAGTTAAAAATAGCTCCTGTTGGGTTCTGGTGTCAAGGTAACTGGGCTCTTCTAGGTTAGAAGCAGGAGCTAAATAACTTCCAGCTGCTGGCAATTACGAAGTATGCATTTCTAATTCAAGGAAGAGTGAGGTGGTGGCAGTGTTGTGACCGTGAACAGGAAGAGTGAGATGCTGGTGGTGGTGGACTGTGATGAGGAAGAATGAGTTGGTGGTGGTGGGGTACTCTGATGAGGAAGAGTGAGTTGGTGATAGTGGGGTACTGTGACAAGATAGTAGTGATGTGTTGTGTAATTAATCTGGGGAATTTGTCCCTTCTCCCATAGGAGGAGCCATCCCATGTGAGGCTAGAAAGGTGAGCACGCTAAGCAAGACCCTCTCTTGTGATCTGGGAGAGCCGGACCTCACTGGGAGTGCCTTCCCTCAAGGGCAAAAATGACCCCCATTCCTGTAACGAACTCCCTATGAGGAACACTCTCTCTGCATAATTGGAAAAGACTGCAGTTACTTTTGTTTTGCATTCAAACCCTATTGACATTGCTTCCCTGTTGTTTCATCCATGCAATGTTGGAATCTCCTTGAACGTGACAGCTGAAGGAAAACAACACACCCCTTTGAAGTACGTCAGTGAGTATAAAGAAACAAGGAACCTTGAATGGAGGAGAAAAAATACCACATAGAGGTGAGCCTTTGATGTGCTAACATCCTGGAGGGGCGGAGCCACGCTACAGAGCAGATCCAGCGTTAGCATGGGGAACCGAAGAAGCGAGGAACCGGAAGGCCGGGACCAAGAAGGGCTACATTGTACAGGTGGGAACGGAGATGGAGGAAGAACAATCTTATCTGGTGGCATGACCACACTGGACCAGGGTACAACAGAGGAACAAACTCTCTGCTCTGAGTGACAAATATCGAGACTGACAAGGTGGACAAGAGCCAAACCGTCTTACCTAGTGGCATGACCATGTTGCAGCCTTGGTGGGTATGGTGCCTAGGAACCGACGCTGAGGCCAGGAACCAACAGAGGAATGAATCGTCTGCTTTCGGTGCGAGGATCACCGAAACAGCCAAGACGAGCAGGAAAAGGAGAACGGCAGAGGCGCCATCCTGCAGCAGCACATCCACGGGCAGAGAAGGCACAGGGGTTGACCAGGGCAAAGGGAGTCGAGTGGAATTAAAACAGGACAGAAGAATAAGGAATCTAGAGTACCAGAGGGGTCTGAAGACCCCTAAAGATTTAAGAGACATGTTTACCATAGGGGAACCTGATGGGTCAATCAATCTATACAATGCACAGTATTAAGGGGAAGAAAAGGTCCCAGTTGGTGGAAATGGACTAAGGATGTAACCCCTCCAAACTTGAGACATTTGGTTTAGACAAAGACTTGCAAACTTTCCAGAGGAACTTGGAAAATGTTTCTTTTTGGGAGCCGTTAAGAAAAAATATGTTTTATCCTACGACTGGTACTTTGGGAGACATCCAAAGGACATTGCCTGGAGGAAGCAAGAGTTAAGAAGCTACTGCTCTGGCTTATTCTTTTGTTGATTTTCTAAAGTGACATGGTCAGATACTAGATAGGATTGATAGGATTTGAATTGAGGATTACTTTTTGATTTAGACAATTGACAAGCACACTTAATTTAGTTTGTAGGGAGGGACATCCCTCTTAGCGGTAGGGACGGTTAGGGATTTTCCCTTTTTGGTTAACTACAACCCTTGAAATGCTAACCTCGAGTCTGAATTCTTCTTCTGGTCAACCATAGGTGGTAGTGGCATGCTCTGACAAATAGGTTGGGGGCTGTGACTGGGAAGAGTGAGGTGGTGATATTGGGGGACTGTGACAAGGAAGAGTGAGTTGGTGGTAGTGGGGGATGAGGAAGAGTGAGGTGGTGGTAGTGGGGTACCGTGACGATAAAGAGTGAGGTGGTGGTAGGCTGGCACTGTGATGTAGAAGAGTGAGTTGGTGGTAGTGGGGAATAAGGAAGAGTGAGGTCGTGGTAGTGGGGTACCATGATGATAAAAAGTGAGGTTGTGGTAGGGTGGCACTGTGATGTAGAAGAGTGAGTTGGTGGTAGTGGGGAATAAGGAAGAGTGAGGTGGTGGTAGTGGGGGACTATGATGAGGAAGAGTGAGTTGGTAGTAGTGCGGGAAAGTGACAAGGATGAGTGAGGTGGGGTAGTGGAAGATTGTGACAAGGAAGAGTGAGGTGGTAGTCATACAGGACTGTGACCAAGAAGAGTGAAGTGGTGGTAGTGGGTACTGTGATGAGAAACAGTGAGATGGGGCTAGTGGGGTACTGTGATGAGGAAGAGTGATATGGTGTAGTGGGGGACTACGATGAAGAAGAGGGAGTTAGTGGGTTATGTACTGTGACAAGGAAGAGTGATGTGGTGGTAATGGGGTACTGTGACGAGGACGTGTGATGTGGGGGTATATAGATACGTTTACTATTCAGTACTGCGACAAGGAAGAGGGATAAAGGGGTTCATGTAGGATTACTAATTAGGTACAGTGTGATGAAGAAGAGCAAAGTATGATAATGTTGATGTCTTACGTGCTGACTTCCAGACTGAATTTAGATTTTCACTGTTAAGCCACGTGAAAAGCTCGTCCACTTCAAAACAAAGCACAATCTAAACACAACACAAGATATAACACTACCCAAACACTAATGGATCCCTAATGTCCCCCCACTCACACATGTTTTAGTTAATTTGGAAGCAATACCTGTAAAATAATTGTATTTAAATAAACAGATTATTTCCTAATTGAACTCAAAATACTCCTCTTACCATAACTAGGAATTGCAGTGATGGCCACATCTCAATATATTATATATATATATTTTGTAAGTATTTACTCTATTTTTGCCACTCGAAAAGAATCAAGATCTCATCAAATACTTGAGAAAAAAAAACGGCACTATCCCAAAACCCCAAACCTTCACAAATTATCCTTTGTTTACCTACCCACATGCTCGCTGCGCTACTTACACCCCTTATATAATTTAAAGGCAGTTTCCAAAACAAATCAAGCATCTAATCGAGATTTTCATAATGGGGATTTTCAGAACTGAAAAGCCTTGGCACCTGCAATGCATCATGGGAGATATGACTAGTTTTTGGAGTACAGGAGCCCCCAGCTCTACACCAAATAAACCAAAATGACTGGATGGATTTACACCAAAGTAAACGTTGGATTTCCTTTGTCGGCTTTGTGCCCGACCTGTTTTTTATTTGATGCAAATCCATCCAGCGATTTGGGCTGTGCGCTTTAACAAAAATGTGACAATTTCCCAATGGGTAAATTCATTGCAAAGTCCAAAACACACCCTTTTTTGAGCCTTTATATCTTTTGAACTGTAACAAGGATGTGCACAAAATGTTCCAATTCTCGTGGGGGGCCCGGGCCCCAAATTACAAGCGTAAAATGTTGTGGCAATTCTTGTCATTCGCCGTCCTGTTTGGCGTTTGTATCCGCGTTGGCGGTTACGCGCTGGAAGGGCGAGCGGAGGTTCCGCTACGTGATTTCTCTGTTACGCACCCTACGGTCTAGTGGTTTTCCAACATGGCGCCGCTGGTGAGTATTTCTTTCCTCCTCTCCCAGCGATCGCCGCGTTGCAACCCCCTTTACTGCGCTAGCTCGCTCCTTTGGGTCTACACGCTAGTTTTCCAGCCTTGACCGCCTCGGTCACTTATCTGTACTTTCGGTCCGCCTTCCCCGGACTATCTCTCTCTCTCTCTTCCTTTCCTCGCCTCGCCTCTTTTCTCAACTCTACGGTGCGCTGTTCTCCACGCCCGCCTTCCCTGCCTTACCTTTCGGCTGCGCTGTCATTCAGCCGCCCTAGTTCCTGTTGCTCCGGAGTTGTTTTCTCTGCTGGTACCCTTTCCGGTGGCTCTCTTTCTCTCCGGATCCTTCTCTGCTTTGGATGTCCGGCTTCGCCTGCTCCCATCAGCTACCTGCCTCAAGAACTCCACTACAACTGCTTGCTCCAGATCCTCTCAAACCGCTGCACTCCTCGGAGGGTTTTTTCTGCCTAAACAGGCTTTTTCCCTTCGTATTGTCTGGTCTCGGGAAGGGGGCCCCAGGTTTGCTATACTTTAGCACTCACTGTGGCTTCCTCTCGAGACAGATACTTTCAACACAAAAAGGAGAAGGACTATCTCTCTCACAGGCAACTGCAACCAGAGGACTTTGAATCAGGTGAGGAGAGTGGGGAGGAACGGGAGTTAGCGGAATCGGCCAAGAAGGACAGATTGCAACGCCATTCAGAAGAGATGTCGACAGAAGAGTAGATACAAGAATTATGGAAGGCCATTCAGGGAATGTCCCAAGAGTTACAAACTGTCAAGGCAGAGAATGTAGTCTTGAAACAAATGATTACTGCCCGCGAACCACAATCCCCAGAACCTCCTGTCATGGCTCTTTCGGCAGGGAAGTTCGATGGAACTCCTAAAAAGGTCAAAGAGTTCTTGGAGGCCTGCTTAGTATATTTTACTTTCAGGCCCCGGCTGTTTGCCACTAACCAGACAAAGATCGGGTTCATGATTTCGAACATGACCGGCAATGCCCTGGCATGGGTCACTCCGCTGGTTACCGGGGCTAATCCCATTTTACACGATTTTGCTGGTTTTCAGACCCTGTTGAAGCAAACCTTTGAGAGACCCGAACTCACTTACACCGCCTGCGAGGACCTGTTGGATATCCGACAAGGGTCATCGGATGTTCTATCGTACATATCAGAATTCAAGAGATTGGCTTCGGGTGCTGGGTGGTCTGAACAGGCACAATATGCCATATTTCGGTGAGGCCTTAAGGAGGAAATTAAGGACGAACTCGCCAGAGCATCCAGGCCGCCATCTTTTCCGGATCTGCTTTCCACAGCCTTACAAATTGAATATAGACTGCAGGAACGAAGGTCAGAACGCCGAAAACAACGAACAACCGTTCATTTTTCCGATTCCACTGTCTCCTCCTCTCCTTCCCATACTTCAGACAAACCCATGCAGATTGGAGCTACTAGAGGACCTCTTTCCGCGGCTGAAAGAAGAAGAAGGAAGGAGAAAGGTCTCTGTGCCTATTGTGGATCGGATCAACATCTCCTCAAGGAATGTACTGAACTTCCTCAGAAACGTCAGGGAAACGGTTTCCCTCGGCGCCAGTAGGGACCTGGTTCCGAGGGGCTTCTGATTCATCCACCAGTCCCTATGTCTCTCTCTCTATTTCGGCTCCAAACATTCCTGAGGATTCCAGGCTTATGGTTTTACCTGTTTTTATAAAGGTCAACGGCAGAGCAGTCGAGTGTCTCGCACTCCTGGACTGCAGAGCCGCCGGAAACTTTGTCGACATCATCTAGACCAAAAGAATGGGTCTCCGTACCTTGCCTCGCAAAGAAGATCAAAAGGTAGAAGGGGTCGACGGTTCTCCTCTCTCTTCAGGACCCATTACTCACACTACCGAGGACCTATCGGTTACCATATTTCAACATTCCGAGACAATCCGGTTCGACATCATTCGAGCTGCCCATTTTCCGGTTATTCTTGGCATCACATGGCTCAGAAAACATAACCCTTATGTCAATTGGGCGGACAATCAACTACAATTTTGTTCCTCCTACTGCAAGCTCAACTGTTTTTCTGACGACGGTATTCCTCTGATTGTTACAGGGTCTACCAAACAACTGGCTGGGGTTCATGCTCTACCTCTGTACTGTTCCCCTTACTCGGAGGTGTTCGTCGAAAGAAAGCCAGCGACCTTACCTCCCCATAGGCCAGAAGATTGTACCATTGACTTAGAACCTAATGCTTTGGTTCCCTTCTGTAGGATGTTCTCTTTAACTCAAGCGGAAAGAAGGGTTCTTAAAGATTATCTTGATGCCAATGTTCAGAATGGGCTCATTCAACCTTCCAAGTCTCCTGCCGGAGCTTCTTTGTTCTTTGTCAAGAAGAGGGACTCTACTGACTTGCGCCCTTGTATCGATTACCGAGGCCTCAACAGGGTTACCATCCGGGATCGGTATCCTATGCCATTAATACATGAGATTATTGAAGCTGTTCAAGGTGCACGTTGGTTCACCAAATTAGACCTCAGAAATGCCTACCATTTGTTACGCATCGCCAAAGGAGATGAATGGAAGACCGCTTTTCGCACTCCTTTCGGCTTATTTGAGTACCGAGTAATGCCCTTTGGTTTGGTGAATGCTCCTGCTGTGTTTCAACGGTTTATGGATCGGATGTTTTCAGACTTATTGTCTGTCTCCATGATCATATACCTGGACGACATCCTGATATATTCCGGCACTCTAGAGGATCACAAAACCCATGTCCAAAAAGTTCTGGAAAGACTTAAAGACAACCAACTTCTTGTCAAACCAGAGAAGTGTGTTTTTGCTGCTACTACAGTGCCCTATCTAGGGTATCATCTTTCTGAAAGAGGTATCGCCATGGATCCCAGCAAAGTATCAGCTATTCTGGACTGGCCTTCCCCGACTTCGATCAAAGAGGTCCAAAGGTTCTCGGGCTCTCCAATTTCTATCGCTCATTCATCCCAAACTTCTCTGAAGCAGTTCTCCCTATTACTTCTTTACTCAAGAAGGCCAACAATCCCTTTAGCTGGACTTCCGAAGCAGAACAGAGTTTTCACAATCTCAAGAATCTCTTTTGTACTGCTCCCATTTTGCGCCATCCAGACCAGAATAGACAGTTCATCGTCGAAACTGACGCCTCGGCCATGGCCATTGGAGCTGTTCTGCTACAAGTGTTCGAGGAACGAGAGCACCCCATTTGCTACCTCTCCAAGACGTTGACTCCCAGCCAACTCAACTACTCCGTACTGGAAAAAGAATTGCTGGCTATAAAACAAGCATGTGAGACCTGGCGACATCTATTGATGGGAGCAAGGCAGACCGTTATCATCAGAACGGACCATAAGAATCTCAAGGTCCTTCAGAATATGGAGTGTGTCAACTCCAGGCAGGCTCGCTGGGCATATTTCTTTGCCCAATATGATCTGCATATTACCTACTTGCCGGGTACCAACAATACTCTTGCGGATGCACTCTCTCGGAAGGGTCCCAAATGTGAGGAGAAAAGACATACCCCAGAGCCGATGTTCCACAGGAATAGGATCTTAACAGTTGCTAAAACCTTTTTGGAAGAGGTTCGAGCTGGTGTTGCTTCGGAAGGTACTGTTCCGCTACTCAGAGGAGAGACATCCTACACCAACAAGGAGGGTTTGCTATACCTCAACCATCGTTTATACATACCTTCCGGTCCACTACGTCTGAAGATCATAATCTGGTGTCATGACTCACTCACTGCAGGTCATTGTGGGAAGCTAAATACCACAGAATCTATCACTCGTTCTTTTTTTTGGCCGGAACTCAAAAAGGATGTAGAGGACTACATACTCAGTTGCCCGGTTTGTGCCATGACTAAGTCCATTACTGGCAAACCCTTGGGTCTTCTCACCCAACCTGAGGTACCCTCTCGCCCTTGGGGTTTGCTTTCTACGGATTTCATTGTAGAACTTCCTGTTTCCAACTCCTGCTCATGTATTATGGTTACAGTTGACACCATGACCAAACTGGCTCATTTTTCCCCATTGCCTGGTCTTCCTACTGCTACCGAGATGGCTGAGGTTTTCGCCCAGGATATCTTCCGTCTTCATGGTCTCCCTGACAAAATCATCTCGGATCGTGGCAGCCAATTCGTTTCGAAGTTTTGGAAGGCTCTTTGTTCTCGCCTTGGTATGGAACGTGCTCTGTCGTCTGGTTTCCACCCTCAGACCAACGGTCAAACTGAGCGCCTTAACGCCACATTGGAACAGTACCTTAGATGCTACAGCAATCGTCTTCAGGACAATTGGGTTTCTTTGCTTCCTACGGCAGAGTTTACTTATAATAACTCATTTCATACAGCCATTGGACTCTCTCCTTTCTTTTGCACCTATGGGGTACACCCTCTTCTTCCCTACATTCCGTCGCCCACCAGTTCCCCGACGGCTGAAGAGGTACTGCAGTCTATTTCTGATGCACACGTCACTGCCAGAAGGTGTTTGGAGAAGAGTCGTCAATACAACAAAACCCAAGCGGACAAACATCGTAGGCCTTGCCCTGAATGGAAGGAAGGGGACAAGGTCTGGATGTCCACCAGGTTCTTGCCGCGATGGGTTCACCCTTCTAAACTCTCTCCTCGCTTTTTGGGTCCTTTTCCCATTCTTTCCAAAATAAATCCTGTTGCCTTTCGACTTAAACTACCTCCTTACCTCCGCCGCATTCATCCTGTCTTCCATGCCTCTCTTCTCAAACCTTTCATTCCGGACGTCCACCAGAGAGCTGTTCCCGACCAGCCTTTTCCTCAGGTGGATTCCTCTATGGAATATGAGGTCTCTACTTTACGTGACTCCCGCCACTACCGTGGTAGGTTGGAGTATTTGGTGTCCTGGAAGGGTTACCCTAGGTCGGAGGACTCGTGGGAACCGGCTTCCAACATTCATGCCCCTCGGTTGTTGGCTCGGTTTCATGCCCGCTTCCCCTTTAAGCCGGGGGTCCTACGCTCTAGGAGGGGGCATACTGTCATTCGCCGTCCTGTTTGGCGTTTGTATCCGCGTTGGCGGTTACGCGCTGGAAGGGCGAGCGGAGGTTCCGCTACGTGATTTCTCTGTTACGCACCCTACAGTCTAGTGGTTTTCCAACATGGCGCCGCTGGTGAGTATTTCTTTCCTCCTCTCCCAGTGATCGCCGCGTTGCAACCCCCTTTACTGCGCTAGCTCGCTCCTTTGGGTCTACACGCTAGTTTTCCAGCCTTGACCGCCTCGGTCACTTATCTGTACTTTCGGTCCGCCTTCCCCGGACTATCTCTCTCTCTCTCTTCCTTTCCTCGCCTCGCCTCTTTTCTCAACTCTACGGTGCGCTGTTCTCCACGCCCGCCTTCCCTGACTTATCTTTCGGCTGCGCTGTCATTCAGCCACCCTAGTTCCTGTTGCTCCGGAGTTGTTTTCTCTGCTGGTACCCTTTCCGGTGGCTCTCTTTCTCTCCGGATCCTTCTTTGCTTTGGATGTCCGGCTTCGCCTGCTCCCATCAGCTACCTGCCTCAAAAACTCCACTACAACTGCTTGCTCCAGATCCTCTCAAACCGCTGCACTCCTCGGAGGGTTTTTTCTGCCTGAACAGGCTTTTTCCCTTCGTATTGTCTGGTCTCGGGAAGGGGGCCCCAGGTTTGCTATACTTTAGCACTCACTGTGGCTTCCTCTCGAGACAGATACTTTCAACACAAAAAGGAGAAGGACTATCTCTCTCACAGGCAACTGCAACCAGAGGACTTTGAATCAGGTGAGGAGAGTGGGGAGGAACGGGAGTTAGCGGAATCGGCCAAGAAGGACAATTCTTCCTACAGCTCAAAAGCTATTAGGCATTGCGTTTCCCTATAGTGAATGTGAAACCTATCATCGACAGGAAAATCAAAGATTCTATAGTTAATAACCTTTGAGCCATATCATATCATATCACTGGTTCAGCTAGAAACGTAGCTGGGTTTACAGTCATGCATCTTACTACCATTATCGCTGGATTTGAGATAATTACCTTGTATCCAAAAGCTCTCTGCATGATCAACATACTCATGGGTCTTTTGAGGATTGCAAAGAGAGCATGATCCATGTAAAGCGTGGTGCTGCATACCATCGTAATACTTGCTGACTTTCCTACCGCAAATGCGACAGCAGCCAGAGCTTGTTCGTGTGGATAATGTCCCTTCATCAATCACTGGGTCTAAAAGTCCACTACAATAGCTAGTGGCTTGTGCCCTAGGGTAGTCTTCTACGTAAATACTGTGGTCTTCAATACTCCACTGGAGTGTGAGAACAAGTCAAATTCATCATGGTAGTCTTAGATCCCTAACACTGGCCCTGTGCATATTAATTTCTTCAACTCCTCGAACGTTTCAGTCATGTCATGTGTTCATAGCAACTTTCATCCCCTCTCTGTGTCTTGCTGAGTCTACTTAACAATGGTCTCGTATCTATGTACTGTTGACAAACACCCACGCTCTGAAATAATTGCAAAGGCCCAAGAACTGCTGCATTTCTCTCACTGCCTTTGGCATCAGCGTTCTTCGCATCGCCTCTGCACTTTCTGGAGTCACTTTTTCCCCTTCCTGTGATATTAGTTATCTGATATATAGCACTTCCTTCTAGCAATATTGTAAATGTGTCTTGTCCACCTTGTAACCCTTGTCTGCCAGTAAAGTCAACAAGTATACCAAGTTATTTAAACACTGTGCCTCTGAATTGCTACAAATCAAAATGTTATCCACATACTGTATGATGGTGCTCCCCATCTGTATGTTGCCAAGATCCATCTGGAGGACCCTATTGAAGATAGAAGGTGACTTACAGTACCCCTGTGGTAATCTTGTGGGTTTCCACTTCTGGTTTCCATATACAAACGAGGTCAAGTCCTGTGACTCTTCATGGAGCGATATAGAGAAGAAGGCGTTCTTCAAGTCTATTACCGTCAAGTGGCTAGCTTTTGTCGGGATGCTACACAGAATTGTTGCTGAATTAGGAACTAACAGGAATTCTGCTTCAATGATTAGGTTCAAGGGACGCAAATCCTGAATATAACACCACAACCCCGTTCACCTTTTTTACAGGGTACACCACGGTGTTACACTGCATTTCTGAGGGTACCGGAATGCCTTACTTACTAGCGCTGCAATCGTCTCATAAATACCTTCATCCACTTCCTTTGATAGGGGATCCTGCTCCCCTGCATAAAATAGCCCCTGGTTTAAGCTTTATCCTGACTGCCCCATCTCCTTTAGTATACCCACATCACAGGGACCACTGGTCCATAAGACGCTCGGTACTCAACCCAAGTCTTCTTCAAGAAATGGTGGTGGTGCTTTTCACAAAACGGCCATTCTCTGCAGCACTTCTGTGTAATGTATTCTCACCCAGTACGTAATGTTTATGTTAAACACCACCTCGTGGTCTGATTGATCGTCCTGAAATAGTTCAGGACGATCAGTCAACCTGTATCCTTCCCCCACTGCAATCAGCATTCTCCATGATCATCCTGTGTCATCAGTCCCATGCAATGCTAGTATCTCATCTTTCACTATAATTGCCTCAAGTTCTATTAGGACCACCTTTCCTTCCTGGAAATCTAAGGAGATGTTTTGTCTAAATAAGAACTCATTGGGTATGCATAGCAGCCTACCTTGTATCCCTGGGAGCCACACTATCAATACTTGCACTCCATCTTGAAAAAGCTCAATGTGTACTGGAACCCTCCTCTGTACCATTTGCCCGCAATATGCCTGAATGAGTTCCCTCACGTTCATGTAATTGAATCCTGGTATTGAGCTCACTATCCCCTGGTCTGTGAATGAAATGGTCATCTTAAGTCGGCTCATCATGTCTCTACCCGTTATTTTCACCATTGTCTGTCGGGAATATAACAGTGGCATGACCAGGTCGTGTTCTCCTATGGAAAAAGTGGAAATTCGTCGGTAAAAGGAACCAAATCTGTAACGCCAGAAAATCCCTGCGCATTCATGGCAATGCCTGATATTGGGTATCTTCCTTCCCTAATACAGGACTTAGTCTCTCCCGTATTCACAAGAAAGGAGAAAGTCTTGTCACCTATTGTCACCCCTATACGTGGTTCCTCAGCTGGATTGAGTGTAATGGATAGAATTGAGCACATAAGGTCGTATGTGGTCTGTCCTTTTGTGGGTATAATGACATTCCCGTCCCTGTGAATGGATTGCCCCCAAAACAGTCGCTTCCCCCAGCTTTTGCACTGGAGTCAGCATCATGAAATCTGTATGTGTTGTGGATATGGTGTTCTGCTGTGCAGGTGTCTACATGTGTTCCTGCATCTGTGATGCATGTGTTGTCAGCTTATATGGCTGCATTTGCATGTCCTGTGTGTACATCTGTCACAGAGCATATGTCTGCACTTGTGTGTGATCCTGGGCATAATGGTCAGTCTGCTCTGTCTGATATGTGGGTTGGTGCTTGCATTTCCTCACTCTGGTGCATCCCACCCCTGTTCCTACACACTCGAGATATGTGGCCCATTTTCCCACACACCCAACATTGTACGGTTCCCCCAGCAGTCTTTTCTATCCCCCATGAAACCCCCTTATGCCCTGTTGCAATTGATACTAAAACCCTCTCCCCGAGGGGCCCCTCTTGCTCCCCGTAATATAAGGATATAAAGTAGACAAGGAGAAATGCCAATATTGTCAAGAAGAAGTCTTGTACATAGGACAGTTGATCTCTGACATAGGGAGAAAAGTGACACCTGAAAGAGCAGAAGCAATGATGACAACAGTAGAACCGAAGAAAAGCGAGGGAAATGAAACAGTTTCTAGGCTTATGCAATTATTGGAGGGCTCGGGTTTTCGACTATAGTACATACATTCAATCACTTTTAAAAGGACTCAAAGAAGCACAGGTAGATAACTATACTATCTAGATGGATAGAGTCAGGTCCATGCACCCACCCTGATACCCTGTACGCTGCCAAGCTCCTTTTGTGCGAGGTGTTCCGCAGGTGGGGGCATAGGGGGGTTTGCAGTCTGACAATGGACCTCACTTTGTAAATGAATTATTTGAACAGATAGCTCTCCTATTAGGTATAAAACATATGTTTTCTTCTGCGTATCACCCACAGGCAAACAGAAGGGGCAAAGAGCGTGACTACATCTACATGACATCCAACCCTATAAAGGCGAAACATCAACCCCTCCCGAAGATATCCACAGTGAAGCAAGAGAAGTAGTTCTGCGTGTGCAGACCCATCCAACCAAAGCAAGAGAAGTAGTTCCGCGTGTGCAGACCCTTGCAAATGAAGCAAGAGACGAAGTTCCATGCATGCAGACTCGCCTAATGGCTAGAAACAAGAACAAGGAAAATTAAGTGCACACAAGCACCATAGATTAAGGTCCAGCGTTTTACAAAAATCAACTAAAGACCTGCGTTTCTAAAAAATGGACAAAAAAAAGATAGACTTGTAGCTACCTTGGAACTCTTTTCAGACAGGCTTCAGGGAAGAGTCCGGAATTTGAAGAAGAAAGCAGAGTATCAGCCATTGCTTATGATTCCTATTATTACACCAGTATAAACACTCATGTCTGCTATTTTTTCCTACATATTGCAGATTTAACCGGCCCTAATACGAAGGGGAATAAATATTATCACGTTTCGAGAAGACCCCAAGAATAACGGTATTGTCTAGAGAGTGATAAAATGGAGAGGCTTCAAAGTTTCAGAGATTCATTGCCATCCAGAAAGTCGATAGGTTTTCATGGAATATTGATGATGATATCAGTTGGCATTGTGATTTGTGTTTTTCTTATTATTATTATGGCAGTTCGAAGTGTGGCAAAAGATAGTAAAGATGTGGAGGGTATTAATGAAACATTTATTATTGTCCCTACTAATGGTATAGGCAGCCTGTTTTACAATATAACTAGGAATTTATTTCAAATTAAAAGAGATGCTGAGGAGGATCATGATGATATTAATACATATCTTGATAATTCAGCTCATTTAAAAAATAACTTATGGTAGCAACACATGATGGAATGGATGAGAGAGAACGTCAGTTGAAAAAGTCGCTACGTCTGTTCCTTTGTAATGTATGCCATGAATGCAGCAAGGATGTTTATTGCCAAAGAGATGTCTGCACATGATGCGATATGGCTCAGTCATCTAGCAGCGTGTACAACCAGAGGGCAGTTCAATGGAAAATGGGCAACTCTACGATGTTGATCAAGAGGAACATTTGCATACGAAGATACTTATGTGAAGACAAAAAGGATGGAAAGTGGGATGGGATGGGAAAGCAAAAACCGTATGTATCCGGCCCAAATTGTCGAGATGAAGAAGATGGAATGCTCAGACATGACTGAGAGATCAGGAGAGCCAGGATGCTGAGAGAGACCGCAGCTATTGGTACATGGGTGTGTTGCCACCAGTACTGGATGGGAAGAAGGACTATTATCTTGCCCTGCACACCTATTGAAGAAGGAACCAGTAGGCATACTGCAAATAGTGAATGACAGATGCCCAGAACCATGGGCCAAGTATTCTAAGTTACTGACATGAGTCGACAACGAAGCAGAACCAGTATCCATAATACCTTTTAATAATGCAACAACATGCTTCAAGAATGGAGGCTCGGTTCTGGTTGGAGAGAATAAAGGATGTGGACAGACACTCGAGGTCCCAGGAATTAATGGAACTGCAGTACTGATGGACCGATATGTGGCCTGTGGATCCAGAGCTTACATGCAGCTGCCTACGAACTAGGGAGGAATATGCTCTACTGTAATGGTACATGTTCCAGCATTAGTGATTCCTCAAAGAGATCTCACTATCAATGAATTTCCAAAAAAGGATGAGCACATGAGGAAGAAGAGTTCGCTCAACCTCTATAGCCAGAAGAGAAGTAATTATTTCTCAGAAAAATCAATAGAGGCCTATGACAATATTCCAGATGAGCATACATTGTTCAGTCAGACGGCAATGATAATGACATCTATATTCTAGCCAGCACTCCAGACGGCTGTAAATTCCAAGTGGTGGCAGATCACCTGATGGGAACTGTTACAGACAATTAATGCAACAATAAAATGATTCAATGCACTTTGAGGAGAATTAAGAGCTATCAGGCTGATGACCCTCCAGAACAGGTACGTCCTGGACTTAAATACATCAATGGAAGGAGGTGTGTGTGCCAAGATCGGGCTTTCTTGCTGTACATTCTTACCATCCCATGATGAAGAGAATGGAACCCTGACAGAAGCAATAACTATGCTGATGATTCTGCATACAAAGATGGAAGATGAAGCTGATGAGACTGTAGGAGATGACTCGTTCTCATTCCTATTGTCATGGATTCCAACCTGGCTGGCCAATTCTTTCAAAATACTCGTAGCAATACTCATGTTGGTATTGCTAGGATTCTGTCTTATAAGGATCATCTTAGGACAGTGCCAGAAGAAAGTCAAAACAGCTATTGGTATGAAGATAATGATTGACATTAATGCTGGACCGGGTGAGCAGATGCAAAATGAAGCCAGTACCCATGAGAATATCAAGAAAAGTACCCTTACAACTCCAGGAAACAAGTTTCACTACTCCAAGGATTGGAAAAGATATGTAGGACGTTGGATATTCTGTTCATCTGGAGAGTGCTGCCGTATGACCTGGAGTGTGAATGAACACATAAAAAATGCAAGTAGCCTGAGGGGGATGACAAATATTTGGATCCCAAAGAAGAGGCAGAATGAAGAGAAGATGCTGACAAATTATAAAGAGGAGATAAACACCATGGAAGGAGAGAATTTGCTCGAAAATTCAACTAGAGGTGGGAATGTAGAGGGGCAGGTAGATGATATCTTGCCAGTTTCCACCCCTCACCTCCGCCATACTGGAACAGTTGGAGAAGAGCAATAAATGAGAGCCCCTGTATTTTTCCCAGAACGCATTGAGTGTATGAAAGATGGTATGCACTCAGACAGCCATACAGAATGTACCCTCGCACTGAAAGTGTGGAAGGATGTTGTATGGAAGAATGCTACATGGAAGGATGTCTCCTGCCAAGATGTCAAAATGCATTAACGAATATTATGGATGAAGGTTAAAATGAAATCTGATGAGGACAAAGTGATGTCATAAAGGACATATATTCACCTATGCTAAAACAATATTAAAAAATACTTAGAAGTAACAATGTTACTGAAGCACTAAGAGCAACATGTACCTAAAGCTAAAGTAATCATGGATATAAAGAAGATGAAGCAACTTAATGACCAATACATGTAAAATACACAGTAATGCAATGTAGAAAGAAAACGTATAGAAGCTTGTTACAGAGGAATATATAATGTGGCAAAAGACGGCCATAGTCGGAAGATGGATACTGGCTCACGTTGAACTTAACCAAGCTACCTCAGAAATAGGCCAAGACTGTAGAATTAGGAGACACAGAAAAACAGCTCAGTGTGCAGAGCTGACAATGGGTCAAGGTTATTGATTAAAGAATAAGCCCAAAGCACCAAGGGAGTACGTGGATAAGCTCTGAATGTGGGACATTCTTCATAGATGGAAGAAGAAGAAAAGTTATGTGAGAGCCAAACTGCTGGTCAATTAAAAGTATACAAAGTTCATGTGAGTTAGACTGAGCAAGTCTCTAGAGGCCAAGAGGAGCCTCGAGAGGATAGCTGAGGGGCAACGTGCTCACCTTGGATGCAAGACGACACGGAGCACCACAGGTTTGATCCCCGGGTTCGCGCTTAGAAACCTCTGGGTATTAAGCGCGTTATAAATAACCTATCATATCATATCATAACAGCACCTTGCATAATTAAATCAAATAGCAGTAAATATAAGGCTGAAATTGACAAATTCATGGTCTCTTCATAAGTGACTCAGAAGTCAAAAACAAAGTCTGTTCATTAGAGCCTTAAGCTAAGATAGTTGTGTGCTCACATTCCCTTGAATGTTCCAGGACAGTGAAAAGGCAACAAGGTCAACTACAAATGAAAGACTTTGGCGTATAGCTTACCGATGAGATATGATGGACTAATTGGGAAAACAGGGAGTAGTCTGATGGGAATAAAACACCTATGTTTTGTTTCACGTACCTGCTGCGAAAGAGCCAAAAGTCCAAGGTTGGGATAGTATGCCAACCAATCAGTGGGGTTGGGGGACAACCTAGCATACAGTGTTGCATAGACCAATTCACTATTGTTTTGTCCACTATAATCAGTACTATACATATTTAGAGGTAGTTCAAGGCATGCCCTACAGGTAAGATGTAGCCAATGACATACTTATCCTTATATGTTCTATAAGTAGATATGTTCCCTTAACCAATCCCTTCTCTTGATAGGTTTTGTATTTTGCCACGTAGAATGATGTCATAGATGATGTATATTGGGATATAAGACCTCTATGTAATCAAGCTGCTGTGCGAGTGTGCATCCATCAGTCCGATGTCTGTGAGATCTCCCTACTTTATTACATTGGCAATAAAATAGTACTTTGCCATATTCATTGGGTCTGTCTGATTATTTGGTTTGAGATCATTATTGTAATTCCATCTAGCACAAAAGAAACGCTTCAATTTGCTAGAGCAAAGATTGGTGGGTCTTCCTGACGGCACACAAATCAGGGAAGAGTATGGAAGACCTACTAAGAAAGGTTGTGCATGACCCACCATTGTAACCATGATTCATAACTGAATGCTCCCATCGCTAGCTTGGTCTCAGAACCCTGCTGGGTGCTCCTGCATGACACATTTTAATTAGAATTCTGAATCACAGGGACAAAGATATATTGTTATCCACCGCCAGAGGGAAGAGACTACACGTTTTGAAAATGTCACTGTTTTTAAACCAGTAAATAGTTCAGCAGTACAAAAATCTTGCAAGAACTTTTAAGAAGTAAAACACAAACTTTATGAAGAAGCAATAAAATACACAATGAGAAATGCAGAAAAGCTGGACGTTTTGGACAAAGAACAGTTCCTTTTTTTCACAGCATCAATCGTGTTAGAAGAGTATTTACGACGGCATCGACACTCCCCGAGAAATTGTGGCAAGGGAGAGGGGAACAGGAATCTCTGAAATGGATATCATAGAATGAGCGAAACAATGCTCACTATCATGACTGTGCTAAAGACAATAAATGAGAATTTGCCTGGGAAAAGAGTGCCTTGGGGAGTGAGGTGGTTCAATTCTTATATCACATAGCTGCCTTCGAAGTGTGGAACACACTATAATGGTTTTATTGTTGAATGGGATTTCGTCAAAGCTAGTTTGTGTAGGGAACTGGCGTGGGAGGGTAGGCAGTGGTGAACTGCCCTACAGAGAACTTGGGAGATGTCCTAGGCCTCTTGCGTGGGTACCCTGGTTTTCTGCTCCTCTTATCCTCTCTCTCTCTCAGTGACCAAACCCTTTCCTTCCAATTCTCCTTATCCCACATCCCTTTGAAGCTATATATATGTATGTTTTTCCTCAATCTTAATAAATGTTGTATATCTTTTTTATGTTCAACTACTTTTTAATGTCTATACAGGGACGAAAGTGATTTAAAATTCAGAAAGCATAGTTACAAAGTAGAGTTAGATAAATAGATAAATTATAACAAGGGTCTACGCTCATCTCAGTCCTTTTAGTCTCAACAAATGTCCTTCTGACATACCAGACTCAATCAATAAAATTAGCAATTGCTGATACAATGGAGGTCATTTCGACCTGGGCGGTAAGGGATACCGGGCACCGGTAAGGAGACCGATGCCAGTAATCCCTTACCGCCCTATTCCAAGGTCCCTTGGCGGGGGCCGTAATGAACGTGTGGTCTGACCACATGTTCCTTACGGGTCCCACTAAGGGACCAGGGTGCTAATAATGTGCTTGCAAGTCACGAGCCCGTTTTCAGCGCCCTCCCCATTCCCATTGAGCCCTATGGGGGCTCAAATGGGAATGGGGAAGGGCATGTTCAATGGGGATTTACCGGTCCCGCCAGGGTCGGACTACACCGGTAAGTCCCCATTGAACTACACCGGTGCCGGACCCATTATTGGTGGCAGTCATGACGCAAATAGCGCCATGACTACCACCAATCTCGGAATGAGGCCCTATGTTGGCTGTAGTTTGGTTTACTCATGGTATACATCCTATTAGCACCCAGTGTAGGAAGAATAGATTGCTTTCTTACCTTAGAATATAGGTGTCAGTCAAACATAAACAGGGTAATTCATAGAATTTGGCACAAAAGTGGGGCACGCGGCTGGCGCACAGTGTCCCCGTGCGATACACTGCGCCAGCCGCGTGCGAAAAAATCAATTTCATCGCACAGCGTATTCATGGATTTTAGCGTCCAAAACCAGCCGTGGCGCAGAGTGGCGCAGCGACCCTGCAGCAGCGCCAGTTACGCCCCCAAGAACGCCCTCGCGCAAGGAAAAGCCATCAAAATTCCCAATTCATCGCAAATGTCTGCGCTAACCCTGGACCAGTTCACAGGGCTGCCAAACAGCAAACGCCAAGCGGGGAACATGTATTTCAGTGGTTCGCGGGAAGTTTCACACGCGAATGTCCTGGGTACGTGTACATCAGGGGTGCGCGTGAAGTAATACACGCAAATCCATCAGGGTACGTGTATTTCCGGGGTGCGCGGGAAGTATCACACGCGATTCCATCAGGGCACGTGTATTTCAGGGGTGCGCGGGGAGTACTACACGTGAATTGGCCGTGTGGGTCCTCCCAGGTGTTCCCTCTACACCCTCCACGGCCCCTGCAGGCAGCCCACACCACAGGGGACTACCCTGCACCCCTGCTCATGTCCCGCAGGCAGCCCATCCACCATGGGCATGCCCCCCAGCCAACCCACATGTCACCTTGCACCACTGATCAACAACGCATGTCTCCCAGCACCCTCACCCCCCAGCACTGTGGGGCACCTGCCAGCAGGCCCCCATACATGTCCAACTCATGTCCCCCTGCACCCCCACCCCCCAGCACTGTGGTGCACCCTCCACCAGGCCCCCACTCATGTCTCCCAGCACCCCCACCCCTCCCGCAGTGCAGGGCACCCTCCACCAGGCCCCACTCATGTCCAACTCATGTCCCCCTGTACCCCCACCCCCTGCATCCAGGGAAACCCTCCACCAGGCCCCCACACATGTCCAACTCATGTCCCCCTGCACCCCCACCCCCCCAGCATCCAGGGGCACCCTCCACCAGGCCCCCACTCCTGTCTACCTGCACCCCCACCCCCCAGCATCCAGGGGCATGCTCCACCAGGCCCCCACTCCTGTCTACCACCCCCCCTACCCCCCAGCAGTGCGATTCGCCTGGGTACGTGTATTTCAGGGGTGCGCGTGTAGTCTGACACGCAAATTCATCAGGGTACGTGTATTATGGGTCCGCGTGAACTTCCACACGCGATATCAGCAGGGTACGTGTATTACGGGGTTTGCGGGAAGTTCCACACGCGATTGCCCTGGGTACGTGTATTCCGGGGTAGATTGGGAAGTTCCACACGTGATTGCCCTGGGTACGTGTATTTCGGGTTGCTTGGGAAGTTCCACACGCGATTGCCCTGGGTACGTGTATTTCGGGGTGCGCGGGAAGTTCCACACGCGATTGCCCTGTGTACGTGTATTTCGGGGTGCGCGGGAAGGTCCACACGCGATTTCAGCAGGGTACGTGTATTCCAAGGGGCGCGGGAAATTCCACACGCGATTGTCCGTGGTGCGTGTATTTCTGGTTGCGCGTGAAGTTTCACACGCGATTTCAGCAGGGTACGTGTATTCCAAGGTGCGCGGGAAGTTCCACACGCGATTGTCCGTGGTGCGTGTATTTCTGGTTGAGCGTGAAGTTTCACACGCGATTTCAGCAGGGTACGTGTATTCCAAGGTGCGCGGGAAGTTCCACACGCGATTGTCCGTGGTGCGTGTATTTCTGGTTGCATGAAGTTTCACACGCGATTTCAACAGGGTACGTGTATTCCAAGGTGCGCAGGAAATTCCACACGCGAATCCAGCAGCCTACGTGTATTCCGGGGGTGCCGTGGAGTCCTACACGTGAATCGGCCATGTGGGTCCTCCCAGCTGTTCACTCTACACCCTCCACGGCCCCTGCAGGCGGCCCACACCACAGGGGACTACCCTACACATGTCCCGCAGGCAGCCCATCCACCATGGTCATGCCCCCCAGCCAACCCACATGTCACCTTGCACCACTGCCCACCAACGCATGTCTCCAGGCACCCCCACCCCCCAGCACTGTGGGGCACCCTCCACCAGGCCCCCACTCATGTCCAACTCATGTCCCCCTGCACTCCCACCCCCATGCATCCAGGGGCACCCTCCACCAGGCCCCACTCATGTCCAACTCATGTCCCCCTGCACCCCCACCCCCAAGCACTGTGGGGCACCCTCCACCAGGCCCCCACTCATGTCCCCCTGCACCCCCACTCCCCAGCACTGTGGGGCACCCTCCACCAGGCCCCCACTCATGTCCCCTTGCACCCCCACCCCCCTGCACTGTAGGGCACCCTCCACCAGGCCCCCACTCCTGTCCCCCTGCACCCCCACCCCCCAGCACTGTGGGGCACCCTCCACCAGGCCCCCACTCATGTCCAACTCATGTCCCCCTGCACCCCCACCCCCCTGCATCCAGGGGCACCCTCCACCAGGCCCCACTCTTGTCCAACTCATGTCCCCCTGCACCCCCACCCCCCAGCACTGTGGGGCACCCTCCACCAGGCCCCCACTCATGTCCAACTCATGTCCCCCTGCACCCCACCCCCCTGCATCCATTGGCACCCTCCACCAGGCCCCACTCATGTCCAACTCATGTCCCCATGCACCCCCACCCCCCAGCACTGTGGGGCACCCTCCACCAGGCCCCCACTCATGTCCAACTCATGTCCCCCTGCACCCCCAACCCCCAGCACTGGGGGGCACCCTCCACCAGGCCCCCACTCATGTCCCCCTGCACCCCCACCACCCAGCACTGTAGGGTACCCTCCACCAGATCCCCACTCCTGTCCCCCTGCACCCCCACCCCCCAGCACTGTGGGGCACCCTCCACCAGGCCCCCACTCATGTCCCCCTGCACCCCCACACCCCAGCACTGTGGGGCACCCTCCACCAGGCCCCCACTCCTGTCTCCCAGCACTGCCACCCCCCAGCAGTCAGGGGCACCTGCCAGCAGGCCCCCACACATGTCCCCCAGCCAACACGTCATCACAATCTAGATCCCTGGCCCTTATGGGCAGCCTCCACATGCCAAACACCCACCCAAGTATTGCATCCACCCACTTAGAAATGACAATTACATGATACAACCCCAATGGCAAGTATGTAAATGAACACATGTCCCTCACATACACACAATGGGTGTCAGTGAATGTCAAAACCCATATCTTGACATGCATGAAACCAATGAGATGATACTTCACATTGAAGTATGATGAAAAAATATGTATTAAAAGCAACATAAATGGAATCAAAAATAAACAAACAAAAATGGGAATTTAAAACAAAAAGCAGCATGTCCGTAAAATAATGTAAAACCACAAATCATAATCCAAAGGAAAGGTGTCCAAAGTCACAGTTCACAAAAGTAAATCCAATGGAAAATTAAAACCAAAAACCATTGCTCCATGGGTAAAATCAAAATTAAAAAAAAAATTCCCAACAGTCAACTATATACAGATAAACAATCCAGGGTCCATGATCCCAACAGAAGAAATTAAACCTATCTAATAACACTACCTAATAAAATAAAATATATACAAAAATGTGCTCCATTTTCCAAAAGGTCCAAAAAATATGAAAAAGCAAAGGAAACCTAACACTAACTACAGAACTATTTACAAGGGCAGCGGGCCAGTCCGACGGCTCACTTCGGGATGTTCTGGGCCAGGGCATCATCAAACTCCTGCTCAATGTCCCGGAGGCGGTCCTCCTCCATGGCCCCGAGGGTCCGCAGGGCCGACGACATGTTCACCTCCAACTCCCTGCGGATTGCCTCGAGGCACTCGGCCCGCCTCAGGGCCCTCTGCATGGAGTTCTCCGCCCTGATCATCGTGAGCCGTGCCTCTTCCGCCCGCTGCCACTCCGCATCTATGGCGTGGCCCAACCGCTGCCACACGGAAGACACTTCCCGTCCTGGGTCCCCCTGCCCTCCGGCCGATGCTTGCCCCTCCGATGTCGAAGGCCCCCGAGCCATCATGGCTCCCACCTCGTTGCTGCTGCTGCTGTGCCTGTGCCCGTGCCCTGGCTCCTGCTGCCTGCACATCCTCCACCGGCTGGGGTGCAGTCGTTGATGTGGCCACCCCTGCTGGACGTCCGACTCCCGACTGTGGCAGGGATGCCTCCTCCACCAGCCTGGCCGCACCGTCAGAGGCAGCTCCACAGGGCACCCAGGTGACAAATGGGTGGGAAGATGGCACGGAGGACGACTGGCGCATAGGGTGTTCAGTTGAGGAGGGGGTCGGAGCAAGCTGCAGCAAACGGAGGAATCTGGCCTGGGTGACCTGTCCCAGTAGGCCGATGGGGTCAACGAGCCATTCGAGATTACGTGCAGTCTCCTCATGAAAAGACTGCAGGTCACCTCGCATGGCCCGTTGACGCAACGCCACACCAGTCAGGACAGGCTCAACCCGTACCTGGATAGCCACGTCTGCAGGCAGAGGAAGGCCAGTTGTTGTGAGCTC
The DNA here is from genome assembly GCF_040938575.1 of Ambystoma mexicanum. Taxonomy (NCBI): domain Eukaryota; kingdom Metazoa; phylum Chordata; class Amphibia; order Caudata; family Ambystomatidae; genus Ambystoma; species Ambystoma mexicanum. The sequence continues at coordinate 495,998,648 of NC_090938.1, read as the reverse complement.
ATCCCCTGCCTGAAAACGGGTCTGGACGTAGGCATCCCTGCTGGTGCAAGATGATGCAGTGACAGGATCAGGGACAGGATTGCACACAGGCACCTCCGCGGCGGCCTGTGCTGCCTCCTGTCCCTGGTCCTGCACTGTAACACTAGCACCAGTGGAATCCCCACCTCCAGACCCCGTCTCTGTCGCTTGCACGGCCTCCTCCTCCACCAAACACCCCACCAACCTGGATGACTCCGTGCCATCTTCCCCCGTTGAGCCCTGTGGGGTCCCAGCTGCCCCATCTGCTGCCGAGGAGTCCAACTCCGACCTCCGCCTCTTGGACCTCCCCCCAGCAGCTGCGGCCTGGGATGCGGCACCGGACTCCTCACTCCCCGACGAGATCACAACCTGGGAGGGGACCCGGGCCTTGCGTCTCCGGCTGGCGGTGCGATCCCCGCCGCTGTGCTCCACAGCACCTTCTCCGCCCTCTTCATCATTTGATGCTGCAGACAGGGAGAAATAAAACACAGGCATCAGGGCACTGTACAATGGACACATACACACATGACAGTTGTACATGAGTGGCATTGGCAAAACTCAGTCATGGCATCACAATCGCCAACACACATGTCATTTCAACTCGCACACATGAGCCATACCACAGCCATATAGCAACAGCCAGCACCATCCATACATATACAACAGCATGAGCAGGCAAAGGTGAGCCAGACATCACATGCAACACAGGGAGTGCACTACACATGCACACACACCACCACACTTGCATGCATGTGTACACCTCTGCCAACTGTCGCAGTGTTCAGATTGGCATCCATGTCACATCTGCCAATCAGGCTTCCACATGCCGCTGTCACATGCATCCATGTTGCATCACTGTTGCACCCTTGTCAAATACACACACATTCACATGTACACATTGAATGCAGCTGCAAACAACATCCATGTGTGACATCACGAACATGCCTACTTACATACACATTCATCCAAACATGTGTGCCTTCACAACTGCATTTGGCATGCAAGCCTACACACACAAGCACCATCCATGTCTCACACATGACAGCCCTCGCATGTGTTAGCCTCACGGCCCTGTACACCCCCCCATACTTGGCCCCATAAAAACACATGTGCAACCTGCACACTACTGGCACATCACCACACGCACAGCTCACAATCATGATGCATGTACACTTACCGCTCGACTCCAGACGGGTCTGCCTCTCAAGGACCTGGATGTGGAGCGCTGGGGATATGCGTTCCAGGACCCTCATCTGATCGTCCGACAAGTGGCCCCGGTGTCCCTTAGCATCCGCTGCCTTCAAGAGGCGCCGGGCCTTGTCGAGGGTCCTGGACCTGAAGTCCTCCCAACGCTTCTTGACATGATGGAATAGTCGGACTGCCACCCCCTCCGCGTTGATGGCAGTCACGATGTCCGTCCAGATCCGAGTCCTTCCTTCCTTGTCGGCGCACAAACCTCCGAAGAGGGCATCATACTGCCCCAGGACTTGCTCCACCAGGACACCAACTTCGGTGGCAGTGAAGCTGGTGCCCCTCTGCCTCTCTGGCCGGGGGCTGTCAGTGGTGCCAGATGTTGCAGTGCCCGACATGACAACCCCAGAGGCAGGAGTGGGTGGGCAACTGGGTCCTGGGGCTGGTCTGTGGAGCGATGGAATCCCAGTCGGGAGTCTTCGGTTCCAGCAGGGGTGGTCACAGCAACAGCACCCCTGGCTGATGTGCCGGCAGCAAATGGCAGGGCACGTGGGCAGCAGGCAATCAGGCAGCAGCAGATGGCAGATGGGAGTGTGCTCGGGGCTCTGGGGGGCAGTAATTCGGCCTTCTGGGCAGGAGCGTGGTCTTCCGTGTGCTTACGCGTGGCCAGCTTGATACGGAGTGATTTGGCACGTGAAAATCCAGCACGTCTGTGTGTAATTTGAGGAAAGGGCCTTAGCGCGTAAGCGCGTCAGCACACGTGCGCGAATTCATTGGCCCAAAGGCCACCAGGGCGTATGCGCATCTGTGACGTGCGTGCGCGGGCGTTTCCCTGTACACGGGTGCATGTTACACGTCCAATGACTGCACCTCAGAGTGTCAGCCTCAGAGTGTCAGCTCGTGTAATTGGAGGATGGGGCCTTAGCGCGTACACGCGGAAGTGACGCTGGACGTGTGGGCATGTTTAAAAGTTATGTGTAGAACTCAATTTCCTTGTAGGTGCTTTTCGTGGAGAGCGAGTGGGTGAAATCTGTACTTCTTGTCGGTTCACACGCGATTTACTTCACGGCGTTCCAAGTTCGTACTCCCTGTTACTCTGACAGCTTTTTCTCTTTTTGTCTTTTTCCTGGGCCTGTTTCCTCAAACAGCGTTCACTTCTCCTGTTGTCCTGTCTCCTCAGACAGCGTACAATTCTTCTTTTGGCAGGGGTGTTGCCAACGCGCACACGCTTGTATTTTTCACGCGTTATTTCGTGGCAGACGGTGAGTCGCGCACGTATTTGACATCTGTCCTTGCCCCGTGTGTTGCCTACCCCTTCAGAGGTCAGTCTAGGCTGCGTGTGACACGCATACGTTCATTTTTGTGTTTCTGGGTGCCACAGCGTAGTGCAGGTTTATTTTTCCACGCACGTGGTCTAGGAGGGGTTGCGTGCACATTATCTCCCTTTTTCGGGGTGCCTGTGCGTTGCGTGACCCGTCATCTTCCCCCAGGGGTCACATACAGCCTTGCTAGAGCACTAGGGTACGAATTCCATCTAGTACCCTACCCCTTTGACCCCCAATTGCCCAGGACAATAGTTTACTGCAACTCCCATACGCACAACTACATCAGTGCCATGGTTGGGAGACGAGCACGCGGTAAGGGTGGCAAAGGTGGACGAGCCACAAGAGGTGGCCGTGGTGGATACGGTAGGGGACGTGGCCGGGACTTGCAGGGTGCTCCTAGCCCCCAATGTGTGGGTGACCAGTCAGGGACACCCATGCCCCCCACCCCTGGTTGAGGGTAACGTGGCTGACACCATCCCTGCTCAGCCCATGTTGGACCAGCCCATTGTGGCACCAGACCTGGAACAGGGTGACTCCATGGCTGACTTCCAGGTCAGCAGGTCTAGGCCACATGTGGTGGTGCACGTTGGTGTCACCAGCCCACGTGGATCAGGGGCAGCTATGTCATCTGCTGCCCCGAGTAGGCAGGGTGGGGAGGCTGCAGGGGCAGCTGCGTCTCCATCCACCCCAGCTCTGAGTCTCCCAGCCAGGACAGTGTCGGTCCTAGTCCATCCTGCTGATGCTCCCCCTGACTACATCACACTTCAGCTAATGCCTGCACCAAGTCCCATGGTGAGTGTTCATTCCCACACTCCTGGTCCACAGTCCACCGGGGCTCCTGCCCCTAGTGTCCAGAGCGGCGTAGGACACTCAGTATCACCACCACCTTCCAAGCGGAAGAGGAAGAGTGCTCGTCCAGTACAGGCTGATGCCCCAGACACGGCTACACAGTCCGGCCCACCAAGGAAGCCCAGCTTCAATCAGGCCGAACTTGATGCACTTGTGGATTATGTGTCCGCACATGACAGCGAAATGGTGATTACTGCAGGATGCAAGACCACACATGCACAACGTCAGGCACACTGGCAGACCATCGCGGAACTCATAAGTGCCCTTGGATTCGTGAGGCACACAGCTAATGATTGCTACAAGCGCTGGAATGACCTGAAGCGCAGGGCAAAGAAAAAGCAGGCCTCAAGTCATGCCGCAACTCTAGTGACAGGAGGTGGGTCTCCAGCAGAGGACATAGAACTCACTCCACATGAGTATGTTGCTGGGACCTACGTCACGGAGGAACAGATCCAAGGCGTGGGGGACCTGCCAGATTACGAGGCATTGTCCGGTGAGTGCACATGCATGTGTGTGTCATCCATGTGCATGGTGTGTGTGTGAGTGCTTCTGATTGAGTGCCAGGTGAGGGGGTGTGTGCCTGAGTGGTTTGGGTCACCCATGTGCTTCATCCAATACATTCTGCGCACCAGGATTTGGGTGTTGCAGTATCCCTTCTGGCAACAGTAGACATTCAGCCCAACCTCACGCCAGTTGCCCTTGAAGTGTCATCTTGCCACAACATAGTTGCATATTATTCAGTGTTCATTCAGGCTGATTGTCTGCATTCCACCACTTTCACTAGGCATTTCTCAGTCCTATTGTCACATGTGTGACATGGCTAGGGTACATGCCATCTGCGTGATGGCATATGTCATGTATGTGTATTGGACATGCCAACCAAGGCCAATGTGTGATGGCACTGCTAGCCAGCATGCAGCAAATGTGTTGGTCTTCCATCTTGGTGTCATCAATGTGTGCCATTTGCCTCCCCTTCACACGCAGTGACAGTGCATGCATGGGAGGGTTATAGTCACGTGGGACATGTGTCAATGAAGTACTGTTTCTGTTGCTTCTCAGCCCTAATTGTGTGCCATGGTGCTAATGCCTGTTCCCATTTCTTTTCTTTCATGTCTTTGCAGGGGATGACGCACTTGATACTGCTGGGGTTGTGGAGATGGTGCAGACCCAGGAGGGGTCTCAGGCCCGACCGGGCACCAGTGAGGGACGTGGTGTGGTGGTGGGTGAGAACCCACACTTGCTGCAGACCATCATCTCTAGGGGTGTCTCTGGGTGCACCTCCCCCGAGCTCTATTCAGGTGTCGATTCGGATGATGAGACCTACGTGCAGTCGCAGGTAAGTGTTTCTGGGAAGGATTCTGTACTGTCCAACCCACCTGCACCAGGGGTAGAACCCTCAATGGGGATGTCAGTGTTGGTAGGTCCGCCTTTGGTGGTTACGGATGCAGGGTCACACTCCGCTACATCTGATCCTGTTCCTGGGCCAGAAGATTAGAGGGGGAATGCAGTCCTGCAGCCTCAGGCAGTGCCGGCACAGCAAGGCGCAGTTCGCCTTGCCCCAGACAGGTGTGGTGCCTGCCGACGCGGTGGCCGTATGCCACCTGGCAATACCGCATGGGAGAAATCCATATACGGTATGGCAAACCAACAGGCAGCACCCAACTGAGATGATGGCTCAGGCCATGGATAGGGTGGCCACTTCCATTGTCCCCCAAGAAAGGCTGATTGAACAACTACAGCAGGCAACAGACTCCATTAGCCAGTCACACAGGGAGGACATGTTGGCGTCCAACAGGGACAGGCGGGCGGCACTGGAGACTCTGCAGGAAGCCATTTCTATTGAGTCCCAGGGCCACAGGGAAGCCCTGAGGGTGGAACTCCGTCAGCTCAGGGTAACTCTGGTTGAGCTTGAGGCTTCAGCTAACACGAGGACAGAACAGCAGCTGGAGCGGTTCACACGTACGCTCTCAGCTGAGATGCAGGCAACTAGGGAGGAGGTCCAGGCATCCCGTGAGATGTTGCATGGGGACCTCCGCACAATTATCCTCCAGAACCAGACCTTCCACACCCGCATGCTTGCAGCCATGGAGGACCAGACTAGGGCTTTGCGTGGGCTGCCTCTCATAGTGCCACCACCTCCTGATGCAGCTGCAGAGGGTGAGGAGAGCGACAGCAGCGATTCTCCCACAATAGGGTAGCCGTGCAGGCCATGAGCCCATGGAGGTGTTTTTTTTTCGCAAGATCCACACAGGTGGGTTTTGGTGTGCACCCTGTCCTCGGACCTCCTGGGTGGCCTCCTCCACCCCCGGGCCCATTCATGGCCATTTTTTTTTTTTTTTTTTTGATTTTTTGGACAGTGTGTTGCCTTGTGTGGCTCCCGTGGGTATACACTGTATTGTGGCTGGGCACATGCAGGCTTGTCCTGAATTTGGGTCAGATGCTTGGGTTTGTGTGACACACACCCCTCCTGCTTCCCGTTCCCATGGGCTTGCAAAGGGTGTGCCCAAGTGACATTGACTTACACAGTGACGTTGGACTCCCATTTGATGTGTGGGCAGTCTGTAGTCAATACTCTGTATACATTCCTAGAGCGTCTTCACAAGGCGGTCTACTTTGGAAATGGAGTACATGTTGTAAGCAGTGCCCCTACACTTTTGCGTGGCGCTAACACTGTACAGTTGGAAGTGTTCGAAGTGCTGGAATTAACAGGTAGTGAGGCTACCAATTTTTTAAGTCCGTACTGTCATGTTTATGGTAGGTTGGAGGTTGTGTAGGTGATTAGTATTATTGGTAAGTATTTGGTAATGTGTGTTGTTGGTCCTGCATTACTGTGAGCATTTCATGTGTGTCCAGTCTCCATTAGGGACACTGTCGTTTGTGACACTTGGGTCATGTTGTGGGGATTAATTTGTTTGCTCTCACATCGCATGACATGCCATGGTGTGTTGTGTGGCCGTGCCGGGGAGGGGTTGGGTGACATGGCACTGTTCTCATGTTGTATTTTGCAAGTGGGTATTCATTTTTGCTGCATGGAAGTATGTCTTTTGATGACACTGCATTGGTGGTGTTTGTGTAGGTAGGGATGCACACATTGTGACACTTCCAGATGAACAATCTCAGGCTGCTATGGTTCTGACAGTTGACTCTCCCTTAATTCATCATAATTGTCAGATTGAGTCATCATTGATTGTCAGATGGTATGTGACAGGGCTGTGTGCACTCGACAGGGGTGTGATTTCTATGTGATGTAATTAGCCACCAGCTGCGTACGGGCTGCCTCACCCCGTGCCCTTTCCCCTCCCATGCGCAGTGGGCGTGCATGTGGTTGGGATGTGGGGGCACCACCATGTCCACAGCCAGGCCCCGGCGTGTTGCAACATTGTGCATGACACATGCTGCCACTATGATCGTGCATACTACTGGGCGAGCGTATAACAGCTGCCCGCCAGAACGGTCAAGGGAGCGAAAGCCTGACTTGAGCACTCCGAATGTGCGCTCCACTATGCCCCGTGTTGCAATATGGGCTGTGTTGTATCTTACCTCTGGAGGCGTGATGGGGTTCCGAATTGGCGTCATCATGTGGGTGCTTAGAGGGTAGGCACTGTCCCCTGGGGAGGTGGTGATGGGGATCATTAGTGGGGTATTGACATTACTCTGTATCTGTCATGCATGCGTGTGCTGTGGCATTTATACTCACCAAGCAGCCATGCATCGCCATGCCGCCCAGCTTCCATGTCCCGGTTTAGGGTTGACATCCTGTAAATGAAGCTGTCGTGGGTGGACCCTGGATAGTTGGCATATACTGAGGTGATGATTCCCTTGGAATCACATACTACCTGGACGTTGATGGAATGCCAGTGCTTGCGGTTTCTGTAGATGTGCTCATATGCCCTGGGGGGACGTAGAGCCACATGGGTGCAATCAATGGCACCTAGCACTTTGGGGAATTGTGCCACCCTGTAGAAATCCTGGCTGACAGCCTGCCTTTCTGCAGGTGTTCTGGGCAGGTATATGTGCCTGCGGACTGATGGGCGTGCAGTGATGATGGCCAACACCTGGTGTAGGCACCGTGACTGTGTGGCCTGTGACACCCCCCCACTATGGCACTTGTCCGCTGAAATGATCTGGTAGCCAAGAAGTGCAGTACATTGAGGACCTTCTCCAGGGGGCTGAGTGCTTGGGAGCACAGGGTGGGTGATGTGAGGTCATCCTCCCACTCACTGACCAGGTCGAGTATTATGTGTGGTGGAAACCTGTACCTCCCATACACCTGGTCATCAGGCATACCAAATAGGCTGGTTCTGGGTGTGAAGATTCTGGCCCTGGCTATCCTTCTCCTCCTACTGCGGTATCCCACGGCCACTGCTGCTAGGAGCGGTATATTCATCCTGGCGTCTGAGCTTGTTTGTTGTTTGCGCACTCTTTTATGCTGCGCGGGACGTGCGCCTGCTTCATGCTGGCGTACGTGTTTCCGGATTGGACCTTTTCTTTTTTTGCGCGTTGTCGGCGACCGTGTAAATCTTCCCGCCCACCTCAGGAATACACTTAACACGCTCTCCCAGGCCCAGTCGCGAGTACATATTCCCGCCCACCCCTGCAATACACGTACCCTGCAAATTCGCATGTGAAACTTCCCGCGCACCCCGAAATACACGTACCCAGGGCAATCGCATGTGGAACTTCCCGCAAACCCCGTAATACACGTACCCTGCTGATATCGCGTGTGGAAGTTCACGCGGACCAATAATACACGTACCCTGATGAAATTGCGTGTAAGACTACCCGCGCACCCCTGGAATACACGTACCCTGGCAAATCGCACTGCTGGGGGGTGGAGGGGTGGGAGACATGAGTTGGACATGAGTGGGGGCCTGGTGGAGGGTGCCCTACAGTGCTGGGGGGTGGGGGTGCAAGGGGACATGAGTTGTACATGAGTGGGGGCCTGATGGAGGGTGCCCCACAGTGCTAGGGGGTGGGGGTGCAGGGGGACAGGAGTGGGGGCCTGGTGGAGGGTGCCCCACAGTGCTGGGGGGTGGGGGTGCAGGGGGACAGGAGTGGGGGCCTGGTGGAGGGTGCCCTGCACTGCTGGGGGGTGGGGGTGCTGGGAGACAGGAGTGGGGGCCTGGTGGAGGGTGCCCTGCACTGCTGGGGGGTGGGGGTGCTGGGAGACAGGAGTGGGAGCCTGGTGGAGGGTGCCCTGCTCTTCTGGGGGGTGGGGTGCAGGGGGACAGGAGTGGGGGCCTGTTGGAGGGTGCCCTGCACTGCTGGCGGGTGGGGGTGCTGGGAGACATGCGTTGGTGGGCAGTAGTGCAAGGTGACATGTGGGTTGGCTGGGGGGCATGGCCATGGTGGATGGGCTGCCTGCGGGACATGTGCAGGGGTGCAGGGTAGTCCCCTGTGGTGTGGGCCGCCTGCAGGGGCCGTGGATGGTGTAGAGGGACCAGCTGGGAGGACCCACACGGCCAATTCACGTGTGGGACTCCCCGGCACCCCCCGAAATACACATAGGCTGCTGGATTCGCGTGTGGAATTTCCCGCGCACACCGAAATACACGTACCCTGCAAATTCGCGTGTGGAACTTCCCGCGCACCCCGAAATACACGTACCCAGGGCAATCGCGTGTGGAACTTCCCACGAACCCCGTAATACACGTACCCTGCTGATATCGCGTGTGGAAGTTCACGCTGACCCATAATACACGTACCCTGATGAAATCGCGTGTAAGACTACCCGCGCACCCCTGGAATATATGTACCCAGGCAAATCGCACTGCTGGGGGGTGGGGGGGGTGGTAGACATGAGTGGGGGCCTGGTGGAGGGTGCCCCACAGTGCTGGCGGTGGGGGTGCAGGGAAACAGGAGTGGGGGCCTGGTGGAGGGTGCCCTACAGTGCTGGGGGTGGGGTGCAGGGGGACATGAGTTGGACATGAGTGGGGGCCTGGTGGAGGGTGCCCCTGACTGCTGGTGGGTGGGGGTGCAGGGGGACAGGAGTGGGGGCCTGGTGGAGGGTGCCCTGCACTGCTGGGGGGTGGGGGTGCTGGGAGACAGGACTGGGTGCATGGTGGAGGGTGCCCCTGGATGCAGGGGTGTGGGGGTGCAGGGGGACAGGAGTGGGGGCCTGGTGGAGGGTGCCCTGCACTGCTGGGGGGTGGGGGTGCAGGGAGACAGGAATGGGGGCATGGTGGAGGTTGCCCTTGGATGCAGGGGGGTGGGGGTGCAGGGGGACAGGAGTGGGGGCCTGGTGGAGGGTGCCCTACAGTGCTGGGGGGTGGGGGTGCAGGGGGAAATGTGTTGGACATTAGTGGGGGCCTGGTGGAGGGTGCCCCTGACTGCTGGTGGGTGGGGGTGCAGGGGGGCAGGAGTGGGGGCCTGGTGGAGGGTGCCCTGCACTGTTGGGGGGGTGGGGGTGCAGGGAGACAGGAGTGGGGGATTGTGGAGGGTGCCCCTGGATGCAGGGGGGTGGGGGTGCACGGGGACAGGAGTGGGGGCCTGGTGGAGGGTGCCCTACAGTGCTGGGGGTGGGGGTGCAGGGGGACATGAGTTGGACATGAGTGGGGGCCTGATGGAGGGTGCCCCACAGTGCTAGGGGGTGGGGGTGCAGGGGGACAGGAGTGGGGGCCTGGTGGAGGGTGCCCCACAGTTCTGGGGGGTGGGGGTGCAGGGGGACAGGAGTGGGGGCCTGGTGGAGGGTGCCCTGCACTACTGGGGGGTGGGGGTGCTGGGAGACAGGAGTGGGGGCCTGGTGGAGGGTGCCCTGCACTGCTGGGGGGTGGGGGTGCTGGGAGACAGGAGTGGGGGCCTGGTGGAGGGTGCCCTGCACTGCTGGGGGGTGGGGTGCAGGGGGACAGGAGTGGGGGCCTGTTGGACGGTGCCCTGCACTGCTGGGAGGTGACCCATAATACACGTACCCTGATGAAATTGCGTGTAAGACTACCCGCGCACCCCTGGAATAGATGTACCCAGGCAAATCGCACTGCTGGGGGGTGGGGGGGGGTGGTAGACATGAGTGGGGGCCTGGTGGAGGGTGCCCTACAGTGCTGGGGGTGGGGTGCAGGGGGACATGAGTTGGACATGAGTGGGGGCCTGGTGGAGGGTGCCCCTGACTGCTGGTGGGTGGGGGTGCAGGGGGACAGGAGTGGGGGCCTGGTGGAGGGTGCCCTGCACTGCTGGGGGGTGGGGGGTGGAGGGAGACAGGAGTGGGGGCATGGTGGAGGGTACCCCTGGATGCAGGGGGGTGGGGGTGCAGGGGGACAGGAGTGGGGGCCTGGTGGAGGGTGCCCTGCACTGCTGGGGGGTGGGGGTGCAGAGAGACAGGAGTGGTGGCCTGGTGGAGGGTGCCCCTGACTGCTGGTGGGTGGGGGTGCAGGGGGACAGGAGTGGGGGCCTGGTGGAGGGTGCCCTGCACTGCTGGGGGTGGGGGTGCTGGGAGACATGCGTTGGTGGGCAGTAGTGCAAGGTGACATGTGGGTTGGCTGGGGGGCATGGCCATGGTGGATGGGCTGCCTGCGGGACATGTGCAGGGGTGCAGGGTAGTCCCCTGTGGTGTGGGCTGCCTGCAGGGGCCGTGGAGGGTCTAGAGAGTGTAGAGGGAACAGCTGGGAGGACCCACATGGCCAATTCACATGTGGGACTCCCCGGCGAACCCCGAAATACACGTAGGCTGCTGGATTTGCGTGTGGAATTTCCCACACACCCGGAGTACACGTACCCTGCTGAAATTGCGTGTGGAACTTCACGCGCACACCGAAATACACGAACCCTGCAAATTCGCGCGTGGAACTTCCCGCGCACCCCAGAATACACGTGCCCAGGCCAATCGCGTGTGGAACTTCCCGCGAACCCCGTAATACACGCACACAATATTTTTCACACAGCGGGTGTCCGTGTTTGTCGATACCCCTTTGCACCTCATTTGTCCTAGAGGGCCACAGTATGGATCATTCATCATAGCTGTATATGGGTGCTTTTTGTTAGCGCACATTTGGGCGCACATTTATTTCAGGCGCAGGGACGCTACCGTCTGCTTTCTTGTGGCGTACTTGTTTGGCCCTGTGCGCGTCTTTGACCGTGCGCTGGTTTGCCCTATTCGATTCCATGAATACGAGTTGTAGGCGAGCGTGTGGGCGTTCCGCGCACTTGCCTCCTGTACTTCCCCCGTGACGCCCATATTTTCACGCGTTGTTCCCCATTCCGAGTGTTACGCCCTGTGTTCCGCCTACTTTTGTGATGTGCGCCGCGCTATGTGCGATTTCGCAGCGGCCGTGGCGCACGCCGTTGGATGGCCTGTGCGCCGGCATGCGCCGCGCACTTTTTCAGCGCACATCCAATATATTTCTCGCGCACGGACTTCCATGAATCGATGTGCGCTGGTTTCCCTGCGATTTTCGCAGTTGCACTGCGATTTTCGCACTTTTACTGCGAATCGCACGTTTTGGCACCTCTGCGCCAAAATTTTCGGCGCACATTAATTCCATGAATCGGCCTGAAAGTGTCTTTCATTTTCAATACAATTAAAACCTCATGGGCATTTATAGGTATGTGTTGCATTCCATTTGGCTGGGAATGCTGCCAACGGTAAAATCTTCAGTCTAAATTTCATATAGAGTCATCTTTTCCTCTGATCTTTCAGCCAGGTTAGATATTTATCGCAGGCCCAGGCTGTTGTTAATGGTAAGCATTGCAAAGCCAAGCTTCCGAGGGCTTTGCCATTCCAAAAGGAGCTTCTTTCTTTATTTATTTATTGTGCTTTAGCCAATATTTTTTGACTTTTTACACATTTCGAGACAAATACAAATAATTTAAACCAGTTTACACAATAGAAATTAAGCACAAAAAAATGGTAAAATAAAAAAATAAAAAATGAATCAAACATTTGCAGCTATCCTAAAATTTCAATTCTTAATAACCGTCCAAATTTAGATCTCTTAAAACTCTGACCACTTGTGAGGTCAGAAATATTTCATTACCAGATGATAGTCTAAGCCAAAATTCCTCCTTGTCCAACCATCTAACATCATGAACAAATCTTTTCAGTCTAACAACTCTCACATCCCTTGTACCCAAACACCTAGATAAGAGATGTTTTATCGTTTGATGTTCAATATCATCACATTTATCACACCAGTTATCATATAAAGCTGATTCTCTGACTGATTGAATTTCCTAAGTGGGGAGTATGTTGAGTCTGAATCTCAAAGAAAGATCCCTTGATCTCGGATCCGGGTATTTGGTCAAGTAGGGCGGCAAAATCACCCTTTTTTTACCCATAATGGAAAATGATTGCGTCAACTTTCCCTCCTCATTTTTTCTTCTGTTTCTACCCAATCCCAATTTTTCATCCGCTCTTTTACTTTTGTTGGATTTTGTATCAGAAGATCTGGTGTACAATCTGCATTATTCAGAAGCTCTAGACATCTGAGCTTTAATTTTTCAAGGAACCGGTTAGTATTGCATTGCAATAGGAGGGACAAGTCCTCATATAGTGATCCCTTTGGAGGATCCAATAGCGACCTATATAGGGAGATCCATTTCCCCTCCAACCACGATCTTAGAAAGGAGCTTCTAAACCAGAAATCATTGTAATGACTCTACGCTATTAAGTTATATTTTTGTTCCAAAACCTTGACAGATCTAAATCGGTCAAATTGGTCTTTCCAGAAATGTGTTATTTCCGAATAAAGGGAGTAATGATGATGAACTTGTTACAATTAAAGGCAGTCAATCAATTATGGTCACTAACCTGTTCTGATGGCAATCTCTTGGAGCAGCAAGGGAGAATCTCCCGGAGACCCCTGCCTTCCCCAAATCTCGGGGAATATGAATGCCAGAGAGGGAGAGACAGGAGCCCCAGGGAAACCCTCTGGGGAAGAAAACCCTGGGTGGTCTTTACGAGTGCTTCTGGGTAGCGATCTCTTCTTTGGCGCAAGGTTTGTAGCAGCAGAAGTGGAGTTCTCTACAGAAGAAAGAAGAGAAGGTGAGTATGAGAGTGGATAGAGTGGGATAGTTATTCTATTGGAAGTAGTCCCCACTTACTGATGTAACCCTTTCACTGATCTATTCCTTAGGTGGGAGATGGTGTCGGGAGAGTGGGCTCCGAAAAGACCTGGAGATTCCGGATGAAGCACAAGGTAAGTGATAGAAATGAAGGAAAGAGAGAAGAGTCCTGGTTCTGGAGAAAAGGTAACTCACTGTCTTGAGAAAGAAGGCTGGCCCAAGAGTGATTCTGCATGGGAAGGCGAAACCTGAACGGGAAGAGAATGATGAGACCGGAATTTCGGGAAAGGGGTTCTTGCGGGAAGGACGAGAGGCGCTGGATTACTGACTGGGAAGAAGGTAGAATAGAAAGTCAGGTAATATCGATGGATATAATTGGGAATCTTTCAGAAAAGCGAATAGCGAACTTACGAAGCGTCGTACTGAGCAGAAGCGACGCACTGAAGGGAAGGTTTCTGGTCTTTTAAAGCAGTCACGTGATCGTTCGATCGCGTGAGTGAAAGACGTGCAGCAACTAGACTGTCAATCCTCCTGTGCCGGCGATTCCCCGCCATCTTGGAATTCCCGCGAAGTGCGGATCTGTATAACGACCAATGCCATCTAGAATGCCATTGTTGTAAAGGTGTAACAGAACTTCACGAATGTACACCAAGAAAGAGATGAGGAGGACAGTATATTGAAAGTCTCGGAAAATCTTTATGACATGAAACACATGATAATTAATGTATAGTCACCCCACTCGGGCCGTGTTTCATAGAGCCAGTCCATGAGAAAATACATCATTATCTGGATCACTGCATGGCATAGGCTGGACTTTAAATTAGTTCTGGATTTGTCCGTAGACACATCTAGGGTGTGTTATAGAACACTTTCTAGAGCTGCCCCTGCATTCAAATATGTAATGCAATATTCTCTACTTACTGATGTTTGGAGACATATGCACCCTGGGTGGGAGAAGGAGTCTTCCTTTTATTCAGTGGTATATTATGCCTAGTACCATTTTGATTACACAATTACCTTATTGAATCTGCTCTGGAGGGTGAGTGCATGTATCATTTTACCAAGTACTTTTTCTGACCACTTACCTGTATTAATGAGATGCTCTGTTCCAGAGAAGCAAACATCCCGGAGAAAATGGCAGTTTAAACAAGATACAGTAATGGACAAAGTGTGTGAAAAGGGGGCACTGAGGATATCGACCTGTTGTTTTAGAAAACTGCTCACACAAAGCAAAATACAAGGATTATATGGAAAGCATTTACATTCTTTATACAAGGCATGTCTATATGACGTCAGGCGGGAAAACTGAAAGGGTTGAGAGCAGAGTTGAAAAAAGGAGAAAGGATCTGAAGGAATTAGAGACATGCACATACGAAGGAAGGGAACTGTGGTTGGAACTCATACATGAAATAGAGAGTTGTACGCAGGCAGCTGAGCAAGAAATTAAACATACGGATTGTAAATTGAAGGCCAGGAGATTCGTTGAAAGGGATAAATTGGGCAGACCTTTTAGTCTGGGTGGTGGGTGGCCATTCCTTTTTGTAATCTTAGAGAGATCCGGTCTGGGTTTACAAAATCTAAGCGTTGTTCGACTGTTGGAGGGCCAAATACTGACAAGTGGGGTGATATCCACCATGTTTAGGTGGACTAGGGGTAGTTCTCCTTGTTTAATCCACTCTTTGGTTTATCTATTTAACATCTTGAATAGTTACAGTGCCAAAAACAGAGAGAGAGAGAGAGAGAGAGAGAGAGAGAGAGAGAGAAAGAGAGGGGGGTATTCAGGTATATAACAAACCACATGTCGTCCCACTATATACTGATGACATGTTGCTATATGTAAAAAGCCTGCCGATGAATGTGGCTACTTTACTAAATGAAACTATAGAAAACAGAGAGTGTTGTTGTTTAAAAATCAATTGAACCAAGTCCGTACTTCTACAGCAAGCCCAGCAGTGACTATAGTAGGAGCAGAGCTGGGATTTAGATGGATGCCAATCGCTGTGAGGTCATTGGGGTTCAGGGGTTTGACCTGTGCTGAGGGACTATTGGAGGGAAACTATATAAAACTCCTGATGGGGCTTGAAAAGAAAGTGGAAAGGGGAATCAAGATGCCAATTTCCATGGTAGATCAAAAATCTCCTATTTATTTGTTTATTTATGTATTTATTTCACTTAGTATATTCCAGCCAATTAAGGCTTTTTATACATGAGTAAAACAATATGCAAACGTTCCATATATCCTCTACATAACCATACAAGTTAAAAAAGATAGTTTTTAAAGACATGTATGATAGTGATTTCATGTTGAGCCACATCTTTGGCAGGTGATACACTACAGCTAGATCACTTTCTTGAAAAAATATGACCCACAAGTGCTCAGGATCAGAGGAGCCCGCTGGATGACCAATACCCCTCAAAGTACATATGGGCATCATTTCCAGGCTTCCGCATTTCATCATCAGATGTTTAGCTGTTTCCTGCTCCACGTTCCCTCATGGACAACGCCCTCTGGCGTCGATGTCTAAGCATTCCTGGAACCCAATACTTGCTCTGCATTGACCAAGCTAAAGTTCACATATAAATATTCATGCACAATCCAGTTGGTCAGATATTCAGTCAAATACGCAGGATACGTAATGCACCTAGAGCTCTGTAATAGAAATTCGCCATTATGAGATTTAGTAACAAGATCGATTTCTAGTTGTTCCTGTTCCAGGGCCAATATTGTGTTACTGTTTAATACCAGTGAGGGAGGCATTGTGTGGGCTGATAGTGTATATGAGGCACCAAATTTCTACCTCTACCACCAATGTCTTTAGTAGAGTGTTGTGTTGTGTTGTCAAAGTACCTATTGTTTATGTGGCTTGTGCAAGAAACTAGCCTTAACAGTGAGGGTTCCTGACTGTTCATCTTCCAGTATAGACATAGATGACGTGTTTGTAACAGTCCCGAAGGCTAGGTAATCCTAGCTCAGTACCCACATTTTCTGCCGCTAGGCTACTTGGACAGCGTGCTGGGTCTTAAGACATTTCCCTTCAAATTTCCTGAAGCGGTCCATATATTTGGTCTCCCAGTGCCGTACAGAAAGCCAATGGGATTTTTGCTTTGTAGACCTGAAAGACTGTACACAGTTTCCTTGAGAAACTGCGAACAGCCCCCAAATGCTTTACTCTCGGCATTGTCTGTCTGGGGTTTCCAAGTCAATCTATCATCAATGGTCACCCCTAGGTAATCGTAGTTGCTGACCATTTCTAGTTTGTCATTCCCAAGCCACCCTGCTTTATCTTGCTTATTAGTGCAGGTGTGATGATTAAAAATCATAACCTTGGTCTAATTGATGTTTATGGTCAAGCCATTGTTCCTAGAGTACATTTCCAAGCAGTTAAACTGGTGTTGCAAGCCCCGAGGCGTATAATCAAGCAGCATCAGGTCATCTGCGTAGTCTAGCCACTGCAATCGAGAGAATCCCAATCTTGGCGACAAGCAGCAGGTGTCACTATATGATCATTAAGATAGGCAAGATATAAATTGAACAATGTGGGGGCAAGAATACACCCCTGCTGGAGGCCAACATGAGCGGGCATAGATTGTGTGACATTTCCATTCATGGCAAAATTAGTCGACAGAGCAACCTCAGCAACAGTTCCCCGTTATCTCGCTGACCATTGTCTTCAGATATTCATCAATCTCCAGCTATCGTTATTAAAGTATTTGAGGGCAACAAAAGGAAGAAGCTTGCTTTATCAATGTTACCATGGATCCATCTAATCCTATTTAATCCTGTGTTGATTTACCCCAAGCCAGTGCTTTCATGCACCAACCTCAAATTAGAGATTGCAATGTGAGCAATCAAGGGAAAATGGTCACTCTCCTCTCGTGGGTCAATGTGTAGATCAGCCGTGGTGGAGAATAGAAAGTAGGACATTAACATAGAGCCAATAGTGCAGGCCCTATTAACAGCACCTCTTGTACAGTTTCCCAGATAGTCCCCTTCACACTGCACGTTTAACATACAGAGTCCATATGAGCCAAACAGTTTCATCCATTCCAAACTGCGGTATCATGCAGGGTTTGATTAAACAAGCTGTACCGGTATCTTAGAATTAAGATCACCTAATAAAATGCAATTATCAGCAACCCGTCTCTCAAGTTTATTTTGTATTTTAGTAATCAGAGAGAAATTAGGTTCACCACTTGGAGGGTCGTACAGGGAGGATAGCGCAGCGGCAACATGCTCGCCTTGGAAGCAAGACGACACAGAGCAACACAGGTTCGATCCCCGGGTCCGCGCTTAGAAACGTCTGGTTGTTAAGCGTGTTATAAATATCAGATCATAAATGTTGTTGAGTAATACATGTAGGGGGCGTCTATTAGAAGAGATCCAAGAACGGTGGACCCTTATCTCCTATAATAGCCAGCGTTGTATAGTACGTCTGCCATCAATGTCAATGGCTTCTGTATGCCAAGTTTCCTCTAGGGCCACTATGCCATATATAATGGTGAATCCGTTGATTGGTTGGGAGAAAAGAACAGAGCCATGGCCAACTACATGCATCAGACTCTTCTCCTGAAACTGTACCCTGATCAATTTCCACATAGTGGCTACTACTTCGAGAAGTGGTGATCATAATCGGTTCATACTCTGGGGCAGCTGTCTACAGGTTGTCCCTCACCTATCAGGCTGTGTATTAGTTTGGCCAAAGTGCAATGTGTACTTATATAGTACTGTGTACTGTATCAATAGATGTGTCAAAATGGTGACCTATTACATTTGCACTGGCTGCAACTGCAACTTGGTTAAGAGCACAATCATAACCGAGTCGTGTGAAGTCTGCAGGCCATGAATAAAACCCAACACAAGATCTGTTATCCAAATAGTGGTGGTACCTGAACTACTTTTTTAATCAAAATTCCCAAATAATACCACCGGCTGCGTATCTTAAAAAGCTAAAGAAAACACCAATTAGGTTTTTTTGGCCTGGGAAAAATCCTTGTATTGCCTTAAATATACTATGAAGACCATATGAGCAGTATGGGCTAGCTGTTCCTGAGAGGTGTCTATGTCGGAATTATGCATTCACTGCGACTCCAAAAAGGGCTTTGGAGTAAAAGATGTAGATCCCCATTACTGTGACTAATTGAAGAGGGGGTTCCCCCCGCTCCTCTTAGTCTTGGTAATGGGGGTCGGTGGTGGCAGGGATTGTGGGGGTGTCCCCCGCTTCTGTTAAACGGAGAGCGGGGGACAAGAAAGATTTGGGGAAAGAAAAAAAAAGAAAAAGGGACCCTGCGGCGCCAGCGACGACCCACTTAAGTGGGTCGGTACTAACACTGCAGGATTGAGGGAAGTCAGCGGCACACTTCTGTGTGTCCTGCAATTAAGGTAAGTGGCTAGGGGGAGTGGGGTAGGGGGATGTGGGCCACAGTGAGCTATCTGATCACTGTGCTGCGCCATAATGGTCGTTGACAGTTTCGTCAGCGGAATTACGGGCGGCGCAGTGATCACATAGATTCGTCTATGTCTATACTATAATGTTGCCCAAGCTTACTATGCCACTTGGTGGTACAATGAGAGTTCTGATCTGTCACATACACACATTTGAACAAAATGTCTAATGCGCCTGTTCCAAACTTGGTAAGTACAATACTGTTATCACACAATACAAAGAAACCGTTGGTTGTGTATTTTTAACCTATTTTATTAAGCACATTCCTGGTTACTACAGTTTGCCAACACGTGTTTCGACCAGCGTGGTCTTTTTCAAGGCAAAAATATTAGTAACCTGATCACTTCATGATCTGTGTTGGGCGTCCTCTACGTAGAGCTTGTGTATATATCGCTGTGGATTACAGAGCCGGCTGACTCCTATGTTTAGGTCGAAGGTCCTCTGCAGGAAACCTATAGAAATAACCAATGGATTTATGAGTAGATAAACTCCTTAATCCTAGATGGGTTCTTCCCAATTAAGATCAGTTCCAAATCCAGTTCCCACGAGTCCTTAGTGAACCATAAGTCTTGTCGGGTTCCTTATATCGAAGGTCCCAGCCTCTGTTTGGTGTCAGCATGCAAGCTTGCACACGGACACGAAATGGAGGCTGGGACCTTTGTATAGTGTGATAACAGTATTGTACATACCGAGTTTGGAACACGCACATTAGACCATGGTACATTTTGTTCAAAATTGTTAACTCTTAGGCATGGGTCAGCCTAATTGGTGCCGTGGTCTGCAGCTGCTCCCATTTCTTTTTGTAGTAGCACATTGATAAGTATCCCAAGCGCCTCCAATCTACCAGGTCTAGACCCCACCATTTTTGTTGATCTGTCACATATGCACACTAAAACAGTTGTTGAACACATCTTCACTCCAAGCCTTTCCATGTTGTGTCTGTAAGTCTCAGCACAAAAAGTTACAGTTGTGGCAGAAAACATGGTCAAAAAAATGGCACTATTGATTATGACTTTACTGACTGCCTTAATTTTTAGAGTAGATGGACCACCAATCACATTTCAGAATCAGTGCCCCATCTTTTTGGACAATTAGCAACCAGTACATATGGAGATATATTTGAAGGAGTTTCTTTACTTTTTTGGATCAGCTGAGGCAGAAAGGAGAGGTTAATGAGTTAACCATACTTTAATATTATAGATTACAAATAATGGTGAAGAAAATGCTTCCCAGCTTTTCCAAAAGATCCTGAGGCAGTCGTAATATTAAAATATTGTATAGAGACAATCTCAACTGCTCATATGATTTCGAGGATCTATGCAAAGTTATCATCTGTGTAACCATATGCTGAAAAAACATCACGCGATAGGTGAAACAATTCACTGGGGATACCATTAGATGCTGGAGACTGTAAGAAGGCTCGCATCCCGAATACAAAGTTAAGGATTATTAAATATACTAACAAGAACGTTTTCTCAATAATCAATCTTTGATTCCAGAATGTTCACTTAGTCAATAAAACAAAATATTATATACATTTTTTTTCCAAAAAAGCGGCTACAAAGCATCTCCCATGCAGGTATTTCAAAATGATGCTAGCAATCGACTAAATCTTCCCAAAAATCTGTCTGCACGTTTTTTGCCCATATGGGGGACAGTAAATGTTTGAATTGAAATAGTCGAGCTTCACAGATTTTCTTCTATGAAGAAAGGTATTCTCATGTATCAACCACAATGTTTTTGAGAATATATTCATTATGGTTCTCTCCTTTAAGTTCCATTTACCAGTTTAAATATGCATTCTATATTGCTGAGCCTTCAATTTCAGGATGTTGTATATCCGAGCCGTGTTCAGTCTGTGTTTCTCAGCGAACCGCGTGCGTGTATGCAGTCTAAGCTGGCTTCTGTTAGTTATAGATACAGCCAGTCAAATCGCTTATCTCGGCTTTCGGCTTTATGCTGAAGAGGAGGTGCCAAGCACGATTCGCACTCCTGCCGCCCATTTTGAAGTACCAGGAACATTCACACCGAAATATGTGATGTATGATGGACAAATAAACCAGCAGAGAGCCGCAGTGCGGCTCTGTCCAGTACCTATCAGAATAACAGCACTTATCGAAGTACCGACACCTAAGTAAACCTGGACAGTAAGGTACCCATTGAGAAAACCATATCGACAAGTGAGACAGAATGACGATTGTCAGAATGCAATACCTGAAGAAGCCAAGAAGATGCTGAAGGAAGGTGAATGATGATGTCATAAGAACCCAGACTGTCTCACATATAGAAGATATAACGACCTGAGAATGATGACAAATAAAATGAAACACCCTGGACAAGTGACATCCTAAGCCTAAAGTGAAAAAATTGATGTCAAAATGTCAGAAACTTATCCCATAAGCACGATGAAGATATTCAGTAGTTTAAACGTGTACATATGCAAAGTAACCGCAAGAAGCACCGAAAATCGTAAGGCTTGCTTATGCTTAGTAGTAAGATAGATTGCGGCAAGCGCCACATGTACATATCTACCTCAAGAGAGCACTTCATATAAGTATACTTCCACTACGTACAAGAGCAGAATCAACCAAAGGTTACTGAAGGTCTCAAGAGGAGAGTTTTGCAGCAAACAAATCGAGAATTAAAGATGGAGAGAAACTCAGACAAGGGTAACCATGCCAAGAAGCCAAGGTCGTATCGGCTGAAATAGGCCAACAGTAGATACAATTAATGAGAAGAAGAACAGATTATCCTGTTCAGAAAGATAAAGATAAGCCACAGATGGCAAACGACTGGCAGAATTAAATCAAATACATGAAATTGCATGAAGTAAAGACCGATTTCACTGTGTCCGAATCACGTGACCGAGCAAGCAGAAGGGATCAGACTTTCACACCTACGCATGGACCCTTGCCATGCCCAGACGCCTTAATTTTCCCAGACCAAGAAGCAGACTCGAGGCCAACCACAAATAAATAATTGACACATGACCACTGAAGTGATTATTGATTGTAACTATAATTGGAGGGAAGCTGGGGTGCAGACAAACTCCCTGCACCTGGCCGGATATTCTACACGCTGCTTAGCGCAAGTGGAAAAGTGTGAGTGGGGTTGATGCCAACCCAATCATAGTGGACCATGTAATCTAGGGTCCTATAGTTAGTAGAACCAATGAGACGTCGTAATTTTAGTGACGTTTACAGTAGTCATTTTGAAGGAAGGGCTTAGATGCTCCATCTGACATTGTCCATCCAATCCCCTCTCCCCGTTACCACATAATATATAGTACCTATATTAAAGTTACCTTCCTAGAACCAATCAAGTTGCATGCTAAGTTTTAAGAGTTACACGTCAGTGATGACGAGTTTTTTTTGTATAAAAGTTATGTTTTTTCTGAAATTAATTGGAGTTGAAGCGTGAAGGAAGATCGAGCGATTGCTGATATTTATGAACTCCCCGTTTTTTGTACTTGTCATTAAACTGACTCCCTTTGCCATACTATTGAGTTGTCATTATTGATTTGATGCGAGAGTATTAATCTGCATCCACATCCATCTCAAGGGTGCTGCCACTCATCTTAAAGTGCTGTTTGGAAACCCCCAGTCATATGAGCCGGCTGGGGTCACTACTACACACTTGGTAGCAGAGATTGATGGTTTGATTAGAATCGATAAGAGAAGACACCTATCGGCTGTCGACACAAGTAACTCCGGGTCCTCTGCAATGTCACGAGTCCTTTGCCATTTGGCTGAGTAGAACAAGAGGCTCCCCGTAGATAGTGGCTAGTCTAAAGTGAAAACCCTGCACGGTCGGTCTGAAGGAACCTTTGATTTCCCCCATAAACCCCTTCCCACTTCTACGAGCAGCTAATCGGACGAACGGCAAGGAGAGGCGGTAAGGAAGGCAGTGATCCCGAGCGTCCGGAGAGGGAAAAAATGCGAACGGTGAGTGAAAAAAGTCTAAATGCTTTGGCAAAAAGTTACATGCCTTAGAACAAGTAAGGGAAGGTAATGGAGGGAGGTGGAACAAAAAATAACGATAGAGTAAGAGTATAAAATATACATAAGGGGAAAATATTGACTCGAGGGTGGTCGAGCAATAAAGAGAGATACCCAGACGATACCCGAGAGAATAGAGAGATACCGGGGGATACCCGAGAGAATAGAGAGATACCGGGAGGATACCTGAGAGAATAGAGAGATAACGGGTGGATACCCGAGAGAATAGAGAGATACCAGGAGGATACCCGAGAGAGGAGGATATGCCCAGATACCTAGGTTTTAATATAGCGCTAGAAGAAGCCTGCATTTAAAGTCCTCAATTAATAGGACGATGTAGACAACCAGAATCGATTAAAAGGCGATCTGAAAGAAATGGGCTTACATTCCATGTTGGAATAATAATAGGGGCAGAAATGCATCTGAGGAAGCAAATGGCATAAGATTTATGTAGCCGGCCGGAGTCTGTCTAGTCTGTTTTGTCTCTCTTGTGTTTTTTCTTTTCTCTGACGTCACAAGGTAAGACATTTTTTGGGGGGAAATAGCATGAAAATTGCGTGATTGAATAAAAAAAAATGTTGTATGACATGAATTGATGGTTGTTGTTTGAAAAAGTAAAAGTAACATTTTTGGGTGAAAAAACAGGATTGGAGCTTGCAACGATTGGTGCTCGCTCATATTGTTGATTTTGTTTGAGAAACATAAAGCATAACACAGTGTTATATGAGGAGAAGATAAACAGATGTAAGCATGGAAGACATTACATCATTAGTACACTTGTGCAAACAGTTGCCAAAACATGAGCTGAAGAAGTACAGTGCAGAATGGGTTAAAGGAACTGCCCACAAAATGTTTATGCCATGGCCCCAAGGTGGATCGCTAACTAAAACGGTCCTGCAATACATGACGACATATTTGCATGCCACGTATACTGGCAAAAAGTTAAACGCCTAGCTAGTTTAGAGCTTTGGAAGATGTGCCAAGAGGAAAAGGAGGAGGTGCCACCGTTAGATTGGATACTTAACATATGCACAGAGGGGGGGTGAAACACCCTCTGCTCCACCCGCCCCGTCTGAAACAAAAAGTGAAGCCAGTAAAGACGAAGGATTATACCCGTTGAGAGAGCTTAAAGCAGCCACGGAATATAGCAACCCGTCACATGATTCACCTACGCAAAGTAGTGACGAAAGCCCAGAGAAAGACAGAGACAGAGATATCACCTCCAGAGTCCCAAGGGACAAGGAGAGGCATGAGAAAGAAAAACGAGACCAAGCTAAAGCAAGTACATCTCTAGATACGAGTAGAGAGGGAAAGAGATGGAAAGGAGATGAGGACAGAACTGATGAGATGGCATTCACACAGAACTAATGGATGGGAGGTCAGATTTTATTGAAACTCGATGGTAAAGGCATTGAGGATGTGAGACAAAAGGGAGAGTCAGACGATTCAAAATGGAAAGAGAAGGAAAAGGAAAAACGATTGAGAGATGAAGGAACTAAGAAAAAAGATAGGCAAAGACGAGAGCAGTTGTATCATGCGGAGCAAGAAAGAAAACGCGATCATAAGCAAAGAACAGCTAATGATCAGGACAGACAGGAACAAAGGAGAATAGATGAAGAAGAACAAAAGGTATGTGAGAAGAGAATAAAAAGACAAAGGGATGAGGCAATATAAAGGGCAAATGAACGAAGAGATGCGACGAAACAGGAAGAAGGTAGGGTTAGAGAGGAAGCGAGGAAGAGTAGAGAGTTCGATGATGACATAGAACGCAAGCGTAAACAGAGAGCACAGGATCTTGAATATCTGGAAAGGGAGGTTAAAAAACCTGATCTAGTAGTAGACTGGGAAGATATAGAAGAATTCTTTGCTGAGTACGATTTAGTACCAGGCATGTCTAGGGCAAATATGGAAGATTACTTCGACACCAGAAGCACCGGAGAGACGATCGATAGAATATATGATGAAATGGGGCTAGAACAGGTACCCCAAGGGAGAGGAGAAGATGAGCACCTGGAGAGCACTCAGTTGTATGACACTGAGGACGCCTCCTGAAGTAGGAGAAATAGAGAAATGTCCCTAGATAGGTTGACGCTAAACAGGCACGAGGAAGATGAGAGGAGTTGCACGAGTTGGGCACAGCCAATATCGGACGCTGAAGGAGAGGAATATGAGGAAAAAGAAGATGAGAGAAGACGTGAAAAACGCTTCTCTAGAGGAAAGGGAATAAGATCAGATTCTAGTGAGTCTGTATCTAAGGCATCAGAATCAGCCACACAATCAGACCGACACGAAGGACTATCTTATGGTCAGAGGGGGGTGTCTCCACCACCATATGTAAGCAGACTAAGGACATCGCCAGGTAGACAGCGATGCAGGAATATTGCCCCTTCAGTGGATAGAAAAATGATGTAAGAGGAAAAAGAGTGCCATGTGTTACAATTCCCGTTACTCAAAAAAGAAGGAACGAGGCCACAGTATATACCCTGGCCACACATAGATCGAGAACATTTGAAAAATAAGCTTCCAATGTTGACATCGGGAGCCGAAAAATGGATACATGAGCTAGAAAAGACGACGGGAGGGAACACGTTAGCTATCGGGGATATTAAGGGTCTTTTAATCGCCATACTTGGTGATAGAGCTGACGATGTGTGGACACGTGCAGGTTACCCTGGCCTAACTACAGTTAATACCGCACATGTTGGAGCTCTGTTTAACAATTGCAGAGCCGCAGTATGGAAAGCATTACGATTACTATACCCAGATACTTCTGACATTGGAGCTATAATGATAGGTAAAATGAAGGAGTCAGAGGATCCATTGCTTTACATTCAGAATTTCCAAGACGCATGGGTGCTGGAAACTCGCGAATCTTGTGGGAAGTCCATACCCGTGTTTTACCATATATTGTGCCAAGGGCTGCCAGATCAGGTACAGAAGCAGCTCAAGAAATTGGTAGGAATTGAGGCCAAACCGTTGTCTGAAATACAGTTGACCATAGCTCACTATTGCAGGCTGCTGCAAGAGAAGAATCGCAAAAAAGAGGCTGCATGAAAAGCTGAAGAGGCAAAATTAATGCAGAAGAAATTGTCAAAATGTGCCATTGAAGGGGCAATGATGACTATCACAGACGGAACAAAAAAAATACAGCAGGTCATTAATCAAGGGCAGGGCGATCAAGGCAATAATGGGTTTTAGCCAAGGGGAAGAGGCTTTCGAGGAAGAGGTTTCCAGAGTAATCAGGGAGGTTTTCAGAGTAATCAGGGAGGTTTTTAAAACATGCAAAACTGCAATCCGGATATGTCAAATGGACAAATAATTAGACCACCGCCAATATGTTGGAAGTGTGGGATGACAGGGCATCTAGCACCAACATGAAGAAGCCAAGGCATGGTGCAAAATGACCAAGGAGCAAGAGTAGGGATGGTGAATCCACCTGTGTTTTTACAGCAGGGTAGAAGTGGAGTTGCACAAAATCACACGATGCAACAGCAAGCGCCGGGAGCACAGCAAAGCTTGCAACCTCAGAATATGACACATTTTCCACAAGGACAGTCTCAACAGTTGCCGATGCAACTGTTACAGACAACAAGTACAGGACAGGTACTGAATTCTGGAATGAGAAATAACACTGGTGATGGAGGAAGTCCATTCACTCAACATGGGACAAAGTTACATATGGACTAGGACAGCTCACTGGGAAACCTGATGTGTTCTATCCTATCAGTGACACCAAACCCTCATGAGGAACCAAGGGTAGATTTCCTTATAGGGGATAAGGCGTATTGTTTCTTAGTTGACACAGGTGCAACACGCTCGTGTACGTGAAGGCAAGTTGTCTTTATCCGGCAATGCAATAAATACTCAGGGCTTCATAGGAGCAACAAGTCGTGTTCCTTTTACAAAAGAACTTCCAGTCTCCATAGGAGAATGTGACATTAATGTGCCACTGCTATATTCAAGGCAAACCCCAGTAAATATATTGGGACGAGACCTAATGACGAAGTTAAACATGACAATCTCGTTCACGAAGAAGGGCATATTATGTTCAACTCCAGGAATGCATTATTTCAACGTATGTGAAATGATTAGAGCATACGCAGGACAACCGGCTATGAGAGCTGTTCCATTGGAATAAGAAATATTCGCGTATGGAGTGCGTATATTAATGTCATGGCTACCAGGCATTACAGACAAACCAATGAGAACCCCAGATGAGTTTTTATTTAGGCCAAGAATACCTAAGCATGAGGATAAGGGACAAGTGTTTCCCTTGGCAATACACACAGCCATAGTGTGAGGAAAGATGGCACTGATCGACGGTTGTGATGACGAAGGCAGAAAATGGTGCACAGTAATCGCCATTGAGGAAGGGTACAGATTGACTGACGTCACTGATGACAATCTGTTTGAAGAACAAACAGGTGTATATGAAACAACAGTTGAGGTTAATCTCATTTATTGGGTGAAAATGATCAAAAGAGAGGTGCCCCAGAAAATGATGCTGGCACAAAAACGTCCTGAATATTTTGACATCGACATGGCGTGGTGCTTGTCTCAGTGTGGATTACAAGCCTTTATGACGTAGGTTTTCTGAAAGAAGTCAGAAGTGTAAAGATTAAATTGAAACCAGGAGCAATTTTACCAAAAGTACGACAATATCCCATGTCTAGGGAAGCAGATGAAGGGTTTTTAAAACAATTTCTGCTGTAATGGAGCAGGGTATTTTAGTGATGTCAGAGTTGTCATGTAAGACCACGGTTTATCCGATAAAAAAATCAAAGGGAGGGTCTTGGCGTTTAATCCAAGATCTGCGCTCGATAAATGATATTGCAGTGGCCGAGTTCCCTCTAGTCACTAACCCGTCCACAATCGTATGTAATATACCTGTTGAGGCGAAATATTTCACGGTGATTGACTTGAAAAACGCATTTTTCTCAATCCCATTGCACAAAATCTCACAAGATTTGACGTCATTCACGTTCAGAAAAATGCATCTGAAAAGTACAAGGTTACCTCAGGGGTACTGCGAGTATCCGTCCATTTTCAACAGAGTCCTGCAAATGGACTTAAGCAATATTGCAATGGAGAGTGTTGTCTTGCAATATGTGGATGGCATCTTAATTTGTAGCACGACACAGGGAAGGAGACATGCAGACACGATTGCTATTGACTGTACAGGCTGAGAAAGGATATAAAGTTGACAAAGAGAAGTTACAATACTGTCAACAAGAAGTGCTGTACATAGGCCAGCTGATCTCACACAAGGGGAAAAGGGTTACCCCTGAAAGGGCTGAAGCCATTTTAAACACAGCCAATCCACACACGATAAAACAAATGCAGAGTTTTCTGGGATTATGCAATGATGTCAGAGCATGGGTCTTTGGCTACAGCTTTTATACCAGGCCCTTGGTTACAAGCCCTAAAGAAAGCACAGGGGACGAAAGAAAAAATGTAATGGACCGAAACCATGGAAGAAGGGTTTATCGAACTAAAAAAGGCCCTTTGCATGGCACCAGTTTTAGGGATTCCCAATTATGCAGAGGAATTCTACCTGTTTTCACACACAAATGTCAGTGTTATGACAGCAGTACTCACACAGAGAACCACGTTGGGGTACAAGCCCCTGGCATACTACAGTGGGAATTTGGACCTAGTGATGAGTGGTCACTTCCCGTGCAAACAAAGTTTAGCTGCCGCAGCGTTCGCCGTAGAGAAGGCTACAACCATTGTGATGGGATGCTCAATGACGTTGTTCGTCGAGCACGCACTATTTGCCATTCTAGAGAAACCGAAAGGCACATTAACATCTCAGAGAGCTTCTGCTTATGAAGTGATCATATCAAATCCATCGATTAAGATAATTCGATGTAATATAGTGAACCCGGCTGTGTTAATAGCAGAGCCAGTCACTGAAGGAGAGCCAATCCATGACTGTGCAAACTATGAAGAATTTTATGACGAGATTCCCAGAGTGAAAGAAAATGCATTGGCAGAAGGAGAAGTCGTTTTCATTGACGGTTCTTCGAGAATCGATCAAAATCATGGGCGGGGATATACAGGCACCGCTATGATGAAGCACACGGCAAATGGAGAATTTTGAGTACTCATGAGTGCGCGATTACCATCTCATTATTCAGCACAGGCTGCAGAATTATTGGCGTTGATACTCGCACTCGAGAATCACGCAGACCAGGAAGTGATGGTGTACAGTGACTCTGCCTATGTGACATCAACAGTGCACGCAGGCCTAGGCCGCTTGAAAAGGAGGTGCTACCTCCGAGCGGATGGCACGCCAGTGCAGCACGCAGCTTTATTGGACAGGCTGATTAAGGCACTACAAGTCCCAGTGGGCATAGCGGTCATGAAATGTGCCACCCATACGAAAGGAACACATTTTATCTCACGAGGACATCAAGCAGCAGACACGGAAGCCAAGCGTGTGTCGACCAAAGACGAAATAATAATGAATGTGGAAATAACTGATGTGCATGAGAGAATGATTGTTGCACGAAGTGAACCTGGAGGTTATAGTAATATGGAGAAAACCCAATTAATGGATCTCCAAGAGGAGGCACCACAGGAAGAAAAGGACCTCTGGAAGCGGCAAGGGTGTTCTTTAAACCCCTCCGAGAGCCTGTGGCGACAAGACAGCACTGGTAAACCGGTGATGCCTATAGCCTTATTGAAAATAGCACTGGAACAGTTACACTATTCAGCGCACATGACAAAAGAGAATCTAGCAGTGACGATTGCTGAATACTGGTTTATACCGAACTTGGCAGAGCACGTTGTATTTTTTATGGTGAACTGTATAATCTGCCAACAGTTCACGGCTGGGCATACACTACGAGTAATTAGAGGAGTCATCCCAAGGCCCAATGGACCTTTTCAGCACTTGCATGTCTATAATGTCGATATGATTCAAGTATGTAACGGGTACAGGTACCTAATTGTTGCGGTGTGTCCATTCTATAGATGGATAGAAGCAGGTCCATGTACACACCCAGACTCTAACTGTGTGGCCAAATTTCTGTTGAGGGAGGTATTTCCAGATGTGGAATATGTGAGGTCATGAGGTCAGACAATGGACCTCACTTTGTTAACGCAGTGTTTGAATAGATCAGCTTGTTGCTTGGTATAAAGCAAATGTTTTCTTCGGTGTATCAGCCTCAAGGTAATGGGATATGCGAGAAGCTCAACAGCTTGTTAAAGGAAAGGATAGCTAAGTTGAAGCTTACTCTAAAGAAAGGATGGCTACACTGCCTTCCACTGGCACTTTATGCGCTCAGAAACCAGCCTGGTTCTGACCACCCTCTCACGCTGCATGAAATAGTGACAGGCAGAAGGATGCACACGCCACTAACACCCCGAGATAGAGCTAGATGTTATGCTCAGCCAACAGGGCAAGTATTAGGATCAGAAATGCAAAATTACTTGAATTGCATGACATCTTGTCTTACTGTAATTTCAGGACAGCTGCAGCGACGACGAATAGGGTGCAGGGCAGCACAGAACACAGTAGGAGATACTACAACAGACCAAGTTCAAGGTTTACGTGTTCCACAACTGTTGCCTGGGGACACGGTCCTGGTGAGAAACCACACGACAAAAAAGTGGGACGAGCCAAGGTTCAACGGTCTCTTCAGAGTGGAGCATGTCACTCCCACTGCAGTCAAGTTACAGGGAAGAAGAGCTTGGATCTTTCTGGGTGACATCAAATCATACATTGGAGAAGACCCTCTGCCCTCACCCGAACGCGTGGAGACTATAGACAACAGGGAAGAACCACAGCATGTGCAGACGAGATCCATGACGAGGAAGAAGGACGCATGGCCATCAAGGCAAAAGCAAAGAACTTTTGTGTAAAGTTGTGGCTTAATCTTGGACATTTCCTCTGAACAAAATAAGGGGATAAGATATGATATGATATAATAATTTATTTATGTCACGCTCGTATACATGTGTTTCAGAGCGCGACAAGGCAAAGGAAGGGGAAACAGGGGAGAACAAAAACAATGATCTTACTAGGCCCAGTGACATTGAGAACGCGCAAGTGCATGGGAAAGGGAAAGGGGGAAAAGGGCATGGAAGGGGGAGTGGAAAGTGCGGAGCAGAGGAGAACAGATAAATAATAATTAATAAAAATAAATAGAATAATAAAGGTAAATAACAAGTGGTAGTGCAGCCAGCAGTTGGCAAGTGCTGTGTTTAAGGCAACAGTGTAAGTCTGATAAGTGCTCAAGGAGAAGAGAAATGAGGGGGTGGGGGACAGTATGGGTACAGATACAGTTCCCAGTGTAAGGGGTGGCCAGAAGACAGTGCAGGAGGGTGGCAGGGTGAGCAGGTACCTGGGCCCAGGGGACAGAGGGTGGTCAGGTGCACAGTGCCAAGAGAGAACAGATCAGCAGGGGAGAGAGGGAGTGAGGGCAGACGCAAAGAGGAAGGTCTTGAGATGCTTCCAGAACCGGAAATTGGTCCTCCTCAAGTTTTAGAGTGGCAGGGAGGCTGTTCCCAAGGGAGGCCCCAGCCAAAGACAGAGATCCACCCCCAGCTCGTTTCTTTGAAAAACGACTGACCCTAAGGGAGTTAGAGGTAGAGGAGTGAAGAGCTCAAGAGGGGAGGTATTTACGGATGGATAGCTGAAGGTATTTAGGACCCAGGCCCCAGAAGCCTTGTGGACAATGCAGAGGGTTTTGAATGTAATCCTTGCATCAACTGGGTGCCAATGGAGAGATTTCAGGGCTGGAGAGATACAATCCCAGGGCTTGAGGCCAAGGACAAATCTCGCAGTCCTGTTCTGGATTAGTTGCAGTGGGCAGAGAGTAGAAGCAGGTAGATTTAGAAAGAGGCTGTTACAATAGTCCAACCTAGAGAGAACCAGAGCTTGCGAGACAGTGAGCTTCTGGGGGAAGGAAAGGAAAGACAGAGTACCTCTGAGGAGGTGCAGTAGGAAGTTTGACTTTGTAGAGACCTCAGAGATGTGGGCGGAGAAGGAAAGTGTGGAGTCAAAGATGACCGCAAGGTTCTTAGGCGAGCAGGTGGGGGTAGGTGGAGGGCTAAGGGAGGCTGGCCAGAGAGTGATGGGAAAGGATGGTGACGGTGTGCCGATGAGGAGGATCTCTGTCTTGCTGGCATTCAGGCAAAGATCATTTGCAGCACACCAATCTTGAATTGCAGTTAGGCAGTCAGAGGTGAGAGACGGAGAGAAGGTGGCTGAGGGAAGCCTAAAAATGAGTTGAATGTCATCAGCGTAGCACTGGAAATTAGAGCAGAAAATGGCAATGCACTGGGCGAGATTTGCCAGGTATTGGTTGAAGAGCCAGGGCGAGAGGTTAGACCCCTGGGGAACACCACAGGTAGAGAGGAAGATGGATGATAGGAAGGACCCCAATTGGACCTGGGAGGGTCGATCTGAGAGGAAAGAGGCCAGCCAGGCCAGAGCCTGATCGGTGATACCCAAGTTATCACAGAGATGGTTGAACAGGATGGTATTGTTGACCGTGTCGAAGGCAGAAGAGAGATCAAGTAGGATAAGGACAGAGGGAATGTTAGAGTCAAGGTTCAAGGGCAGATCTTCACGGATGTTCAAGAGAGCAGTTTCCGTGCTTCTCGCAGCTCTGAAGCCAGACTGGTGGTCATGAAGACAGCCAACAGAATTGGAATGAAGGTTAAGCTGAGAGGTGGCCAGCTTTTCCAGGAGTTTGCCCAGAAAGGGGTTAATGCCAATTGGGAAATAGTTAGCCGGACAAGAAAGATCAGCTGTGGGTCTCTTGAGAAGAGGGTGCACAAGGGAGTGCTTCAGAGGGGAGGGGAAGGTTCCTGAGGCAAAGGAGTGGTTGCAAAAATCAGCAAGCTCAGACTGAGAGGGGATAGGAGGGGGACGTGAGGAGAGGGTAGACAGGATGTCCTGGGTTTTTGAGATAAAGTGAGAGGCAAGGGCATTGCAGAGAGCCTGGGAGGCAAGAGGAGAGATAGAGACTGCAGGAGGGTTGGCAAGCTCCCTGCAGATTTTAAAGAGTTCGGCCGAGTTGTTAGATGCCCCAGAGACACGGGGTTGAATGTGGGCTCTCTTCTTGCTGTGGACTTAGAATCGGTATTGCCTTTGTAGCAGACGACAGGCCAGTTTGTCAGAGGGTGAACAAGAAGCCCTCCATTTCCTCTCAGCCTCCCTACACTTCCGTTTTAAGTGTAGTTAGGTCACAGTCATACCAGGAATTGTACTTGGCTTTGGGCTTCAAGCGGATCCACATGACAGGGGCAAGAGCATCAAGAGTATCAGAAATAGAAGAGTAGAGAAGGGCCAGAGTTGTGTCTGGGTGTGAGTCAGCCAGAGGAGGAGGGGGGGGGAGAAGGTGGCAGCCAAAGCCTCAAGTGACACACGCTTCATGGGCCAGATGTCCGAGAAGGTAGGTGGCAGTATTGGGGTAGGCTTGGCTTGGGGGGAAGAGAGTGAGAGATGAGAGGAGAGAAGGCAGTGATCACTCCAGGAGAGAGGAGTGATCAGAGGGATAGAGAGGGGGACACCAGAGGAGACTAAGACATCAAGTATGTGTCCTGCAGAGTGCATCGGGCCAGAGGGGAGGATAGAGAGGGAGATTGAATCGCAGAGGTTGTGGAAGAGCAGAGATGAGGGACAGGGAGATGGATGTTGAGGTCACCAAGGAGGAGGAGTTGGGTGGTTGAAGCCATTAGGGAGGAGGAGAGGTCCGCCCACTCAGAGAGAAAAGAGGTAATTTGACCAGGGAGTCGGTAGAGAGTAGCAACCGTAAGAGAGTGGCTAGGAGAGATTGAAAACCTGCAGACAAGGCATATAAGACAGATAAGGACATAAACACAGACACTCTTTGCATCCTAGTTGCAGGGTGAAGAAGAAAATTGCATGTATAAGCCACAACATAGTCTGTTGACTTTGAACTTTGGACTGAGGCACACTGAAGCTTTGATAAGAAAAGATATGCCAAATTTTGATTTAGGACACATAAACTGGAAGAAAATACAGTATCCAGACTCTTTCAACACAGAAGCCTTATTTGGACTCACTTATGGTGTCATGCAGTAGTGACATCACTAAAGACGTTTTGATCTACTTCTAGTTAGTACTGAGGTCATACCTGTCGTTAGTGGGAAGGCTCACTAACATCACCAAATTTCTTCAAGACCCTGAAAACGAAAAGACAATAAGGCGGCTGCTCATCGTGATTGCCGAGCAGTTCTTTTTGCTTCCAGAGTTCAGCAAGGAAAAGACAAATGTCTCTGTCACCAGAAGATAGCAGACTACTTACTAAAATAGTCAACACCTCATATTGAGATCAAATAGTACCAAGAAATATAAAAAAAAGGTCACTGTTACACCCTTGGTAAAAAAGCCCAATTTAGACCAACGTGACTCTAACAACTTGAGACCTATCACAAACTGTAATTTCACCCTGAAAGTTATGGACAAGATCGCAACTGCACAGCTCCAGGCATACAATGAAAGTAACGAGATCCTGCACCCATAACAAACGGGTTTTCGGCCTGTCCATAGCACTGAGACAGCAATGCGTGATCTACAGACTAAAATGTTAGGCATTATGGACAAGGGCAAGGCTGGCCTACTGATCCTACTTGATCTTAGCGCAACATTTGACCTGCTTGACCATCAGCTACTCCAACAAGCTTTAGAAAGAGTAGCTAACTGCTCTAAGGAAGCAATAGGATGGTTGTCCTCCTCCCTTGCGGACAGAATTTCTCGAGTACACTGGGGAGACAAATTCTCATCTGAATCTAACATCATTTGCGGTGCCTCTCTCCACTTCTATTTAACTTGTACATACGATTGCTATGTAAACTGTTAGATCATATCCACATGTTTTTCACCAACTACGCTGATGACACTCAGCTGGTCATGGAACTGAGTGGGAATTATGATAAGGACAGTACTAAAATAAACGACCTCTACAACAGCATAGAAGATTGGATGGACACTAACTGGATGTGTTTAAATAGCAATAAGACCGAGTTAATGGTCTTTAGCTCCAACCAGGAGCGGGCCAAACTCGCCCCACACTACCAATCATTTAAAATTAAAGAATCCCACATTGAAGTCTCGGGTAAAGTTAAAACGTTAGGCATGACACTAGAAGCATCTCTGAATGCAGATGCCCAAGCAATGTACATAAGTAAAAACTGTGCCTACGACATCAGATTGCTCAAAGCAATTAAACACTTTCTAAGTGAGAAAAACTACACTACAATAGCCAGAGCTACTATTTTATCACGCCTGGACTATGGAAATGCACTCCTTGCAGGAGCCAGTAAACAAAGTATGCACAAATTCTAGCTTATCCAAAACAACACGATCAGAACAATCAAACAAAAAACAAGAACGGAACATATTAGTGAAGCCAGACACGATCTTCACTGGTTGAAAATCAAAGACCGTATACACTTTAAATCATTGACCCTGACACACAAGTGCTTGTACGGAAAAGCACCTGCGTATCTGAAATCTAAAATCACCTTCTATAAGCCCACCCGAGCTTTCAGATCAGAAGCCCAGGGTATTATAACAGAAATGATTTACAAGAAAGAATACGGCATGGGAAGAGCTTTCCCCAACCATGCAGCGGTAAGCTGGAACAAACTGCCGCTGAGCCTTGGGCTGGAGTCCAACCACCTTACCTTTCGAAAGAAGTTAAAAACCTTCCTGTTCAAATAAATTCATGGTGCTCCGTTTTCATCCTTAGATCAAGAACTGCTCTAATTGTACTGGTACCCGTAAGTGTCCTGTGAACACTGTTTGTCTTTTTGTTTTGTCCTTGTCTCCTTGTTTGCGCCCTGACGCCTGGGGGCTTTTCGGCACAGTGCAAATAAACTAATAAATAAATAAGTATCCAAAATCTGGTTTATTTGGATTCAACATTAATGGATGAAGGTTTATACCAGAATCTGCTGAAATCCAAGACAGTCAACTCTTAACATGTGAAAACCAAGAAAGTGAACGCCCCTCCCCCCTCTAGAGACATGACTTGTGTTAGAGATTCCCTATACTTATGTAAGTTCGGCGAACCCCAAGGTCGGACCCAATATATCACTGGCCTTGGTCCCACCTCTTCTATGATCAGACAAATATCTGTCTCCATGTGTACTAGGGCATTCGGCAAACTTTGGGGGAGCAAAATAAGCTTCTTCAAACCCATATTGACAACTCAGGATAAACCATGGTCATTGGCATATCCCCATATATATGGACCCCATAGAATGCAGAAGCTTTAGCCTGAATTGTGTATATCTCAGTGACTGGAGCAATGGCCCAACCACTGTGTCTATACAATTTGTTTTTACAGCCCCACTATTTCTCTTCAGGGTAATGCTTGCCTTTTTGAGTCGTGCTGCCCACAAACAATTTTCGGCAAACCTCAAACCCAGGTAATTGTACGATGTCACTTGGTCCAACCTTCACTCATCCATGGTAATTTTGAGTACAAAGCTTTTGGAGTATGGAGGGTCTAAAGACCATAATCTTGATCTTACTTGGATTAATCTCTAGCCCCATGAATTTACATTTACCATTGAAGCTATCAAATGTTTTCTTAAGTCTCGCCAGGAGGACCTATCTTGGGCAATCCAAGCTATTCGTTTCCAGGTCACTGATAACCTCATTAAGGTTAGACACAAAAAAGGAGTGGGGTTAGTACACATCCCTGCCTTACTCCTTTGGGAAAAATTGAAGGAGGTAGATCATTCTACTGCCAACCACCAGCGAACTACGGCTTGATTTGTTGTATAGTAACTGGATCAGTGATAACAGGTGGCCCGGAATTTTTCTATCCGTCAACACCTGCCATTGCTGACCCAATGGCACCCCGTAAAAGCAGTTTTTAGGTCTATAAATACTGCATAGATGTTTGCATTATTCAGGGTTATGCACTTCTGCAGAATGCAGAAAAGTCTGAAGCCCTGATCCAGAGTAATCTTGCCAGCCTGAAAACCAGCTTGTGAGTGACTCATGATCTCCCGTGAATCAGCCCACTCTTGTAGATGCCCAAGCAAGACCTTCCCAAAGATCTTACCCTTAGCATCTAACAAGGATATTTGGCAGTAATTTGCGGGGTACTCCCTCCCTCCTTTTTGTAGAGTGGTACTATCTCAACTCTCCACCAGGACTCTGGGGTCCCTTTTAAGATTGATTAGTCAATTACAATAGCGGCACAATTCTGGAGCCCAAACAATTCTTATTTGAATAACTCATTGAGATCTTATCTAGTCCTGGGTCTTTCCCAACCTTCTGTGATGTTATGGCATCTCGGACCTCATTCAAGGCAAAACAAAAACCCATCTCTCCTACCCCTCATGTTCCACCTTAATCAGTCAATATATTTCTCCTGCTTCTCCATATAGCTATAGCTCCTTGAAATCCCTGTACCAAGTATCAGGGCCTATGCACCTTTGATTGGCTATATTGCCCTGGGCTGCATTTACTAGTACCAATTTCCAAAAAAACAGAGAATCCTCGTTTTTACAGTGTGCAATAAATGTTCCCCTTTTGCACTCACAATTGACTTTTTCTTATGGTTAATAATACTTTTATAATGTGCTCTAAAAAGACGCAGCAGCCCTTTATCCACGGGGGAATTACATTTTAGATCGGATGCTAGTTTTTTCTTGGCATCCCTGCACTCGACATCACACCACCCTGCACCCTTTAGAGCGTGGCTTCTTACAGTTGGTCACTATGGTCTGGATACAGTTTATGAATTAATTAAATTCTTTGACCACCTGCTCGTCTGGGCATTCAATGCTACATATAATTTCAATTTGTCCTGCAACTGCTTGATAGATGTCCGAGACTCTGTTGTTCTCTTCTAGTTTGGTCACTTTATAGGACAGCGTGTGTGCCCAGACAGGGATATAACATTTGTTCTAGTATGGACTGTGACGCCATATCGGTGGCCGTCTATGTTCTCAAATTCCATTACTAGGGGCTTGTGATCGCTTTTGTAGCAATCGACTACCTCAAAATCCTTTACTAAGCCCTAATCTCGGACTGAAATCAATATATAGTCTATCCTGGTTCAGCTTTTGCAGCTATAATAGGCGTTTTCCGCTGGTTGGTCTTGGCTAAAACACGCAATACATGCCCTCAGTTCAAGTGCACACAAAATGCGGGTGTGTAGTCTGGCTGGGTATTCAGCAGCTAGGGGCGGCATGTCCCAGGCGATGTCCTGTTCTTCCCATAATTCATCCAGTTCTCTTACTGGTTCATATAGATATAAGTTAGTAGACTAGACATGTTTGCA
This sequence comes from Ambystoma mexicanum, assembly GCF_040938575.1. Classification (NCBI taxonomy): domain Eukaryota; kingdom Metazoa; phylum Chordata; class Amphibia; order Caudata; family Ambystomatidae; genus Ambystoma; species Ambystoma mexicanum. The sequence goes on along the minus strand of NC_090938.1, from coordinate 495,960,546 downwards.
TCAGTCACGTTTTACTCCATGTCAATTGTACAGCTACATGCAAACAGTTATGGATGAATGCTTAATATGTGGCAGGGACAAAACTGAGATCATGAACCTGACTTGACAATGTCCTAAAATATATGAATTCTGGGGGAAAGCCGGGAACAAATATATCCCTAGCACCTCAACAATGATTGTTGATATTGTTCAAAAGAGAATCTTTAGTGAATCTGTGGGTTATTGCACTCGCACCAGCTGTCAAAAGGTGAAGATTTGCTCTGAGTTGCGGCAAGAGCTCACCTTCCACTAAGGTCTTATGGTTAGAGATCAGATGTATTGCACTGCACAAGATGGCGCAGACTCAAAAATATGTGGTGAGGCTTACGTCCAGATTTACGCAGGATGGCGAATCCAGGACATAAAGCTGAACGAGAGGACGGTGCAATAAACCGGGAGCAAGAAGAACTTTGAAGAGCATCTCAGATCTCACTAAAAAGAATCCCAATCGGAAGCATTGTACATTAATTAAACCCCATGAAATGCCCCAATACGATTACATGTGCACAAACTGCTCTCGGTACCATTGTTTCTTATTGTTGCACGTCATATAATTAAACATTTTTTTTCCAAGTGCAGAAAAAATATTGGCAATGCTTCCCTGATGCCATGCAGCAGTCTGTATTGATACCAGAGGTATGTGTCACAGAAACCTTGGCGAGAACCCTTTCTGGCGGCAAAAGCTTTTGACACAAAAAAGCAAGGTTTTACATGGCTTACATGTCTTTAGGATCCGATTTTGGGGAGCCTACCGAGCTAAAGAGAGTAACATTGGCACTCAAGGAAGAGCTAGAAGATGATAGTATTAAGAGTTGCAACATCCCTTTGTACTGGCCACACGTATATAAAAGAAAACAGCCACCATGATGGATTGGGCACTCTCAATCCAGTACATATGAGATACGCAAAAAGTTAGATAACCTTGCAGACATTTTAGAACATCTGGACAAAGACCTGCTGTTGAGATCTGTGGGTGACCTGTTGGCCATTGGTTCAAAATCCTGCAAAGCTAACTCAACCTTTCATACTTCTGAAATCATCAAAAGATTACCAATTTCGTTTGGGTGATAACTGTTTATAAATTATACAATTAATATTGATCCCTCGCGGAGCCTGCATGCAGGATCTGTGCTGTGGGGTGCTGACACAGAAGTTCTAGCAGCATCCTAAGAGCAGATTGCCAACACACTGCCCCTGCCCCTTGTCCACCTTGTTGATCGTGGCACATCCTTGAATGTTGGTACATCATTTAGAAAAAAAGCAACATACCTTTCAGGAACTATATTTGTATAAAATGGTCGCCTCTTGCTATGGAAATCGGGGTTACAAACATTGAGAGCATTTCTTATGTTGCACTATTGCCCCCTGATCCATTACTCTATATAGAGATGTCCTATTAATTGGCAGGGCTCGGAGGACAAGGATATTTTATAAGAATCTTATCGCATGATTGGATGTATTAATTGTTGTGTTCACATTTTTTAAGGTTTCATAGATATTGCATGTTTTTACCTAGCAAGGCGAGGGATTACTTTTGACTCATTTGCCTATGTATAATCGCTTTGACGATCAATAAGCATTGATCCAAGGAAGTACCTCACTAGGAGAAGCAACGCATGTTCTGGGACACTGAGTGCAGCCTGATTGAATTCACTCTTAGGCAAAATGTTTGCTACAAAAACAGAGGCAACCTTGGGGGCATACTTCCAAGGAAGTTTGCAAAGTAGTGTTCCCTGCTACTGGAGTCTATCCATGTGGGTTCCCCAAGTGATAGAGGAGATTGATGAGAAAGTTAAAGATGAAATATGGACGCACCTGCCATTAATAATCAATTGCTCCTACATTTTAAGATTTTGACTGACCAAATGGGCCTTATGAGCGTTGTAATGCAGCGTGTCCATAGGTGATGGATTGTCTATGGAGACAAGTGACACTGTTGGCATGTGAATCACATCGAGGGAGAAGTCACATGCTCACAAACATGTGTTAGTCCACCTACAACTACCACGCAATCACACAAGTTAGGACTGCTTAGTGCTTATGCTAGACTAGAGGTCTGCAACCAACAGCTCCCCAGATGTTTTGGACTATGATTCCCTTGAGCCCTCATCATTGACTATTCTGGCCAGGGTGGATGGGGTTTTAGTCCAAAACTTCTGGGGGGCCAAGCTATGCAGAACCCTGGTCTAGACATTGTCCCTGAAGGACAGACACTCCTGGACACGCCTTGATCAAGGACAAAGCAAATGTCTGTCCAGGCTTACACCACCAGGGGCACCAGTTTACCGTTATAGGCAACATCTCTTACCTCTGTATGCAGTATTAGTACTGGATGAGGGGTGTGGCGGCCTCTGCACCAAGCCTCCTCGGAGTGGGAGGCTGCCATCTTCCCTCACCCTTTCCCCACCCCTTTTCCACATATCCCATCCCCTCCCTACCCAAACGCAGTTACCTGTGCTCCTTTGTCCCTCGCTGGTCCAATGGAAACTTTTGAAGTGGGCTAAAGACTCCAACCATATTGACCCTAGACAAGCTGCGTTTGTAAGGGGGGTTGCCTGTGGCCTAAATCTATTTATACTGAACATCTTAAAGATGGAAACAATCAGACTAAACACCAAGCTGTACCTGGCAATGATAAACCTTTTGCAGGCTGTTGACAGTATAAACAGAGAGTTGTTGTGGAAAAAACTAGCCAAGTGGGACTGCCCCTCGAGCTTAATGGGTGCAATGCGGGAATTGCACACGGAAACCTCCATTAAGATACGTCTAGATATGACGGGCACACTGTCTGCTAAAATAAACACACACAAAGGCGTAAAACAGGGGTGCCGACTGGCAGCAACAATATTTAACCTGTTTATATCAGATATACAAGAAGTTTTTTCTGGCGCAAATACGTTTCCCCCAAAAATACATGGTGCGCCCATTGACTACCTGGTATATGCCGATGACCTTGTGTTGATAGATCAGACCTCAATAGGGCTTCAACGTAAAATGAATCTCATAGACTCATACATAACTTCGAACAGATTGTCTATCAATAATGAAAAATGTGAAATTCTGATCTTGGAAAAGCTACAAGGTTCTCGTGGAAGGGGTAAGAAATTATCCTGGCACATTGCCAAGGACAAAATTCAGCTTGTAAAACATTCGACATATCTGGGTATGAAAATTAGTGCGAGCTGAAACGACGGACCTTGGGCAGAAGCAGTTAAAAGTAAGTGTCATCAGCTAGCATCCCAACCCTCGTTGATCAATAATAGATATGGAAAATTTTCATTAAAACCAATCATTACGTTTTATCAACAGAAATTGGTACCTATCTTGATCTACGGAGGGGAAAATGCATTTGGCTCCTCGTATGAGCTTTGGAACACACTAGAAAATATCTTCTGGTCTCGAGTGCTGAAATTACCAAAGGGTACATCAACCATCTGTATACGGTATGAATTAGGGCTGATTTTGATACACGCTAGAGTCGCATGGAATCTATTAAGTTTATACCGCAAAACAATGATGAAGGACCCGGCACCTCAATTCGGCATTGTACATCGGCCTGACTCGGAAAACGCGAACACCATTCTAGCGAAATGGAATGGCCTGTGTCAAGACTTACTGGAAGAATACGATATAACTCTTACTTTGCTATTGGAAAATCCGAGGGCGGCAAAGAAGAAGCTTTGGAGACTGGACTGGATTAAGACCTGCGAGCGAAGAGCAAGCTCCACAACAACGCTCGAAGTATCAGGTGAGGCTAAAGCATACAACCAACGCTCCAATTACCTAATGCGCCTTCCAAATCAGCACGCAAGGGAATTATATATGCGATTCAGACTAAATGCCTTTCCGACAAAAGATCGTATAGGAACTTGGTCCAGATAAGCTTCGGAGCTTCAATGAAGGAAACAAATTGGGCCTCATTGCAAGTCTGGTGGTCTAGAAATAATGGTGCCAGTAGCAACGACCAGCACCCTTTCCGGATTGCCAGACTACCAGAATGCCTGGAGGGGGGCGGTGCTCCCAGGCTCTTGCAGACATCGCAGACGAAGCACCTGCATCGTTAGCAATGGTGGCCGTGCTTCCGTGTCATAATTCCCTACAGTTCCCGCTGCCTGGCATCCCAGGTCACCGGGACCTGTAGTATCACAGTAGCACCGGGATATCAGATGGCAGAAACAGTGTTATGAGGTCGCCAGCATTACTGCCGACCTCGTAATGAGGCCAAAAGTCACGTATTTATGTTGCCACTCTGGGAAGCACCTTCTGCTTCAAAGTGCTATTATTACCTAATTGATTAACTTCAGAAGATGAAAAGTCGCAATTTGAACCAGGCTCTGCAGTTTGCACCTTGATGTCAGAGGCAACTGAGCAATTTTATGACCATCACAATAAACACTAGTAGTCTGCTAAACCACCAACATCTCTTGTATGAAAAACGTCTCTGCATGGGACCTCGCTTGCAGCAAATCTCCTACTTCATGTATATAAAGATCATGCTGACTTTTTAAGGATATGAGTGTTGAACCCTATGATGCCTGCACCCCAACTCTTGTGAATTCATTTGAAAACCTTATAAATCGCGTCCGGGTCCTCAGAATGAGGAATTACCGGGCCATTCCGAGTTCGGAAGGCCCGGTAATTCCTCCCTCGAAGGACCCGGACCCGGTCCTTCCCCATTCCCATTTCAGCCCCCATATGGCTGAATGGGAATGGGAGAGGGAGCAAACAACGGGCCATTACGAGTTGGCCCGTTGTTTGCTCCCTCTTCCCCTCGCGGGACCCAGTAAGCACGCCTGGTTTGACCAGGCATTGCTTCCTGGGTCCCGCGAGGGGACCTCGTAATGAGGCGGTACGGGGTCAACGGCGCCGGCACCTTTTACGGCGCTGTTTAGTCCGTACCGCCAGGGTCGTAATGAGGCCCTGTGTCTCTAGCTGATATCGCAGTGTTTACCTTTTTATAAGTGTTTGCTTAGTGACAGAGACACTTCCAATAGCTATACGTACTCCAAAGCACTGTAATCTCTTAGCCATGAAACAGGGGTTCACAATTTTTCCAAAGTGTTTACTTCCCCATGTCGTATAGAATTCTCAGTTGACCAAAACTTCACTGATTCCAAAGGGTTTACTTTCCCTAGTCGTCCAGGATTCTCAGTGTCTCAACACTTCACTGAGTCTGAAGTGTTTACTTCCCCTAACCGTCTAGAATTCTCAGAGGCCCGGCTTTTTACTGACTCTAAAGTGTTTACTTCCCCTGCCAGTAGTGGATTCTCCGTGGTCCAGCACTTCACTGATTCTAAACTGTTTGCTTCACCTAGCTGTCCAGGATTCTCAGAGGCCCAGAACTACACTGATTCTAGAGTGTTTGGTTCCCCTAGCCATCTGGGATTCTCAGTGGTCCAGCACTTACTGATTCCAAAGTGCTTACTTCCCCAAGCCACCTAGGAGTTTCGAATGCCCACACTACACTGATTCTAAAGTATTGACTTCCCCTAGTCATCCAGGATTCTCAGAGACCCAGCTTTTTACTGACTCTAACGTGATTACTTTCACTGCCAATAGAGGATTCTCAATGGCCCAGCACTTCACTGATTCTACAGTGTTTACTTCCCCTGCTAGTGGAGGATGCTCACGGGCCAAGCACTTCACTGATTCTAAAGTGTTTACTTCTCATAAACGTCCAGGATTATCAAAGGCCGAGCACTACACTGATTCTAAAGTCTTTATTTCCCCTGATGATCCCGGATTCTCAGTGCCCCAGCATTTCACTGATTCTAAAGTGTTTACTGCCCTGCTAATAGAGGAGGATTATTAGTGGTTCAGCACTTCACTTATTCTGAAGTGTTTAGTCCACCTAGTCACCCAGGATTCTCAGTGGTCCAGCACTTCATTGATTCTAAAGTGTTTACTTCCCATGGCCATCCAGGATTCGCAGTGCCCCAGCATGTCACTGATTCTAAAGTGTTTACTTCTCCTGATAACAGAGTATCATCTGTGGCTCAGCACTTTACTGACTCTAAAGTGCTTGCTTCCCATAAACCTCCAGGATTCTCCGTGGCTCGACACTACACTGATTCTAAAGTGTTTACTCCCCCTGCTAATAGAAGAGGATTATCAGTGGCTCAGCACTTCACTGATTCTAAAGTGTTTAGTCCCACTGGTCACCCAGGATTCTCAGTGGCCCCACACTTCATTGATTCTAAAGTGTTTAATTCCCATAGCCATCCAGGATTCGCAGTGCCCCAGCATGTCACTGATTCTAAAGTATTTACTTCCCCTGATAACAGAGAATCACCTGTGGCTCAGCATTTTACTGGCTCTTAAGTGTTTGCTTTCCGTAGCCCTCCAGGATTCTCAGTGGCTCAATACTACGCTGATTCTAAAGTGTTTACTTCCACTAGCCATCCAGGATTCTCTGTGGCCCAGCACCACACTGATTCTAAAGTGATAACTTCATCTAGCCATGCAGGAATCTAAATGGCACAGTGCTTCACTGATTCTAAAGTGTTTACTTCTCTTAGCTGTCCAGGATTCGCTGTGACCCAGAACTTTGCTGCTTCTAAAGTATTTACTTTCCCTGCCAGTAGAGGATACTCAGTGAGTGGCTCAGCACTTCGCTGATTCTGCAGCCTATACTTCTCCAGCCAGTAGAGGATTCTCAGTGGCCCAGCACTTGTGTTTTTTTTTTTTATGGTGGGGGCAGGCCCACCTTACTTTCCTCCCACACCCGAACAGCCCTTCCCCATGTCCTTCCTAGCTTAAAAAATCAATACTAAACAGTGGTGGCTGGTGAATTGTTTAATGGGAGAGCTGTACATCTTTGCCTCAAATATGTCGAAGCGACCGAGTGTAGCATGTGAGTCCAAAACAACATAAGAGGTTCCGGAGGGGGTTTCCCTCGAGAACCTTTTAAAAGTAATGGGGTCAAATTGTGAATTTTCTAGCAAAATGTTTTTAAAAAATGGGGTAAAAAGCCACAAAGTTTGCAATCAGTTCTGTATGGAGCACATGACAAATCCAATCAATGTAAGTCGCTAACAGTGCACAGGAGCAGTTTCCAAAACATTTTCATGATGCCTTTGTCCACAATGTATGTGAGCATACACTTTTCATGCTAGCTGTGCCCATACATATCTATGCAGACTGCACCAATAGAGACGCGTATTACCATATAAGAACTTATTAAACAGGAGTGCGGGAGCCCCTCCACTGAGAATGAACATGGGTCAAATACCCTGTTCTATGGAATTTCTTCCACTCAGGAGAGTCTACAGCCACGTTTTAGCTTGCTGCAACCTTCACAGGGAGGAAATATCAATTTGCATATCAGTCTGTGAAGCTGAGCCTCTCTAAAGCACAGTGAGTAAGGGGTCCACGTCTGTATTACCCTGCGTTACTTAGGTTAAACCCCAAGTTTTACGAATTAAACAGGATTGTGGTAGCCCCTCTACCGAGAACGAACATTGGTGAAGTACCCTGTTCTATGGAATTTCTTCCACTCACGAGGGTCTACAACCACGTTTCAGCTCACTGGTGGGACCAGACTGATTTGCAAATGTATATTTCTTCTCTGTGAAAGGTACAGTGAGCTAAAACGTGGGTGTAGACCCTGCCGAGTGGGTACCTTCCCATCAAACAGGTTATTTGACAGTGTTTGTTCTCAGTAGAGGGGCTCTCCAGTGGTCGAAGTGGGCGGTGGCAGATGGGAGCGGTGCTCCTCTACTTTTTATGATTATGTTTTACTGTTTCTATACTTTAATCTAAAAAAGAAACCATTCCCGAATGTTTCCGTTTCAAAATAAAAGTGTAGGGAGAAGTTGAAACTTGCACTTTCAGTGCACTACACTGAACGTTCCCTTAAACAGCAGGCACATGTGTTTGGGGGTTTGTATTGTGCATGGGTGGGGGCGTGACGATGGGAGTTGTGAGGAGTGGTGGCAGGCTAGTAGGGAACATAGCTGCAATGCTTCTTTTCATACACTTCGACCACTGAGGCTCCCAGACCTTTTTGTGAACATATAAGAACGTACTTGTGTTGGCTTTTGCCAGTAAAAATGCATGCCTCAGTAAGAGTAAAGCAAGTCTAACAACATAAAGGCACTCATGTTTGCTTTATCCTTGAGGCCCAGTAAAAAATAAAACATGCCATCGTAAGAAAGTATAGGTAAAATAGCTGCATCCAAATATGCCAGTCTAGCTATGTCATAACACTCATATTTGTGTTAACCTTTACCCTTGATGCCCAGTATTAATGCCAATGCCGCCAATAGCCTCCATCCCCAAATAATAGGCCTGCTTTTGCTCATACACTTTGTGCAGGGCATGCACAAATATGCTCTCATTCACAAAAAATATACACTCTCTCATTCACCCAGGCATTCATAAATTCACACAACATATACTCAACCATTCACTCAGGCATTCACACATTCACGCAGCATACTCTCGCTCATTCACCCAGACATTCACACATTCACACAACATATACTCTCTCACTCACCCAAGCATTCCTACATTCCTACATTCACACAGTATGAATGCTCTCATTCACCCAGGCATTCAGACATTAACACAACAAATACTCTCTCATTCAAACAGACATTCACACAGCATATACTCTCTCCTTCAAAAAACATATACTCTCTCATTCACCCAGGCATTCAAACAACATAATGGGCCTCATCATGAGTTGGCCGGTATCCCTATGGTATTACCGCTGGGACACCGCTCCAGCTAATAGGTTACTGCCAACCGGTCTGGCGCTATTAGTGCCAGATCAAGGGTTGGGCGGTAATGGGCATTCCCCATTGCGTCCATTGGACCCAATGGGTATTTTTGGCACACAGCGCCGCACTAATTGTGCCTGAAATTGGGCGTTTAGTTGGTACATTTACTCTAAGCTGGGGGTAAATGCTGCCAGACTCGAGATTGGGCGGACCTTAAATAAAGCGGTAATAGCATTACCACCGCATTTAAGGGCTACTGTCAACTCATGATGAGGCCCATACTTTCTTAATCACCCATTCATTCACACAGCATGTATTCTCTAATTCACTAATACATTCACTCAACATATACCCTCTCATTCACACAACATATACTCCCTCATTCACCAAGCATTCAAACATTCACACTCCATATACTCTCTCATTCACCCTGGCATCCGTACATTAACACAGCACATACTCTCTCATTCACCCAGGGATTCATACCACTTATACTCTATGATTCACCCAGGCATTCACACACATATAATCTCTCATTCACACAGGCATTCCTACTTTCACACAACATATCTCATTCACCCAGGCATTCACACAGCATATACTCTCTCGTTCACCTAGGCATGCATGCATTCACACAACCTATTGTCACAAACCCAGGTTGTCGTTACTGCTTCCATAGGAGGAGCCCCTTCCCATGAGGCCAGGGAGGTGAGGCAGCTACCAGATAGTCCCCATGCAGGTGGTACTCAGTGGGTGGATCTCATGGGGTGGAAAACCCCCTATGGGACCAGTGACGACTATTGTGGGAGAACACGGTATCCGCCTAACACTTATACCTCTCCTTCATACCGACTCTCCCCATCCCTACCCTCCTATTCCATGTACTTCTATAAGACCCAAGAAGTAGAAAGAACTGAGATAAAGAAGAATAGGGTGGAGTTGCAGAACACACTGCCAATAACCACTGAGACTATGAAGAGGTGCGCAGTAATGATGACCACGCCGCAAAACTAATATAAGCAAAAGGACCCAATAGGCACATCATACTAACAAAAAGGAAGGAAGGACCGCTAAGGCTGAGGGATCCTCCCAGGAGGAATCAAGGACAAGGAAGCTGTCTGGCTTGGAATGGGGAGAAGACTGCTGACCGAGATGTGGTAGAAGCTCCTGTGAGGACCCAAAACCGTTTGCAACCGGCAGGCGGGAGACAAGGGTGGAGAACGAGAGGCCAGACAAGGGCAAGCCTGCAGCACTTCCTAACTGCGGAGCTGCCACCAAGGAAGTTGGGCCAGGGAGAGAGAGAGAGAGAGAGCCGAGATGCAAACTGAGCTGCCAGAGCAGTACGTGAGCAGAGCCACACTTCCATATTACGGAGCCACTACAGAGGAAGTTAATCCAGAAAGAGAGAGATAGAGCGGGGTCCCGAAAGGAACTGCCAAAGCAGTCCGGGGCCAGAACCGGAGAGAGAGGAGAGCCTCCCGCTACCCTGTTCATACCACTGTGGAGCCACAGTAGAGAGCAAAGAGCATGGGAGAGAGAGAGACAGTGGAAGACTGAACAGAGCGATTGGGAGCCTCCGTTGGTCATGAGAAGACCCACAATTCAACCCAAAGGTAGTGTGGTTGTTCGGGAAGGTCAAAAAGGAACATGGAGCTGGAAGGACACGGTCTGGGACCCATACCGAAAGCCAGAGATATTAAAACCCAATAACACCTGGCAGAACAGTGAAACAGGTGCACCAGAAAGAAACAGAAGGTCAATCCCTTTACGGGACAACAGTACCTGGCAGGAAAGTGAACCAGGTTTGGGACCCCCAACCGTTTAGAGAAGCATCCAAACAACTCTTCTTCATTGCAGTACCTGGTAGAGAAGGCAACCAGGCCTGCCAACCAGGGTCTGGGACCCCCAGCAGATTGGAGGAATAATCAAACCACTCTTCCATGTGGCAGTACCTGGGTGATAGGAGAACCAGGTCTGACACACAGAGTCTGGGACCCATATATATACAGGGAAGAGAGACATTTCACCCACCAGTTGGAACTGAACTTGGAGAACTTTCAAACCACTGGATGAGTAAGATACCCTTTGTTTTAGTTTAGCTGAGTGTGAAGGACAGAGCTAGAATTCTGACATAGGACTATGAACTTTTGCTTTTGGGCATTCTGACAGATATATTAGTATTTTGTCGAGGCAGGGTTACCCCTCCTAGAGTAAGGGCGAGATTAGGCTTACTTTTCATTTTCTCATATTAATAAAAGTATTTAAGAACCACGATGACCCCTCTGTGACAGAGTCTTACTTCTGCACCCTTCCAATATACTTTCTCATGCACCCAGACATTCAAACAACATATACACTCTCATTCCTGCAGACATTCACAAAACACAACTCTCTCATTTGCCTAGGCATTCCATCATTGACACAACATATACTCTGTCGTTCACCCAGGCATTCACAAAACATAAAAACTCTCATCCATGCAGGAATTCACACCCCATGTATTCTATCCTTCACCCCGGCATTTCCACAACACTCTCACTCACCCAGACATTCATGAATCCACACAACATAAACTCTCTCATTCACACAACATATGCTCTCTGTCACCCAGGCATTCATACATTCACACTACATATCCTCACCCTCTCACCCAGGCATTCACACGTTCACACAACATATACCCACTCATTCACCCAGGCATTCATACATTCACAGGACATATAACCTCTCATTCAACCAGACATGCACAAACCATATTCTCTCTAATTCACCCAGGTATTCACACAACATATAGGGCCTAATTACGACCCTGGCGGAACGGGTTAAATGGCGCCGTATAAGGTGACGGCGCCGTTCAACCCGTTCCGCCACATTACGAGGTCCCCTCGCGGGACACGTTGAGCACGCCTGGGAAAACGAGGCGTGCTTACTGGATCCCGCGAGGGGAAGAGGGAGCAAACAACGGGCCATCTCGTTATGGCCCGTTGTTTGGTCCCTCTCCCATTCCCATTCAGCCCCATGGGGGCTGAAATGGGAATGGGGCAGGACCGTGTCCAGGTCCTTGAGGGAGGAATTACCGGGCCATCCGAACTCGGAATGGCCCGGTAAGTCCTCATTCCGAGGACAAGGACACGGATGCGATTTCGGCGGCAGCCATGCCGCCAATAGCGGCATGGCTACCGGCCGAACTCGTAATGAGGGCCATAGTCTCTAATTGAACCAGGCATTCACACAGCATATACACTCTCATTTACCTATTAATTCACACAACATATCCTCTCTCTCTCACCCAGGCATTTATATATTCACACAATATATATGCTTGTATTCACCCATGCATTGTTACACTAATAATACTCTCTCATTCACTCATGCATTCACACAACATATGCTCTCTCATTCAACCCGGCATCCATACATTCACACAACATATACTCTCTCAGTCACCCAGGCATTCATACATTCACCCAACATACACTATATCATTCACCCAGGCATTCACACAACATATACTCTCCCAGTCACCCAGGCATTCATACATTCACAAAACATATACTCTCTCACTCACCCAGGCATTCATACATTCACAGAACATATAACTTCTTATTCAACCAGGCATGCACAAACATATGCTCTCTAATTCACCCAGATATTCACACAACATAAAATCTCTTATTCACGCAAACATGCACAAGCCATATACTCTCTAATTCACCCAGGTATTCACACAACATATAATCTCTAGTTTACACAGAGATTCACACAGCATAAACAATCTTATTTACCTATTAATTCATAAAACATATCCTCTCTCTCTCACCAAGGCACAACATATATGCTCACATTCACCCAGGCATTGTTACACTAATTCAACATATACTCTCTCATTCACTCAGGCATTCAGACAACATATGCTCTCTCAGGCACCCAGGTATTCATACATTCACAAAACATATACTCCCTCAGTCACCCAGGCATTCACACAACATATCCTCTCTCTCTCACTTAGGCATTTATACGTTCACACAAAATATACACTCTTATTCACCCAGGTATTCTTACACTAATACAACATATACTCCCTCAGTCACCCAGGCATTCATACATTCACACACATCTACACTCTTATTCACCCAGGCATTCAAACATCATATACTCTCTGAGTCACCCAGGCATTCATACATTCTCACAACATATACTATCTCATTCATGCAGATATTCATACATTAACAGAAAATATATTCTCACAATCACACAGGCATTTATACAACATATACTCTCTCATTCATCCAGGCATTCATACATTCACAACATATAGGGCCTCATTACGAATCAGGCATTAAGGGGTTAACGGTGCCGTAAACGGCGCCGACCCTTAACGCCTGATTACAAGGTCCGTTAGCGCCATGGTGATATTAACGCCTGCTTTTTGCAGGCGTTAAAATCCTTGGCGCTAAGGGACCATGGTGCTAATTACGCCACCGTAATTTACGGTGGCGTAATTAGCGCCTTCCCCACTCCCATTATGCCCTATGGGGCAAAAATGGGAATGGGGAAGGGTAAAATGGGAAATGGGGATTTACCGCCCCGCTCACCTTGGAATGGGGCGGTAAATCCGCCATCCACCATGGTGTAAACATAGTTTACACCATGGTGGTAAGGGTACGACCCAGGCGGTAACTTACCGCCTTGGTCGTAATGAGGCCCATACTCTTTCATTCAACCAAGCATTCTCATAACACAACTCTCTCATTCACACAGGCATTCAGGCATTCACACAACATATGTTTCAAGTAGTCATCCAGTTAAACAACATATACTCTCTCATTCACTTCACCCAGGCATTCAATAAGTCACACATCCTATGCTCTCTCATTCTCCCAGCATTCGACAACACACACTATTTCTTTTACCCAGGCCATCACACAAAATACATGCTCTCATTCCCCCAGGCGTTCATGAATTCACACAGCAAATACTCTCTCATTCATCTAGGCATTCATATATTCACACAGCATATACTCAACAATCTCTCATTTCATTCACCCAGGCATTTGTACATTCACACAACATATACTCACTAATTGACACAGGCATGCATACATTCACACAACATATACTTTTTCGTCCATGCAGGCATTCAATCAGTCACTCAGAAAATGCTCTCTCATTCACCCAGGCATTCACATATCATATACCCTCTTAGTCACCTAGGCATTCATACATTCACACAACATATACACTCTTATTCCCCCAGGCATTATTAAACTAATACAACACATAGGGCCTCATTACGACCCAGGCGGTAAGGGGTTTACGGCGCCGTAAACAGCGCCGACCCTTACCGCCTGAGTACGAGGTTCCTTAGCGCCATGGCGAATTTAACACCTGCTTTTAGCAGGTGTTAAAATCCATGGCGCTAAGGGACCATGGAGTTAATTACGCCACAGTAATTTACGGTGGCGTAATTAACGCCTTCCCCACTCCCATTATGCCCTATGGGGCAAAAATGGGAATGGGGAAGGGTAAATGGGGATTGGGGACTTACCGCCCCGCCAAGGTCGGAATGGGGCGGTAAGTCCGCCAACCACCATGGCGTAAACGTAGTTTACGCCATGGTGGTAAAGTCACGGCCCAGGCGGTAACTTACCGCCTGGGTCGTGATGAGGCCCATACTCTCTCATTCACCCAGGCATTCATACATCATATACTCTCTCAGTCACCCAGGCATTCATACATTCTTACAACATATACTATCTCATTCATTCAGACATTTATACATTTACACAACATATACTCTCTTACTCACCCAGGCATTCATGCATTCACACAATTTATGCTCTTTTATTTACCCAGGCATTCACACAACATATACTCTCTCATTCATCCAGGCATTCATACATTCACAACGTAAACTCTTCCATTCAACCAAGCCTTCTCAGAACACAATTCTCTAATTCACACAGGCATTCAGGCATTCACACAACATATGCTTTCTCATTCACCCAGGTATTAATACAGTAACACAACATATACTCTCTCATTCACTTCACCCAGGCATTCAATAAGTCACACATCCTATGCTCTCTCATTCTCCCAGCATTCGACAACACACTATTTCTTTTACCCAGGCCATCACACAAAATACATGCTCTCATTCCCCCAGGTGTTCATGAATTCACACAGCAAATACTCTCTCATTCATCTAGGCATTCATATATTATTCATACAGCATATACTCAACAATCTCTCATTTCATTCACCCAGGCATTTGTACATTCACACAACATATCCTCACTAATTGACACAGGCATGCATACATTCACACAACATATACTTTTTCGTTCATGCAGGCATTCAATCAGTCACTCAGAAAATGCTCTCTCATTCACCCAGGCATTCACACATCATATACCCTCTTAGTCACCTAGGCATTCATACATTCACACAACATAAACACTCTTATTCCCCCAGGCATTATTAAACTAATACAACACATACTCTCTCATCCACCCAGGCATTCATGCATCATATACTCTCTCAGTCACCCAGGCATTCATACATTCTTACAACATATACTATCTCATTCATTCAGATATTTATACATTTACACAACATATACTCTCTTACTCACCCAGGCATTCATGCATTCACACAACATATGCTCTTTCATTTACCCAGGCATTCACACAACATATACGTTCTCATTCACCCAGACATTCATACATTCACACAACATCTGCTTTCTCATTCACCCAGGTATTAATACAGTAACACAACATATACTCTCCCATTCACTTCACCCAGGCATTCAATAAGTCACACATCCTATGCTCTCTCATTCTCCCAGCATTCGACAACACACACTATTTCTTTTACCCAGGCCATCACACAAAATACATGCTCTCATTCCCCCAGGCGTTCATGAATTCACACAGCTTATACTCTCTCATTCATCTAGGCATTCATATAGTCACACAGCATATACTCAACCATTGACCCAGGAATGCTTACATTTACACTACTTATACTCACTCATTCACCAAGGCATTCATACATTCACATAACATATACTTTCTCATTCACCCAGGCATTCATACATTCAAACAGCATATACTCACTAATTCACACAGGCATGCATACATTCACACAGCATATACTTTTTCGATCACCCAGGCATTCAGTCACCCAGAATATGCTCTCTCATTCACCCAGGCATTCGGTCACCCAGAATATGCTCTCTCATTCACCCAGGCATTCAGTCACCCAGAATATGCTCTCTCATTCACCCAGGCATTCAGTCACACAGCATATGCCATCTCATTCACGCAAGCATTTGAGAACACACACTCTTTCATTCACCCAGGCATTCATGCAACATATACTCTCTCATTCAACCAGGCATTCCTACATTTACACACCACATGCTCTCTAATTCACCCATACATTCATACATTACCATCCCTGTTGTATGTCCAAATGATAAAAGTTTCTTTTCATACCAGAGCACTTTATATAACTGCTTGTTTTTAAGTGTCAAGGGAAAAAAAACAAATCTAGAAGCAAAGAGGGTTCTCAGAAATGGAGAAAGGAGAAGGTTAACAGATATGCTAAGTCGTGATGGATGCCACCTCCAGGGCTTTTCATTTATATTGACAATGGTTCACTTGCGCTCTGCCTTGTGCAGGTCAAGGTCTGTTTGTGAGCTACTTGTATTTGAAAGACAGGCAGTGAGACGTTCAGACTTAGTACATATGTTCTATTTATTTGGGTGACATGGTTGGCGCTTCGACCTATCAGAACAGTCAAGGTTATTGTGGGAGAACGCGGTATCCGCCTGACACTTTCATCTCTCCTTCACCCCACTCTCTCCATCCCTACCCTCCTGTCCCATGTACTTCTATAAGACTCAAGAAGTAGAAAGAACTAAGACGAAGAAGAATAGGGAGGAGTTGCAAGACACACTGCCAACAACCACTGAGATGTGGAAGAGGTGCAGAGTAATGAAGACCCCTTTGCAGAACCAATATGAACAGTCTTTAGACAAAAAGCACTGAATATGCACATAATTGATTTAATTTTGTTTGATATTGTTTTGTAACACGTCAGTAACTCTACAAGCATCGGGGCGTGGATCATATAAGCACTCAACAACATAGAGAACACTAACCGAGCAAGGGAGGATATCCCAATAGAAATGAGACAGCTTTATGTTAGTTTATTCAAATAGATTAGTTTTTTAGACCCTTTCTAAAAAGCAAAAGATTGTTTTCTAAACACAATTCTAATGAAAGGGTGTTCCATGCCACTGAAGCTGTTTGTGAAAAGGATTTACCATTTCCTTTAATTTTCTTCACACCAGCGCATATTAGTAGCATGATGTTACTTTATCTAGGTTTTCTGGTTGGTTGATATAAGGTAACTTTCCCTTTGAAGTAGCCAGGAGCATTTCCATATATTATTTTCTGCACAAAAACAAACATTTTAAAGAGTATTCTAGCTTTAATGGGCAGCCGATGGAGGGATTGTCTGTTCCGTAATGTGTTGTCTTTGTGGCACTTTTTGTATGTGGGCCTCATTCCGAGTGTGGCGGTAAGGGGTTAACAGCACCGGTAAGGATGCCGGTGCCCTTAACCCCCTACCACTGCATTCCGAGGTCCCTTAGCGGGTCCCACTAGGGCCGGCTGGTATTTGCGGGCCCGTTATTAGCTCCTTCCCCATTCCCATTGAGCCCTATGGAGGCTCGAATGGGAATGGGGACTTACTGGGTCCGCAAAGGTCGGAATGTCCCGGTAAGTCGTCATTCCGACATCATGGACCCGGACACGGGTTTGGAGGCAGCCATGGTGCTGTTAGCACCATGTCTGCCTCCAAACTCTTAATGACCCTGTCATTCTGTACACCTTGAAGGGCATGCAGGTCTTTCCCTGAGGCCCCACCCAGCAAAACATTGCAATAATCCATCCTAGGTAGGATGGTGGCTCTTGCCAATGTTTCACAGTTTCAATCAGATATCAGAGGTCTGATTTTTCTTAAAGGTTTTAGGTAATACTAGTTATTTTGTATTACTCCATGTACTTGATACTCTGAGCTTACGGAGCAGTCCAGATAAGTACCCAATGTTTGTACCTTAGGTAACATTTTTATGACACGTCCATCTAACTGGAAGTTTTCATACCTGGGATCTAATTTACTTCTCATGTGAGTAGAGCCAAAAATCAGCAGCTCCGTTTTTGAATCATTGAGACACATCCAAGGTTTTCACATCCATTGTTGTACTATTTTAAAAACTCATTCAGCATAGAGCTATCCTGTTATTCATAGTCTACAGTCAGTTCCAGCAAAAGGTGAGTATCATCAGCATCATTTGTGAGAGTGACATTTGCATCCTCCAGCAGTCTACACAGAGGTTCCATGTACTGGTTAAACAAAGTTGGTGACAGGCAGGCTCCCAGGGGAACTCCACAAGCTATGGGTGCAGAATTGGATAATGTCTCACCCCAGTGGATAGCCGATACTCTGTCCGCCAAAAGGATTTAATCCGCTCTGATGAGCAATTTCCAACTTTCTCCAGAGAAGCCAATAAGATGTCATGATCTAATAAGTCGAAAGCTGCTGATAGGTCCAGTAGGACCAACATACTGCTTTTGCCCGAGTCGACTAAATCTAGCATATTTGAATGCAAATCTAATAAGGCACTTTCCGGGCTATGTTGTGTTCTGAAACCAGATTGTTTAGGATGAAAATGTTTATTTTGTTCCAGAAAGTCCTGCAAATGTTTAGTTGCTATTTTATCCAATACTTTCAATAACAATTGTGTATTGGTGATAGGACGTAGATTGGCACTATCTTCCGGACTCTTATCTATTTTTTTTTAAATTAGTGCAGTCACAGTTACTTTTTTAATGTCTTTAGGCACCATATTGTGGTTGGAAGAAGCAGTTATAAAACGAACTAAGAAGCGACCAAAAATACTCTTATGTCTAAGCAGCAATTTAGATGGAATGCTATTCCTAAACTGGAGGTTGGATGCATACAATTCATTGATTCCATCAATTCAGGATTAGCATTTCTAAATGAGAAAGTTATTTTCTCCTGAGCTAAATTTTTCTATTGTTTGTGTATTTGAATATTTAGACGGTCGTCTAGGAGAACTGTTCTAATTTTATCGCGAGCATTTGAAACTTTGTCCGCAAAAGCTTTTTGGACAGAAGGGATGAAAGAGCAGGATTGTTGACGTGGTTTTTCCATTTTCTTTGAAAATGCGAAATGGCTGCTTAGTTTCATGTTTTGCTTTTGCAATTTGCTGCTCGAAAAACCTTTTTTGGTTATTGGGATTTCATAGAAATTAAGTTTTTATTTCATAATAACCGCCACCCCCCCATACATATTAGCACAATTCTTTTTATAAAGAACTTATATTTTTCTGGAACTGCTAGGTCCAGTATAGGTCCACAGGGTTCTTGGAGCCACGTCTCAGTTAAACAGAGCATATCCAGGTCTTGGTCCAGGATATAATCATGGATATCTAAAGCATGAGCATTTAAGGATCTCGTACTTAATAGTGCAGCCTTGATCTAATGATGATTTGGGCTTGTTTTCCATTTATCTTTTCTGGAGACTCAGCAGTGTCATCAATATTCATATTCTTTTCAGTTTTATGTATATTAGTTACTTGCTGAGCATTATTTAGGGTACATCCCACACAAGATATTCCCATATCTTCATGTGATTCCCTAGTGTGTATTTCTCAAATTACAATGTTTGGCGTCCTAAATGCATCCTGTCGTTTCTGTGTGATAACTTCACATGATGCATTGTGGGATGGGCCATAGTATTACTAATTCAGGAAGTAGTCACACATCGAAATGCAAGAGACAATATAAAGACAGTACTCAACAACGAAATAGATGCTAATAAAAAAGAAAGTAAGGACCGCTAAGGATGAGAGATCCTTTCAAGAGGAAGCAAGGGCCAGGAAGCCACCCAACTTGGTGTGGGGAGAAGACTGCTGACCAGGACTGTGAGAAACCTAGGGTATTCTCCCATTAAGACCCTGAGAGTCCTCTATTCAGGTGGTCAGGGGAGGGCCATCGCTCTTGGATCCCAAACCTGGGGGTGGACGAGCGAGGAAGGATCACACGGGAAGGGAAATATGGGGTCGCCTTTGTGGGGCGAGATGCAGTATTCTGATGGGGCAACAGAAAAGGATGAGGAAGTCCTACATGCCTTCATGGGATACGTTGATTACCATCACCTTAATCCAGGTTTCATTTTTCCTAAATCTAATCTTGTGCCTAACTGCGCAAAGTGGGAGAGAAAAAGAAACCAATTAAAATCAAACCAGGATTCTGATGGCAAAATCCATTCATCCACTATCAGTTTAAACCCCAGAGAATACCATCAAAACCCCGCCGTGTATGATAAACCATCAAGAATATTGAAGGGGATAACCATTCCCTTGAGGGAAAACCAGGCCAAAGAATGTCCCTATGTCCGTGGTTGGTTCCCTGATAGAATAGGGGAAAATAGATCTATCCTCCAAAACCATTCAATTACCCCCTCCCCATTTCCAACAAATACTGGGACGAGGAAGAGGCAACCGGAAGTAATTAAGATTTATCATAGGAATAACATAGGGAATAGAAGGGAAACCGGCTATAGAAAGAACTTAAGCTGTACCATTGATAGATTCAGGAATTTACCAATTATCATTCATACCCGACTCCACTTGACTGCTTTTCCAACTATAAAAGGTGTGGTTATATACAGGTTTTTGAGAAAGCTGGGGATGTTGTTTGGACCAGAGGAGCCTCTGAGCAGATAGCAGCAAGATCTACAGCCCAGACTGGCCTGGTGGTTCTCAGGGGCTGCAGCATGGCTGGGGAGCCGTGGCTCCAAAGAGTCGGAGTGAAGCATCCTGCAGGCTGCAATTGACGGTCAGGACATTGCTCATTCCCTTGGGACATATGCGGGCTCCAAGAGTGTCTGAGGAGAAGGTGGTGAGACCCTGACCTCATGACCACCTAACCCGTAGGGACCACTCGTCACGTGTTGCTGCCCGGGTGAGTCTTGTGAAAGTAAGAGAGAGACAGAGAGACATTAGAGCATGTGGCTGATTGAAACAGAGCGGGCAAAAAAAATGCTTTAAGTGGCACATAGAGGAAAGAGGAAAGAAATGCAAAGAAACCAGTGAAGTTCTATAGACTGAAAGAGGAATGAAGAGATAAAGAGAAAGTAAAAGAAAGTCAGAAAAATAAAGCTCTCAAAGGACGTGAAGTGAAAGATCTTTAAACAAAGAGGGAGCAAGAGACACAAAGTGAGAGACAAGTGCAAGTGACCCGGGAGAGTGCAAAGAGAGTGCAAATGTGCACTGGGAAGCTGGAAGAGGTGCCAGTGGGCATGAAAAAGGGCAAAGAGAGTGCAAGTGTTCACGTAGAAGCTGGAAAAGGTGCCACTTGGCAAGGTAAAGGTTAAGAGAGTGCAAGTGTGCACGAGAAAGCTGGAGAAAGTGCCAGGGAGCACACAAAGGACAAAGAAGGCACAAGTGTGCACCAAGAAAGTTAAAAAAAGGTGTCAGCTGGCACAAGAAGGGGACAGCAGGCACATGAAGGTGAGGACAGTGCAAGTGTGCAGGAGAAGGAAAGAAAGGTACCAATGGGCATGAGAAAGAAGTCAAGAAAACAGAGAGGGGTTAAATCACAGAGTCATCGCGCTTGGGAGGAGTAAAGAACATAGCATTGTTTTAAGTGTCTGATGCTACCCTTTTTAAAGACTTTAAAGAATTATATTCGAAAGAAAGGTGCATTCTGACAAATTCAACTTGTAGTTGAAAGAAAGGTACATCCTGACAAATTGAACTGGTAGTTGAAACTTGGAAAAGGGGCCTAAGATTGGGGAAGGGAACCCTGAGAGGCCTACAGCTGAACTTGTATTGAAACATAAGAGGGGCCTGAGCTTGGGGAAGGGAACCCTGAGAGGCCTGCCAAACTCGAATCTTTGATTATTTGGTATTACCGAAAGAGCTAAACATTGGGGAAGGGAAGCCCAAGACATTACAGAACATTGACATTTGTTTTATCTATGAAGGTCCTATGAACAGTCCTTTTTGAGTAAGCTCGAACTTTTGAAGATGACCAACCTACAAACTGGTGAGAAAACCACCCGAAACCAACCTTGCTTTTATAAGACTTCCTAACACATTTTTGTTAAAGAGTGAGGGCAAGCATTGGTTTAGACACAGACAGGTTTTTATTTTGGACTTCAAAACATCAATTAAGGGAAACATCCCTTTATTGGTAGGGCCAGTTAGGCATTACACCAACCCAAGAACTTTAGTAAAATAAAGATTTTGAAACAATTATCTTTGAGTCTGTGTCACTCTCTTGATACCATGCCTGTCTCACAGGACGCTGTGACAGCTCCCATGAGGACATGAAACCATCTACCTGAAACCATCTGCAACCGACAGGCGGGAAACAAGAGAGGAGAACTAGAGACCATGCAAAGACAAACCCTGCAGCACTTCCTAACTGTGGAGGCACCACAAAGGAAGTTGAGCCAGAGAGAGAGAGAGAGCCGAGACACAAACTGAGTTGTCAGAGTAGTCCGTGAGCCGAGCCACACTTCCATATTGCAGAGCCACTCCAGAAGAATTTGATTCAGAGAGAAAGAGAGAGAGAGAGAGAGAGAGAGAGAGAGAGAGAGAGACAGAGACAGAGACAGAGACAGAGACAGAGAGAGGGACAGAGAGAGAGAGACAGAGAGAGAGACAGAGAGAGAGAGAGAGAGTGGAGACCTGAACGGAGCTGCCCGAGCAGTCTGTGAGCAGAACCATTTCCATACTGTGGAGCCTCTGCAGAGGAAGCTAAGCCAGAGAGATAAAGAGAGCGGGACATGAACAGAGCTGCCAGAGCAGTCCGGGGGCAGAACTGGAGCAAGAGGAGAGTCTCCAGCTACCCCACTCTTGCAACTGTGGAGCCACAGCAGAGAACAAATAGCCTGGGAGAGAGAGAGAGACCATGGAACACTGAACGGAGTAATAGGGAGCCTCTGTTGGTCAGGAGGAGGCCCAACATTCAACTGATGGCACTGCGGTTGTTGGGGAAGGTCAGAAAGGCCCGGGGATCTGGAAGGACAAGGTCTGGGACCCAAACCAAAAGCCAGGGATAGTAAAACCCAATAAAACCTGGCAGAAAAGTGAAACAGGTGTGATAGAAAGAAACAGAAGGTCAATCAATTTTCGGGACCACAGTACCTAGCAGGAAAGTGAAGTAGGTCTGCCGACAGGGGTCTGGGACCCCCAACCATTTAGGGGAGCACCCAAACAACTCTTTTTCCTCACAGTACCTGGTAGAGAAGGGAACCAGGCCTGACAACAAGAGTCTGTGACCCACAGCAGATTGGTGGAATAACCAAGCCACTCATCCTCGTTGCAGTACCTGGGTCATAGGTGAACAAGGTCTGACACGCAGGGTCTGGGACCCATCTATATATATGGACTAGGGAAGAAAGACATTTCCCCCACCAGGTGAAACTAAACTTTAAGAACTTTCGAAATAAGAACTGCCCTTTGTCCTCGGGGAGGGAACCATTCCTCTGGACCAGGAATATACCCTTTTGATTTAGTTTAGCAGAGAGTTTGAGGGAGAGAGCTAGGCTTCTGACATAGGACTCTGAACTTTTGCTTTTGGACATTCTGACAGAGACATTAGTATTTTGTTGAGGCAGGGATACCCCTCCTAGAGTAAGGGCGAGATAGGGATTTCATTTTATTTTCTCATATTAATAAAAGTCTTTAACAACCATGATGACCCCTCTGTGTCAGAGTCTTTACCCTTACAATATACTCTCTCATTCACCCAGAAATTCACACAACATATAAACTCTCATTTACCCAGGCATTCACACAACATACACTCGCTTATTCACCTAGGCATTAATACATTCACACAGCATATACTCTCTCTTTCACACAACATATGCTCTCTCTCTGTCACCCAGGCCTTCACACACCATATACTCTCTGGTTCACCAAGGCATTCATACAATAACACAACATATACCTTCTCCTCCATCCAGGCATTCAATCATTCGTGGAACATATAGTGTCTCATTCACCCAGGCGTTCACATAACATATACTCTCTTATTCACCCAGACATGCACAAACTATATTCTCTCTAATTCACCCAGGTATTCACACAACACACAATTCCATCTCTCTGATATTCTCACAACATATATTCTCTAATTCACCCAGGCATTCATATAGTCACACAGAATATACTCTCTTATTAGCTCAGACCTTCACACAGCATATACACTCTCATTTAACTATTAATTCACTCAACATATACTCTCTCATTTAACCAGACAATGCATTCACATAACACATACTCTCTCATTCACTCAGGCATTCATACATTCACACAGCCTATATTCTCTCAATCACCCGAGCATTCAAACAACATATGCTCTCTCATTCACCCATGCATTCATACAACATGTACCCGCTCATTCACCGGGGCATTAACACAACATATACTTCTTCATTTGACCAGGCAACCAGGCATTCACACAACGTATGCTCTCCCCTTCACCCAGGAATTCAAACAATCACATAACATAAAGTCTCTCATTCGCCTAGGCATTCACTTATTCACACAGCATATACTCTCTCATTCACACACCATATACTCTCTTAATCACCCAGGCATTCATACAATCACACAGCACATGTTCTCTCATTTACCCAGTCATTCACACAACATATACTCTCTCATTAACTTCACCCAGGCATGCAATCAGTCACGCACCAGGCATTCAATCAGTCACACAGCATATACTCTCTCATTCTCCCAGGCATTCAAGAACACACACTCTTTCTTTTACCCATGCCATCACGCAACATGTATGCTCGCATTCACCCAGGCATTCATGCATTCACACAGCATATACTCTCTCATTCATCCGGGCATTCATAGATTCACACAAGATATACTCTCTTGTACACCAAACTGTTCAATCATTCACACAACATATAGTATCTCATTCAGCCAGGTAGTCACCCTTCCTATACACTCTCATTTACCTATGAAGTCACTCAACATATCCTCCCTCTCTCACCCAGGCATGTATAGATTCACACAACATGTACTCTCTCATTCACCCCAGCATTCCCATAGCCTCATTACGAGTTGGGTAAATCTGCCAGAATACTGCCCAATGGAATTACTGTTACGGCCACTTGGTCCCGCGGATTTACCACCAGATTACAAGTGGTCGTGGGAGTGTTAGTCCTCTATTAATTTGGAGTCCATAGGACTCCATTTGGGATTTCGGTGGAATTACCACCAGGGAAATTCTGCTAACTGTAATTCTGCCGATTTTGCTGATTCTTCGGCAGAAAGTGGGAGGATCTGCCTACAGCATTATGCTGGAGGTAAACCCCCCACTCCAGGGCCAAACTCATAGTGTGGCAGAGAGGGAAAAGTGGCAGTAATTCTGTTAATGCCACTTTTGTCCCACACCAGCATACTCGTAATTATCCCAATATATACTCTCTATCACCCAGGAATTCACCCAACATATACTCTCTTATTCACCCAGGAATTTATACAATCACACAACATAAAGTCACTCATTCATCCAGGCATTCATATATTCAAAGTCTCATTCACACAACATATGCTCTCATTCACCCATTCATTCACACAACACATACTTTTTCATTCTCTCATACATCCATGCATTCACACAACATGTACTTTCTCATTCACTGAGACATCATACAACATATGCTCTCTCATTCACACATCATATACTCTCTTACTCACCCAGGCATTCATACATTCACACGACATATACTCTCTCGTTCTCCCAGACATTCATACAACATATGCTCTTTCATTTGGTGAGGGGGATAGCTCAGGGGCAATCTGTTTGTCTTTAGAGTAAGACAATGCAGTGCAACACAGGTTTGAATCCTGGTCTGATGCTTAGAAACCAATCTCTGGTATTAAGTGTGCTATAAAAGAACAATTATAATGATAATTCACGAAGGAATTCACACAACATATACTTGCTCATTCATTCATGCATTCACACAACATATGCTCCCTCATTCACTTTATCCAGGCATTCAATTAGTCACACATAAGGCATTCAATCATTCACACAGCATATGCTCTCTCATTCCCCCAGGCATTTGACAACACACACTCTTTCTTTTACCCCGGCTGTCACACAACATGTACGCTCTCATTCACCCAGGCATTCATACATTAACACAACATATACTCTCCCGTTCAACCAAGCATTCACACAACATAACTATCTCATTCACACAGACATTCAATCATTCACCCAACATATACTTTCTCATTCGCCCAAGAATTCATACATTGACACAACATTTACTCTCTTACTCACCCAGGCATTCATGCATTCACACAACATATGCTCTTTCATTTACCCAGGCATTCACACAACATATACGTTCTCATTCACCCAGACATTCATACATTCACACAACATATACTCTCTCATTCACCCAGGCATTCACACAACATATACTCTCTCATTAGCTTCACCCAGGCATTCAATCAGTCACACACCAGGCATTCACGCATCCACACGGCATATACCCTCTCATTCACTCAGGCATTCATACATTCACACAACCTATTCTCTCTCATTCACCCAGACATTCATACAACATATACTCTGTCATTCAATCAGGCATTCACACAACATACACTCCCTCATTTACCCAGGCATTAATGCATTCACATGGCATATAGTCTCTCATTCATCCAAGCATTCACACAACGCATACTCTTTCATACGCCCAGGAATGCAAACAATCACACAACATAAAGTCACTCATTCACTCAGGCATCCACATATTCACACAGCATATACTCTCTCATTCACCAAGACATCCATACATCCACACACCATATGCTATCTTACTCACCAAGGCATTCATACATTCACACAATGTATGCTCTCTCATTCACACAACACATACTTTATAATTCATCCAGGCATTCATACATTTACACAGCGTATACTCTCTCATTCAGTTCACCCAGGCATTCAATCAGTCACACATCCTATGCTCTCTCATTCTCCCAGGCATTCGACGGCACACTCTCTTTCTTTTACCTAGCCCATCAAACACCATATACTCTCTCATTCACCCAGGCATTCATGCATTCACACAGCATGTACTCTCTCATTCACTGAGGCATTTGTACATTCACACAACATATACTCACTAATTCCCACAAGCATGCATACATTCACACAACATATACTTTCTCATTCACCCAGGCATTCAATCTGTCACATAGAATATGCTGTCTATTTTCACCCAGGCATTCAGTCACACAGCATATGCTCTCTCCTTCACCCAGGCATTCAGTCACACAGCATATGCTCTCTCCTTCACCCAGGCATTCAGTCACACAGCATATGCTCTCTCCTTCACCCAGGCATTCAGTCACACAGCATATGCTCTCTCCTTCACCCAGGCATTCAGTCACACATCATATGCTCACTCCTTCACCCAGGCATTCAGTCACACAGCATATGCTCTCTCCTTCACCCAGGCATTCAGTCACACATCATATGCTCTCTCCTTCACCCAGGCATTCAGTCACACAGCATATGCTCTCTCCTTCACCCAGGCATTCAGTCACACAGCATATGCTCTCTCCTTCACCCAGGCATTCAATCAGTCACACATCCTATGCTCTCTCATTCTCCCAGGCATTCGACAGCACACTCTCTTTCTTTTACCTAGCCCATCAAACACCATATACTCTCTCATTCACCCAGGCATTCATGCATTCACACAGCATGTACTCTCTCATTCACTGAGGCATTTGTACATTCACACAACATATACTCACTAATTCCCACAAGCATGCATACATTCACACAACATATACTTTCTCATTCACCCAGGCATTCAATCTGTCACACAGCATGTGCTCTCTCCTTCACCCAGGCATTCAACCAGTCACACAGCATGTGCTCTCTCCTTCACCCAGGCATTCAGTCTCACAGCATGTGCTCTCTCCTTCACCCAGGCATTCAGTCAGTCATACATCCTATGCTCTCTCATTCTCTGGATATTTGCTGAGTAGTAGGAGCGCCCCAGCCGCTCCCTGGGGACTTAAATCGGTGGCGGGCAATCCTTTGGCTAAAGGTGCCTTGGATCTGTAAAGATCACTAAACAGCATGAATGATGTAGTCTGTAACAATGAGCCAATGACCCCCAACAATAACATGTTGGATCGGGTGATGTCATGCCATCTCGAGACCACCGTTCAAAACACCACACCCTGCATTTGGTCAGACTACTACTGCATTGACTTGAGCATGAAACTGCAGGGTCGTAGATCTAAGGCCCCTAATAATCACCAAATATTTCTAAGTCGGCATTTTAATAAGGTCCTGCCCTTGGACATGACATCCAGCCTGGACACCCTCATGGCCCAGGCATCCGGCACTGATTCATGTGAAACCCTGGTGTCCACTTTCTCCTCCACCTTCCAGAAACTGGTGGATAGAACTGCCCCAATTAGGTAAAAATTGGCCAGGGTAAATGCAGGAGACCACAAATGGTTTACCCCAGTACTTAGAGCCCAAAAGAAAGAGAAAAGGAAGTTCGAGGAACAATGGCTAAAATGCCCATTGGCCGAAAATAAGATTGATTGGAATACGGCAGAAAAACTATACAAATACAATATCCCGGAAACTAAGAACAATTTCTACAATTACCAAATCAGTAAAGCACCTAATTTTACCAGCAAACACTTTGAGATCCTTAAATCGCTCGAGAAGCCAAAGGCTTTATCGATCAAGGTTCAGCCCACTTCAGCTGACTGTGTAGGAGTACAAAATGTGTTGGAAGACAACATTCTCAAAGCTAGGGATAAAATCAGAGGAACACAAGCCCTGCCAATAGCGATCCCAATATCCCTGACCCAACAACCGAAGCAAGCTGGCACGGATAATATCCGCTTCACGCAAATGAACATCACCGATATTAGAACCCTGCTGCCCGCTATGCCAAATACATCTTGCATCCTGGAGCACCAATAATAGTTTTTTCCTTTCCTAACCCACATGGTTAACTCTTCTTTCTGAGACAATGGGCCTCATTATGAGGTTGGAGGTAGCCATGCCAGTTTTACCGGCATGGCTACCCCCAAACTTGGCTCCGGCCCCCGCGAAAGTGGAATCACCGGGCCATTCCGACCTCGGCGGACCCAGTAATTCCCCTTGCGCGGGTGCCGGAGCTGGTACATCTCCATTCCCATTTGAGCCCCCGTAGGGCTCAATGGGAATGGGGAGGATGGTAGCAGCGGGACCCACCTTCTCATTTGCAGATCCTCCAGAGCACCTGGTGACCAATTCCGTTGGTGACGGTGCGCTATATAAGTACCGTTAACAGAACATAACATAACATATACTCTCTCATTCATTCAGGCCTTCATACATTCACACAACATATACTCGGCATTCATACATTCACACAACATATACTCACTAATTCACCAAGTCACTCATACATTCACCCAACATAAATTCTCTCATTCACCCAAGCATTCGACAACACACAACATATACTCTGACATTCACTTAGGCAATCACACAACATATACTCTCTCATTCAACCAGGCATTAATTCATTACCATCCATGTTGTATGTCCAAATGATCAAAGTTTCTCTTGATGCCACATCACTTTGTATAACTGCTTGTTTTTAAGTGTCTGGGGGGGAAAAAGAAATCTGGAAGCAAAGGTTTCTCAGAAAAGGAGAAAGGAGCAGTTTAACAGAAATGCTAAGTCGTGACGGATGCCGCTTCCGAGGCATTTCATTTAAGGTGACAATGATTCACTTGTGCTCTGCTTTGTGCAGGTCAAGGTCTGTTGTGGGCTACTTGAAAAGTTTATTTGGAAGACAGGCAGCGAGATTTTCAGACTTTGTACATATGCGTTATTTATTTGAGTGAAATGGTTGGCACTTCGACCAGAAGCGGTGTCTTTAATACAAACAAACAGGCAGTATGCTTGACAGTATACAGGATGTGGGTAGTGGAAGGCCGGGTGCTGGTGTGGTCGGGTGTAGAGGACAATTGGCAACAACATGGCGTACATACATGAACTCTGCAATGGGCATTGAGCCTCAAATTGAATACTTCCGGTTTAGATGGGGCAGAGCTTATTGGGGGAAGGGCAGGAAGAGGTGTAGGGGTAGAATATTCATTTTCTCTGGCTAACAGGTGGAACCTCTGCTTGGGCTCATATACCTCCACCAATTGGAATGCCTTGATGTCAGAAGAGCATTCCAGTGGGAGGAGCCTGTAAGGTAAAGGGGAGGAAGAGGGAAACAGGTCATGAGGATGTGGCACTGAGAGGTTGTTGAGTGCTAGAGAGTGGAGGGACTGAGCAGAAGGGTAGTGAGAAACAGATTCAGCCTGGCAGTAGGGGCGTGATTGTACCATGGAGAGATTTTACAGTATTCTCAAATGGATGTGGGTAGGTAGCAGTGGATGTGTGCACCATGTGGAGTATTGTATTGAGGAAAGTGAAAGATCTAAGAGGGTAACCCATGAGTAAGTTGGCACAGTCGTGTTTCCCACTGAGATCCGGAGTGGTGACCAGACCGTCAGCAGAGTGGTGGGTGTGGTTGAGGGCGGGTCTTCCTGATATCAAGAGGGTTGCTCCCTGGCAACAGTGGCAGTGTTGAAATTATTTACTTTGAGTTCACTGTTGAACTGGACATCAAAGTTGTGAAAACAGCAAAAAATGGACCACTAGATCAAAGATGACAAAATACTATAAAAACTGTAGAAACAGTTAACAGCAAATGGTATTTATTTCACTTCATATCCATATACAGTTCATAAAAAAGGTTAAAAACCTTTCCCCATCAGTCATACTCTTCTACTCTCATTCACACAATTTCACTCAAATATTCCAAATAGCGATGTCTGATCGCACTGTATCGAAACTCCTAATACAAATTTAAACTTAAACCCATTGTATTATACAGGTGTGTCCCTCTGTATCTATTACAGGAGATATAACAGTCGACACCTGTTTCGGTTGATATTCAATAGGGCAGCAGATCTCTTGCCCATTCAATTCTGCCAACATTCATCAGGACAGAGGACAACTATCAGCTGTGTGTTGCCTCATAAATGGATAGTTTGAGCCACGTAACCTAACTAATTACTCTCTTTTTCGCAAGTCAATACCATTTTATCCAATTTATAAAACAATCAATGTGAACACAATAACATCTTATGTTATTACCAATATCTGTTGGGCTTGGAAACTAACAGTATTTTGAGCATCGTTGGACACCAGTTGGCCTCATCAACGCATGCTTTCCCTTTGGCATGGCGGTCCTGTGTAGTGAACATCATGCAGATGCAGAAATAACGGTCACACTTTTGTTAGAAAACCCGCTGTGTGCTAAAACTAAGTTCTACAGATGGGCATGGATAAAAAAAAAAATAGAGAATCCTGTCTAATATATAGGGATTTCAAGCCTGAGAACTTTGCCAATAAATATCTGGGCCAACTGGCAGCTTATCCTTTGAAATGTCCGTCTGCTAACAAACGGAACAAATTTTTGCGAGTTAGGTAAAATCCTTGCCTTACGAGAGAGGTCCATGCTAGGCGTAAAATGATTCCAGAAAAAAATAATTTTTGTCGATATTGTGAATTGCCACATGAAAAGGAGACACTCCAGCATCTGGTTGTATCTTGCGAAAAACTAACGGGGCCAAGAGAATTTTTTTTTGCTAGTTTGTTAAATTTGAATTATGAAGCAGATGAGAACCAGACCTGGAGTTCACTAATATCTAACATTACATTTTCTGTTATAAAAGCCATAGTGCATTATTTAGATGTCATTCTTCCGTCTGAAATCAAGTTGTAATTCGACATGTGACTAGTTTGTGAAGCTGTAATCTTAATTGAGTTTGTTGAAATGGCAAATTTTATCATTGTTTTATAAGTTGATATTTCATGTTTTATAATGTGTTAATATTTGAGACGCCTTTTAGTCTATGTTAAGATTTCATTAATTTTGGCTATTGTAATAAGTATATGTGAATGAAATGTGATAATTTGTTTCATTTCTACTTGTATTTTTCTTTTGAAAAGTTGACTTTTTCAGCTATATCAAAATAAAAAAATAAAAATAAAAAAAATTACCAATATCACACTCACCTCCTCTACACGAGTGTTGGAGGCAAGTTTGTTTGTTTGTTTGTTTATTTTATTTATATCGCGCACCTGACCCGGAGGTAATTGAATAGATATTCTGGGACAAATCCCTTTTGCGCTCTATCTGGGAATACATCAAATTATGAATACTCCTGGAGAGCGAGAAACCAACAAACAGAGAGCCCTGTATGTAAATATACGTAGGACCTATGTAAATTGCCTCCCCTTGACCGAATATCTAACTATTAGCAGAAGGATTAGAATACTCACTTATTTCATCATTGATAGCCAACAATCCATAAGGCATCTTATCTGCTGATTAGTGAAGCATCACCATCTTGATGGTTAATGTCCTAAAACAGGAGTGGATACCTATTTTAGTAAAACATGGCTCCGCTTCAAATTCTCTAGAGTATAATTACATTGTAGTTCTCAATCATATCTTACCATGCGCTGGTGTAGATAGACGCAGGTAATCCTATGCATGTTGTAACCCCGCCACGTATAGATATATTGATATTGGGCCTCATTACGACTCAGGCGGTAAGGGTTTTACGGCGGCGTAAACAGCGCCGACCCTTACCGCCTGAGTACGAGGTCCCTTAGCGCCATGGCGGATTTAACACCTGCTTTTAGCAGGTGTTAAAATCCATGGCGCTAAGGGACCATGGAGTTAATTACGCCACCGTAATTTACGGTGGCGTAATTAACGCCTTCCCCACTCCCATTATGCCCTATGGGGCAAAAATGGGAATGGGGAAGGGTAAATGGGGATTGGGGACTTACCGCCCCGCCAACCTCAGAATGGGCCGGTAAGTCCACCAACCACCATGGCGTAAACGTAGTTTAACTTACCGCCTGGGTCGTAATGAGGCCCATTGTCTCAGCAATCGTGTTGTAATCACAAGAACACAAAACAAGCAAGCGATTTATGTTGCTGATTTAGATGTCCAACGTAATCTCTACTCGATCCATTCCATCTAGCTAGACAGCGCTTAGCCACACAACTATATATACAGAATGTATATCTAATGGGGAGTCAAAGCTTCTTCTAAACTACGATAGTCTAAATGAACCGTCCCTGTGCAATCCTAGGCGGTAATCACTTTACCATGCGTCCTTCATCAAAATTATTCGCGTTACTATGGCAGACGTAACGGCTTGTCTCTGTTGTTCTGGGTGCGGGTACCGAATCGGACAGTGTCCATACTCCACCTTGGCTCGCAGTAATAGCAAGCGTGTGTCTTTTCATGCTTACCTGGACAGTGAAATGATTCACTTCCAGCTTGTGTTCCAGCTCTGTCGCCGCAGTAAATGCTCTCGCCAGACTCTCGGGGCGCAATGGTAAAACACTCCTCATCACGGCACCCTGTCTTGATGCCTTTCCCCTTCCTGGTACCCCCTTCCTGTCTCCTCATGCCCTTCCTGGCACCCCTCTTCCCTGTCTCCTCATGTACTTTCGCTTCCTGGCACCCCTCGTCCCTGTCGCCTGATGCCCTTCCCCTTCCAATATTGCCTGTCAGTTGTTGACAAGTACATTCTGATTTGATCAAAGTTGTGAGCCTTGAGTGAGGGTGTGAGGTGGTTAGGAGCAAATGAGATAGAGTAGAGTAGGTTTGGCTTTAGAGCTAAGGGGAAAGATGACTTGAGTTTTAGATGAGTTTCACATCAGAGAACTGTTGTGAAGAGCTGCTACGAGAGGGAAGAAATGGCCATGACATCAGTTTATTGCAGTGTTGTCCAACTCCAGGCCTCGAGCGCCAGATTCATGCCGGGTTTTCAGGACACCCCTCATTAATATTCATGACCTACATTTGCATACAATGGTTCTAAATGTATGTACATTTTTCCTCATAAATATTAATGAGGGATAGCTTGAAAACCTGTCAGGATCTCAGCCCTCGAGACCAGGAGTTGGACAACCCTAGTCTATTGCTTCCCCATGGTCAGATGACCGGCTCACTAGGGCAACGAAAAAGGGACAGTGCAGAATGCTACTGTGCTGCTGAGTCCCTGTCAAAGGGAAACATCTATCCCACAAGAAGCTTGATGGAAAACTGGATCTGTGAGAGTAACCAAGCGGCGAGACCCAGAGCGAGCAACTTACCGACTTTGGCAAGAGCAGATGAGAATGATATGGAAGGGTGAAAGGGACGAGTGTCGAAAGGGGGAACTTAAGGTTCGGACACAGAGCTGGTGCCCAAGGAGGAGGTAGGGTCGGCGAGGGCATCATGCACCACAGCAAGCACTGAGAAAATTAAGGTGGACCAGTGAATTCACACTCTGGGGGTTGCTGGATCCCCACAGAAGCACGAGCAGTACTGGGAAAGTGAACGGGAGCCCAGGGAAATCACAAGCGGAGAGTTGTAGGCTCGTTACATATAGCAGGGTGTGTAGAGCACTAGAGAACAGAAGGAAAGTCAATGGAAACTGTATGTTGGGAGTTGCAGTGTGGCTACTTCCCAGCATGGGGCAAGGGTCACTGAGAGAAAGAAAGCAAATCAGTGGGTTATTGGAAGTTGTGGGTCGATCACTTCACAAAGGAACGGGTGTAGCATTGAACAGCTTCAAGAGAACCCAGGTGAACTGTATTCTGGGAGCCGTGCTGGCCTTCGCGGTGGCAGCGCCCTGAGCAGTCTAAGAAAAATGTGGCGCCCCAATCGCTCCCAATTTATTTTTTAACTCCCCGCTCCAGCGAATCACTGTGATAGGGCGCTCATGCTTATGCGTGAGCACCCTATTCTAATGAAAACCACCTCGCTCCGGTGTCGGAGCAGGGAGTTAATCATCTCAATAGGGTGCTGATGCGTTTGCATCAGCATCCTATTGTTATTAAATGCGCCCCGTCATCACGGGTGCATTTAATAACAATAGGGTGCCTACCACACCGTCTCCCACTACGCCAGCTCGGCAAAGTCTTTGAAAGACTCCCCAGAGCTGGCGTGGAAGGGAGCTAATGGCGCTCTGGGGGCTAATAGCGTCCGGGCGGTCGCCCGATTCGCCCTGCCCTAACGTCGGCCCTGTCTGGGAGTTGGAGTCAAACCACCCCCCAATGTAGCACGAGAGGCACTAATAATGAGAAAGCCAATAAAGGTGAGCGGTATTCTGGGAGCTGAAGTCCTGTCACTTCCGAACTTAGTGCATGGGGCACTAAGCGACACAAAACAAACAAATGAGAGTGGTCTATTGAAAGTTGAGGTTCTATCACTTCACAAGGCAACTATGTGGTGCTGAGTGGCTTCATGAGAACAAAGGTGTATTGTATTATGGGAGATGGAGTTCAGTTACTCCCCCGGAAACTACCTTATTCTAACCCTCTAATTGGAAGGTTGTTAATCTATGCATATTTATTAAAATTTAAATTGTTTGATACAGTTTATGTGTATGCTTATCATCAATTAATATACAGGTCTCTCTGGCCATAATGTTTACAAAAAACATCAAAATATACAAAAAAAATATTTGTACAATAAAGCCAAAAATATAACTTACTGGACAGAAAAGTGAACATATAAAAGGCAATGCATTGCAAATAACGAAACACATAAATGCAATAGGAAACCTCTAAAAATAAGTATTCACGTGTAACACATCCAGAAAATCTGCAAACAATTGCTCAGTATCTAATATCCGTGAGATCTATATTATATTTATCTAGCAATGAAATAAAAGCCCATGTGTATTTGTCCCTGTATGTTTTCCGATGCAGTAGCTTCACCTGTTGTTACCGCTAGATGGAGATGTTGCCTTAGTATATATAGAGACAATACGAATTTGCATAGCTTTACCTATTGTCACCACTAGAGGGATCTGTTGGCTTAGGCTATATTGTGGTCCTACTGTGCCAAGGAAATCTTGCACCATAGGTCTGTACACTAATATGTAAATAAACCTGAAATGTTTCTGTCCTATGTTGCTGCTATTGCTGGACTTTCTACAGGGGAACATGCTTCCAAAACACTTTGCCTGGAAGGCTCAAGAGAACACAATTAAACTATATAATGAGTGTTGGTGTTGTCACTCCCCAATGCAGCGCAAGAATCACTAAGACAGTGATGTCATGTGATCTCTCCCCGAAGTGGCGACTTCACGGGAAGCAATGGGACACGACCTTTCACCCCTTGACAAAACAGGAAGTGGCATCACATAGCAATGTTTCTAAGTACACTCTGGTTACGACATCACTGTAATGTGATATGCATTTAATTCAAGAATGGATCCCCATATCTATTGTTAATATCAGTGTGTAAAGGCCCATATTACTGTGAATGCAAGTAGACGTCCAAGACCAAATGATAATGATTTGTTATTACATAGCACTTGCACTTAAGCGTTTTATATAGAACAAATATGCATACACTATCATCCAAACTTTGTTGGTACTCATTTATCAACCTCAGAAGGATGAAAGGCTGAGTTGGCCTTGCCGGGGATTTGAACCTGCAACCTGCAGATCACACACACATCGCAGCAGCGAGCGCTCAACCTATTGAGATATCTTAGCGGCTATAGCTATCTTTGCTGCTATAGTAAAATGAACAATTATATGTCTGTATGTTCCCAAAGTCAGAAAGCAAATTGCACTCTGTAGTGGATACCATGAAACTGGTAACTGAGATTTAACAGCAGGTCAGTCCATCTGCAGGTCTGGTACAAATTTGCCCACATGTTAAACCTGTGTGGATCTACTGCCTTCAGAAGTTGGCAACATACAGCCCATTAGGCGGGTTCATAACTGTATTAAAGAATGTAGAGTAGCGCAGGGAATGCAGCGCACTCACACGGCATCCTGTACTCTGGGCACTTGTTAGCTCATACATGCAAACAAACATCCTGCACAGCATGCCAGGGAAATGGGACAGACAGACACATTACAACAAAGCATTAATTATGGCACAATGAAGTCTAGGGCCACTTGATGTGCTATGGTCAAACATTTCTGCACTGTACACAAGCTTTTAGGCACAAGGATTTTGACAAGTGACCGAGGACACCGAGGTGGAATGTCTTGTGATGATCGTAACAGAGACAACGGCAGAAAAAAACATGCTATAACTGCAACTTGTGAAAAGCAAAATACATAGTCCAAAATGGATGCTTATTCTACTCTAAATCCTTTTTGGAAGTTTTTGTTCTCATTGTGAATTTGAGGTGTTTAAGAGCAGAGTACATCAGTGACTCACCCCTTGAAGTGTGCCTGAAATAAACCTTAAATGAGTCTAGTAATTATTGCATAGAATTCCATAAAGACAAATTATTTTAAGAGGCGTGAACAAGAAAGCCAGCCACTCTAGAAACAAAGGGCCTCATTACACGGTAGGCGGTAAACCATGGCGCTATCAGCGCCATGGTTCATGCCGGTAAAATACCAGCACCGCCTTGGTGGAAAGGGGAATTACCGCCCCATTCCAAGGTTGGCGGGGCGGTAATTCCCCCTTCCACCATTGCCCTTCCCCATTCCCATTTTTGCCCCATAGGGCATAATGGGAATGGGGAAGGCGCTAATTACTGGACCGCAAATTGCGGTACCGTAATTAGCTCCCTGGGTCCCTTTGCGGGCTGGTTTTTAACACCTGCAAAAAGCAGGCGTTAAATACCCCAACCCGCCAAGGGACCTCGTAATAAGGCGGTAAGGATTTACCGGTACCGGTAAAATACCGGTACCGGTAAACCCTTACCGCCTACCGTGTAATGAGGCCCAAAGAGTCACTTGGCGTTGGACACAGCCCAGGAGCTACCATTAAAAAAAATCTATTTTTTTAGGGCTAGCAAGGGAGACCTCAGCGGTACAAAGGGAGAGCTCAGGGGTCGCTGCTGCGATCCCTGGAGACCCACACACGATGTCCCTACACCAACTAAGAGAGAGAGAAACACACATAATGCGGATGGTAATGACACTTCACGAGACACGCATCTGATGCTTAGAGGCCAAAAACAAACAAAGATGAACTGTATTCTGGGAGTTGGATTCAAGTCACTGTACAACCAAGCGCAGGAACTGTGTTCACTTCGTTGAAGTGCAGTCACTCCTCAACGTGATGCAAGAGGCACTGAGAGAGATCCCAAGAACAAAGGAGAATGGTTTCGTGGTTCTGACAATTTACTTGGTAAAGCGTGTGGCACTGAGAAGCTACAAGAGAACCCACATGAACTGTCTTCTAGGAGTTGGAGTGCAGCCACTGCACTACAAAGCACAAAAGGTGCTGAGAGAAAGAAATGAATTAGAGAATAGAGAATCACAGCCGAGGATAGTAATTCAAAGACAGGGAACTGAGGGATGGAGTAAGGCGAACTTTGAGAGATAATGCTCACTAGCCATGAGGATGGGCTGATAAGGGAGTTAGCAAAGAAAGAAAGACACCCCAAGCCTGGAAGAGAAGAAAAATCGTTCTTTTATTTTGTGAGCTGAAGAAAATAAACTTTTTTATAAACTATATTTGATGCCACACAGAGCAGTGTTGAATGGCGGAGAGGCTGGCGGTGAGGTGCATAGTGATGACAGGGTTCTTATAAGTAAATGAGAAAAGGAACAGCAAAAGGGTGGCATGAGAAAGACAGGGATGAGAAGAGTCTGACATGCCCTTAACCCCTCGTCCTAAAGGATGAACCTGGCGTGATGCTCTCTGTCCTGTTTTGGGTGTGTGGAGGCGGGTTCCGCTACCTCTGCTGTGGTTATTCATCATGACTGAGACTCCTTTCTTGCTGTCAGTGCTGCACCTGTTTCTGAGGGCAGCCTTCACTGTTAAATGCTCGTGATGCTCTTGTTTTGCTTTTGCCTGTTCTGCTCCTGATTTTTTAGGCTTAGAGGACTGCAACACGTGTTGCTGCATGTGCTGTACACATACTGTGCATGTGAGCAAAACCTGCATTGTTGATGCCTCTGGTGTACACTTAATGTGTGGGATAAGCCTGCACTGCTGTCGACTTTTCTATTTACAAGCGAATCGTGGGTTGCTTTTGTCTGCATTCTATCTGCACAAGTGTGTGAGCGAAGCTTACACTACTGCCTGCTAAGTACCTAAACTCGGGGTGATCTAAATGTGCACTGTTGCTTGTGCTGTACCCAGCGCTGGCCAATGGGTCTGCTCTAGTCGGGTCCGAGATCGGCATCAGATGTCTCCCTTGATCTCGGACCCGGCCTGTCTCAGCCCTAATAAGGCTTTATGAGGGAAGCTGGGGGATCAGTGATCTAATCTGCTAATCCTTTCTGTAGCCGTCATTCTCGCGTTTGCAGGTTGCATTTGCTCACCGTTTTCTGTCTTCTGGCCTGAAAGGGACACCACTGGAATCAATGGGCCATGCCTGTCACTGGGTCGGGGGCCGTCACTGTTAAACACAGACTTTCTACATGCTGGGCACACCATTGTTTTCCAAATGTGCATCTTACATTTTCATAGACAAAAGGAAGTCATTTCCAAACTCAAAAATGCTGCTGAAGTGCCAGGCTATTATGCAAGTCTATGCAAAAATGACGAGCAACTTGTCTTTGGTACTTAACAGGTACTTGCATTCACTAATTTTCTTTGAAATGTGTTGTTTGTTGTTGGAATACCAGTAAAATACCCTGTCGTTTTTGTTCCCATTTCTTTTTGTTATATGCTTGTCTAACTGCTCAATCACGAATGAATGTTTCTATTGTGCTGACAGTAGTTACTGGGAAATCAAACTGGGTTCATGGGTGTCAACATTTGATTTTCTCTACAGGGGCAGAAATATCCCCACCTCTGCCCTGAATATAAGCAAGCCACCAGTCCAACCCATGCCCTGGCCAAACACATTTTCTAATCCTTTTTTTTTTTATACGATTAACAACCAGTTTTTAATATGTAACATCTCAGCAACTGTCCCTCAACCTACTGAGCTACCCTGGTAGCCTTCTACTGTAGAGCGTGTCTATGGACCCCTGCATTACCAACAGTATTTTGGGTGCACCAATGCCATGAAAGTGATTTCAAGTGGTAATCATGTACAGTGTGGAGTTTGGAAAGAAGCAGCATGAAAGAAATTGCAACATTTTTTAAAATTCTATTTTATATAATTTGCATTACATTGAAAATGCAATATACTTGCAATATACTTATCAGCAATCTCAATGGCAACAACAGACAAATAAATACTGTGGTAAGAAGGTATAGGTCAGATGTGATATTCGATAACTATTAAATGTAGAAAAAATAAGACAATTGAGATTAATGGTAAAAGAAGAGAGAAAAAGAAGGAAAAGAAATCAGATATTCATGAAGTGAAGCAAAATGGAAAATTAAAATCACAGCCATTAACATAGATAGTGTTGTTAATTAAATATATAACTACATTAAACATTTATATCTCCTAAATGGCTAACAAAGTATTGTCATTTCCTATCATGTTTAAGAGATAGGGAGTGTGAGTTGGCATTACATTTCTCAATTCTATGAACATCACATATGTTATTCTACCACCCTTTTACAGAGATCTTTGTAAACTCCTTCCAATTGAATGACGTTAAGCAGATAGCAAAGAGTTTGAATAGGTCAAAAATAACAAAAGCCGTTTTTATTTTCCCAGCATTGACTGCTAAACTTCCCAAAAGGATATTAGTTAAACTTACAGGAATAGAGATCTTAAAAATATGTTGCGGATAACTCCAAACTTGGTTGCAAAAGGAATTTTCAAGAGGTAATCTAAAAACATTTTACTAAAGGATGCAGTGGCTGACCGACAGGACCAACATAAATCACCATTAGATATCCTGGATTTATCAAGTTTTTTGTTGTAATAAAGGCTCTATGAGTGAAGAAATACAATGCTTGGGTTAGATTTGAAGATACAGATACACGCTTAATTTTGGTCCACATTTTAGACCACAGTTCATCATCAAAATGTGTATTACAATCATCTTCCCATTGCAGTTCAGACGTCCACTTAGCATTGATCTTTCTCTTCTTAATTTTTGGTAGAGGGAAGAGGCCTTAACAATATCAAGAGTGTCCATGAAACGTAGTCTATGAGGATCAGCCACCAATTCATTTTTACTTTTAGCATCAAGACAAGCATTTCTTAAATTGAGATATTGATTAAGAGGAAGGCTGGGAAGTGAATATTTAATTTAAAATTCTTCTATTGTAAGGACATTGCCTCACATAATTATTTGATCAATATACGTAACCCCTTTCTTAATCCAGGCTTTTAAAAAAATAGGTCTACTGCTCATAGATATATGTTTATTGCACCAAATAAAAGGAGAAAAGGCCTTTGCATGCTTATTAATTTGATGAAACAAGAAATCTCTTAAATATGAATTAGTGAGACATATTGTTTTAGAAAACCACATTTTAGGACCACTAAAAAGATATACAACATTCCTGATGTCAAATGGCAGTACTAGAGATGTTCCAACAATCAGCCAAGTAGGAGGATTTAGGATCTCATCAGGGAAAAATCAGTCTTTGCCGAGCTTTAGAACAAAGACTTTATGATAGTTTTTAAAGATTGGAAAGCCATCTCCTCCAAAATTCTATGAATATTTAAGCTTATTATGGGCAATTATTTTCTTTTTGTTAGGACCCCAACAAAAGTGAATGAGTATCCTATTAATAGATTCTTTTAAAAAGAGGTTGGCAGAGGAATGTGGAGCATTTGCAAATAATAAAGAATCACTGGCGAGAGCATCATCTTAATGGATTCCAATCTTCCCCACCATGTTAAATATAAGGGCGACCAGGCGGTTACTGAACTATTTAATTTTAATTGCAGATTTTGTGGAATTTATCTTGATCATGTGGGATTATTTGAGCAAGTGAAGTGGCAATTGAAATGCCCAGATATTTATTAGATATTGGTTTCCAACTGAGACCAAGGTGTATCAAATCTTCATTTATACTGTAAATATTAAGCAGAAGCATTTCAGATTCATCTTTATTAATTTATATAGTGAGAAATTAGAGAATAATTCAGTAGTGTCTAGTAAATGAGGACAAGTTTTATTCGGATTTTCAAGGTATATTAATATGTCATCAGCATATGCTGAAAGTTTAAATTTGGAACTACCACAGCTAATCCCTACAATTTCTTCATTCCTATGTATTCATTCTAAATGGGTTCAAGAGCTAAGACAAATAAAATAGGGGATAGGGGACAACCTTGCCTGTACCTCTTTGAAGGGAGAAAAATAGGGAGAATTGTCCATTCATAGAAATGGATGCTTTAGGATCTGAGTATAAAAGTTTAACTAATTGAAAATATATGTAATGATGTAATTATATTTATTACAATTATATGTATACATTAAGGGTATAACTAGATTACTGACTCACTTCACTCTTTGACCCTAAACACTGTTCTTTTACAATAGGAAGTATTAACTGTGACTAGGAATCATGATATCGCGATGCGCCTAGCATGTGGCATCAGTCCCTGTGCAACAAGCAGAACATGCAGGGCTTTCTTCATATGTGAAGGCAAGGGACACATGTGAGAAATGATTCTAAAATATGACAATACATGTATTAAATCTTTAACGGCTCTAGGCATGTGATGCAATGACACGCTTAAGTTTTGACATTTCTTCGCGTATAAACACTTAAATTATCCATATAATGTCTAAGATTGATGGTTCGATATGGAATGTACATTTAAGACATGCTTTTACATTAAATAGGTGAGGGATATTGCGACGAATGATCCCTCAGTATGGCTGCACTAACGGGATGACACGAAGCATACAGCGTATGACATCATGATCTCCATGATAGCAGATAAAACATTCAAAATGGCACCTGCGTCTGCTATTTGGATGCAGATGCTGACAGAAGATTATTTTTGGACTGCAAGGTAAGCGCGTAGGCAATAAATGCCACAGAATGACGTAAAAGCTAATGGGAAACAGACCTTTTGGACCCTATTAACAATCGAAAATAAAAAAAGCTAATGTAAATGGGATCACGAGCAGCATAATATGTCTTACAAATGCAAGAGAATACCCCATAGACTTAGAATGGAGGATGATGACCAATAAGGAATATATGGTCTGAAGAGAAATATAATAGGTGAGAGGGAGACAATGTTAGAGCCACCCATGGGGTGAATAAACAAAATGCATGAATAGTAGTGAAATCACTGTGTCATTGTGAAAAAGGGGAGAGGGTGGGCAATAACCAATATATCATTAATGAGGGTTTTGGGATATAGTCTTCAACCACCATAGAAGTCAAATTGACAGGACACATACACAATGTTGACAATATATGAAGTGTAATCAGTTAAATATTTAAAAAGAGCACTAATATAACCAACATGTGTTTGTATGCACTTCGATACATATAGATTTTTTACACACATGGTTCGAATTGA
The DNA here is from genome assembly GCF_040938575.1 of Ambystoma mexicanum. NCBI lineage: Eukaryota > Metazoa > Chordata > Amphibia > Caudata > Ambystomatidae > Ambystoma > Ambystoma mexicanum. Next base: position 495,917,195 of record NC_090938.1, on the reverse strand, counting down.
GTAACAAGCTGACAACTAATATGGAATGCTATTCTTTCTCTATCCTAACTAATCCTCCCGATTATTAATCCCTGATCTCTGTCTGAACTGTACAATGATGGTATAATTGGATAATGATATGGTATATATGATTTAAATTATTTTGAACAACATAGCCCACTTTTTAAAAAGGCTGTGGGGCCGAAACACATGTTAACTCAGTCGGGCTAAATTTCTTTGTTTAACTAGCTAAAAACAAACTACATTTTCAAGTATCTTTGAGGGTGTCTGGCACAACAAAGGAGTACATCACCTAATGCTTGATTTACAAAAAGGAGTGGGTCTATCCTTCAGTTAATCCAAGAGTGTGACGGACAGGGGTTCTTTTTGGAGTTAAGGGTCTGTGTCGTGGGAAGATAGACTACACACCCAAGGGAACTTCTCCAATTTATAAACAAAAAAACATAGCGGTATCCAATTCCATGCCATTTCAAGGCCTGGAAAACAAAGTCCCACTCAACGCGTTCAAATGCTTTTTCAGCCTCAAGTGCAACTGCAATACAAGCGTTTGTTGAATGATTCTTTTTTATTTATGCAACGGATCAAGTTCATAAAAAGTCTAGTGTTAGCTGAGATACATCTTCCTTTAACAAAGCCTAACTGATCTGACTTGACTAACTTAAACATAAAGGATTCTATTCGATTAGCTACCATTTTTGCAAAGATTTTGCAATCAAAGTTAATCAATGTAATTGGCTTATAGTTCTTGGGTTGTCCATTGTCCTTATTGTGTTTAGGTAAAAGCACTGGGAGAGCTTCAGTAAAGGAACCTGATGATTTACCAACTTTGGGAAAAAATGTATAAAATGATTCTAGTTTTGGAGAGAGAGTTGAAGAAAAATGTGAAAAGTAATCCATAGAAAAACCATCAGGTCGGGGAGCTTTACTTTTCTTAAGGTTTTTAATAGCCCTGGTAATTTCAATAATATCGATGGGTGAGTTAAGAGTACTTAGATCAATATTTGTTGGGTGATTTATTTTTTCAACAATTAAAACAATCATTAAATTCAGTTTTAGAGTGTATGAGGTCTGAGTAGTAGAGTTGTTCATATAATTTGGTAAATACTTTCAAAATATTCGTATCAGATGTTACTTTTTTCCTTGTTCATTTTTAACCCCAGAAATCCTAGTTCTTTTTTGGGGGGATTTCAGACATGAGGCTTGACTGCTTTATTAGAAGATTGCTAGATTTTGGTTTTGAAGTTTAACAAAACCCCAGATGCTAGTTCTGTTAGTTTTGAATTTATAGAGAAATGAAGAGTAAGAATTTGTCAAAACAGAATATAATTAGCCATGGAGTTATATCTTTTCTCTAAATCTTGCAATCGGCTGTGAAGGATATCTAGATCATTTTTTGCTTCCTACTTTCTTTTGGCTACAAAAGATATAACATGTCTGTGAAGAGCTGCTTTATAGGCATCCCAATTATTGTCTAGGGAAGTGTCATAATCTTCACTGATTTGAAAGAAAAAATGATGAAAGTCCTGGAAAGAATTTTTTGAAGTTAGAGTCCTGGAGTAATTAGTTATTCAATCCCCATCTATTAGTAGCATTTCTAATACATCCCAATTCAATATTAGTTATTATGGGTGAATGATCTGAGATAACTGAGCATTCAATAGAAGATTCAGTTATTGAAGTCACTAACGACTTGACAACACAAATATAATCAATACGGGAAAACGAATTATGCGGAAGGGAATCAAAGGTAAAATCAATATCTGTGGAATGTGAATGTCTCCAATTTGTGTTAAACAGCTTGTAAATTCAAAGTGTGATTTATTATTTTTAAATTGACAGGGGGGTTCTTCTATCCAAAAATGGATCAATAATGTTATTAAACTCTCCACACAGTACCATATTAGGGAGGTCAGTTTGTAGTATCATACATTTCAGATCTCGCCAGAATTTGGGATCAGGATTGGTAGGCCCATAAACATTAAGATCTGAGAGCCCGTTAATAATTTGGCTAAGACCCATCTTCCCATATCATCTGCATCTTTATGGAGGAACTGATAATGAGTGCCTTTTTAGATTAAAATTGCCACACCATTATGTTTGCCGTCTGCTTGACTAGCTAATACCTCATCTACCCAGTACTTTTTCAATTTAATGGATTCTTGTAGCGATAAATGGATTTCCTGGAATTATGCAATGGTTGGTTTGAATCTATTGGTTTGGGCTAAGAGCTTTAGTCTTTTAATTGGATTATTAAGACCCTTAAAATTCCATGTTATACATACTAAGGTAATATTTTAAATAAAGACAACAAACATGATTCGAACAGTGAATATATACTTACGACTTGTTTTAAACCAAGAAACTTTACATAAAACCAGTAAATAATATATTATTGAACAAAGCTTGTGTTCTTTACACTGTTGATAAAAGAACAAATTAATAAGCGGAAAATAAATAATGAAAAAAAACAAGCATTGCAACAACTGGGTGTTATCAGATGAAAAATAATTACAAATGATATTGTTCAAACTGAATCCACCCATCAAGTAAGAAAAAATCAGGTATGATAAAAAACAAAGGAGAGAGGTCAGAGTTGCAACGTCGGGTTCAAAAAGGGTGTGTAAACCCATTCAAAATGGACGAAATGGCAAGTCTTTTTTTGCTGTTTTTTTGTTTTATTGGTTCATTTCAAACCTTTGGGCTTGGCTACACTGGGCCATGAGAGCGCCAGGGCCTGCCCCTTAGCACTCTGTCTAACTAGTGAAATGAAGTGGCATGGGCCTGGGAGATGCCCCACTCTCCCTCCATCTAGCATAAGCTCTGGGATCTCCAGGCAAATCTTGTCATTCTGGGGAGACAGAGAGCGAGAGTGAAAGAGAGCTAGAGAGAGTGAGAAAGAGACACACAGACACACAGAGGTGGGCCTTTCTACATTGCTCATAGCTCTTTGCAGGTCACCCTATCACTTTGCTTCCTAGCCGCTAACTCACTGTAAAAACATCATTCTCATCACTAACACCACCCCCTCATTCTCTACCAACCTCTTCCACTATCTCCCAAACAGGTGGTTCGGTACACTTGCAGAACCATCAAATCCTTCTTTGAGGAGCACCCATGTCACATTCCGCCTAAGAAACCCAACAATGTCCCTAAAATCCAAGTAAACTATTGCCCAATTGCCAAAGTCCTGTTTTTGGCAAACTCATTGAGAATGTGGCGATGTTTGGATACTGTGAATCACATGACCTCTTCCATGCACATTAGGCTGGGTTCAGGCCGGCTAGAGGCACAGTATCAGCATTGTTCTTTGTGTGAGATGAAATCATGAGGTCACTTGATGCCGGCACCCCAGCCATCCTCATCCTCCCGGGCCCGTCAGCGGCATTTGATGCAGTCAATCATGCCACCCTCCAGAGTTGCCTAAAAAGCTCCTTCGGCATATCTGGACCGCTCTCAACCTGATTTCATCCTTCTTGATCTGATAGGCAGTTCCAGGTCCAGTCTGACCTCTGACCTTCAACCCTAGCAACTCGGTCCTGTGGCGTTCCACCAGGCTCCATCCTTTCCCCATGGCTCATCAATGAATGTCTTAAACCTTTTGCCAACCTCATGAAGTCACATACTACCTTTGTTCCAAACATACATAGGTGCCACGCACAATGTCTTCAATCTCCGCAGTCTTTCAGATGTGTTGTTGCAAATCCCTGGGAGTCTTCTCCAAATCCAGGACTGGGTGATCTTCAGCTGCCTCTGCCTCAGCGTTATGAAGATCAAAATAATCTGCTTTGCCAGTTCCATTCCAACCTCTTTCTCCTTTGTTTTGCCCCCAACACTCTCTACCTCAGTGAAGAACTTGGGGTGTCTTCTACAATAAGCTTCTGTCATTTTCACCATAGATATCTGACTTCGCCCAAAAAAACCTGCTTCCAGCTGCATGTCCTGAGACGCACCCTTTCCATTCTTGAACAATGCTCAAGGAACATAGTGTCAAAGATCTCCTCCCGACCCTCACCTGAGCCTTCAGCCGACGTATGGGGAGATTGTTCCGTAGGGATCTTCGCCTTGCCCTTCTTTTTCTTCTTAGAGATCTTTCTTCTTAGAAGCCACTATGCCTGACTAATAAACAGCCTAGGCAAGGGACTCACCCCGGGACACCCAGTCAGGGGGAAAAGCAACAAAGCACAAAAAAAACATGTAGGTAAATTCAGCTGCCTGATACACGTGCTTCTGCGATGAAAATTGCACTTGGGATGTCAGGAGTATATTGAAGGTTTTTCTCTGTGAAGAACAGTATAATTAACTCTGAAAGTGGAACGAGGGCAGAGAGACCGGCCAACACTGTCAATGCCGAGGCAGAGGAGGCAGAACGAGGAAAACAGAAGAGCAGGAGAAAAGGGGTAAAAGATCCCGCCGGCCGACTGGAGCAGCACACAGAGGTAAGGAGGGGTAGAACCCTGGAAAGACAGAGCGAGAATGAAAGAGCGCTCCGCAAGAGAGAGAGACAGAAAGCATATTACCCTAGACAAAAGAAGTGTACGGGTTGCAACGCACCGCCACAGCATACTGACAGTGTTATTATACAAACAGGTGGCGGCCATGATGGAAAAAGACTAGAGCGGGCAAAGACGTCCCTGGAACAACGTGACAGAGCGTCAATGGTGGTGAGTTCCCTTCCTCCACAAACGCCAGAAGGGAGAGGCCGTGACACATAGGTCACCTACTTCATTGTTCTCTTGTGCACAGATTACTGCAAGATTCACCTGCTAGGTCTCCCCAATAGAGTCACTCAACAGTTGCAGACAGTACTGAATAAAGCAGCTATGCTTATTTTGGGCCTTAACCCTTGGGACAACATTGCTCCTACCATCTTGCATTGACTCCCTGTCAACATGAACATGCATTTAAAAATTCTATGCACCTTTTCCAGGGTTTAACAGAATAGGCATCACAGCCAGAGCATCTGCAAGCTCTTCTGCACCTGTTTGAATGCACTTATTGTGTATTCCAATTTTGATTGTTATATTCTGTCCATGTATTTTGTGACTTAGCTGGCACTTCTATTGGACTTGTCTAGCACTTGCTCCACGTGTCACCCCTTCCCTCCCTCTGCTTCTCCCCCACCCCTGAACTTAACTGATCTGAATGTTCCCACAGCCTGTGAAGATCAGATGTCCTCTGACTTTGCTCTGAGGGTCTGTGAAGAGATCTTTCTCGCTGGTGCTCTTCAAAACTTCAATAACCTCACCCCTCTTATTTTCCTTCCTACTCTCTCTCTCTCTACTATTCCCCTCCCTCTCCTCTCCTCTCCACCCTGTAGATCTTTGAAACTGCCCAATGACAGTATTAAGGGACAGACTAGAAATCTGCATGCCTATATATCGGTTTTTCGGGGCTTCCTTTATGCTTCGTGTCTACTGTAATGCAGTCAAACCTCACTGGCCATCATTCAAGATTTTTTCTTTTGAAGATGTAAACATGCCTGCGGGCTCTGACGCAATATAAACAAACAAACATAAACATATATACTTTACACAGTCTTGAATGCAGCTCTATAAGGCTAAAACAGTTAATTCTCTAAATGTTTTTGGTGATAGGATGTCTGTGAGATTACTTAAAATTGAGTCCAGTGTTGAGAAGATATTTGGCGAATCCTGATAAGACTAAAAAAAGCTTCTATGAAACTGATTGGAAGGAAACAATTGAGCAACTCGGTCCGCATTGTATGTATAAGGAATACGCTGGTTTTCCCAGGAATAGAAATAATCTACCTAGATACATTTGTCTATTTCCTTGCAGCTGAGTATGATCATTTTATATGAGACTCAAATTGAACCAATTGCCCACGCTTGAGTGTACTGGCCCTAGAATAGGTCTTGAAAGATCAGCAATATCTTGTTGGTTGTGCAAAAAAAGTGATTCTTTAGAAACTTTAAAACATTTGACACTATATTGTGAGTTAACTGCTAATTTGAGGAATTTCTATTTTAACCGTTTTTTTATATCCTTGTTTTGAACGAGGTGGAGATTCTTTGTGGAGCAGATTGATGGAAGGTAATAGCATTGCTTTGTTGCTAGCACTCCATAGATTTTTAATTACTCTTTGATGTAGCGAATATACAGAGTGATTGAAAATGTGTTTTAAATCATATATGAGTTGCACCTTTTGAAATGTGCACTTTATCTAATCAAACCTGATGTGATGTGATTTGATAGGATTTTACAATATTTCAATTGATTTGTCTCAACCTTAATGTTGTGAATTGTATTGTTATTTCGATTTATGAGATTTGTAAGGTTTTATTCTTAAAGCCAATCACAATTGGAGCAAAATATATATATATCGATACTTCACAGATAATTGTATGGTATTGTATTTAGTTATTTATGCAGAGCTCTTTCCCCATTTGTATGGCCTCAATGCGCTTTGTGGTTGGAACGCCCTTGGTGACCGTAGTCAGTGTGCTTGAAGTTCTAAGCGGTTTAGATTAGGAGATGCATGTATGCATTTTCGCCGGTCTAGGATTTAGGTGGCTGGCTAGGCTCGGCTATTAAACATACCCAAATAGAGTCTGGTCAAATCCATCTTTGTTCAGTGGGTGACGGATCTAGATGTCATTCTGGATTGAACCAAGTTGTTGTCACCCAAGAGCGCATGTTAATAGGATCCATGGCAGAAAATGAACCCTCTGATTTCATTATCAATTTAGAAAAATGAAACATTTAAGATGAATAATGGACTAACGTCATTTGTATCAAATTGGGAAAATGTAGACTGTGTTTACATAATTCGATGAGAAGGCCTAAAAAGTGGGAATATTGGGTTAATACCTGCCCTTTTCTTTTCTTTACAGAGGTCTAGTGTTTACAGATGTATCTACTTTTTTAGCATGTAGTCGTTCATGTAAAGTAAAATGTGTTAGCACTGTTTCTAATTCAGAAAGGAACAGAACTGGGTGAAATTGAAATGGCGTGTGGTCTCCTGAGAAGCGCTCCTATTTCCATAGCCAAGATACGTTCACAGTGCGGTGTTGGACAGAAGTGTTCAAACATGCAAAGGGCTGAAATCAGCACAAAGTGTATGCAAACTTTGGGGGTGACACAACACATCTAGGAGTGCAGCTTGTATGTACATTCACCCATCCACACAACGAAATAAACATCACCCAAGAGCAGCACAAAACACCTCTCTCCTCAAGTAAAGCCAAAGACGAGTGTCCTTCCTCAGCAGCACCGATATGAAAGCCTTGAAAATGGGGCTAAGCCCCACCCACATCCTCTGTGTAGGCTCGCCACATAATAGACAAGGCAGCGTTGGAAGTTCAATGCCATAGTTACGTTTGGGAATGTGTCCCTTCTCCCCCCTTAGTCCCTGGTCATCTGTGAGATGAGCATTTATGCATCTTCCTATGCCTCAGCTATTATTTGTCTTGTTTTCTTTCTTTTCCCTGCTTTCCGGCTTGGGTTGTTGCCTCTGTCATGTTGGCAGCTCTGGCTCCACTCCTGCTGGTCGGCTCTACAATAGAGCATCTTGTTGGGCGAGACATGTGCAGGGTTTAAACAAAGGCCCCAAACCAACAGAACTGAAGGGCCCACTGGAAAAATGACCTGCCAGCATTCAAAAACCTTCACGTTGAAAATGGGCCTATTTAGGCAGACTATGTCAGTGTCTTTTTGCAGTTAAAACCCAGAGAAAGCTGAAGAAAGAAATGTAATCCAAGTGCAGACTGGAAAGAAAAGAAAACCCTGTCACTCAACATTACCTTACCTCCCAAATGTGAACATTAGCCTGCGTTGCGTCTAGACATGATTGTGAATGTTAGCAATGCCACATTTAACATGAATTGTGAACATTAGCCTGTGCCAGACACAAAAGATTGTGAATGTTAAGATGACCATCTTTTAGAGAGAAATGTGAACATTAGCTTGTGTCGCATCGAGATAGGATTGTGATTGTTAGCAATGCCACACTTAGAATGGTGAACATCAGCCTGCGCCAGACCCGGACAAGATTATGAATATTGGCAATGCCCCATTCAGTCAGAATTGTGAACATTAGCCTGAGTCGTGTCTAGACATGATTGTGAATGTTAGTAATGCCACACTTAACATGAATTGTGATCATTAGCCTGCGTCGCATCTAGATAGGATTGTGAATGTTAGCAATGCCACACTTAACATGAATTGTGAACATTAGCCTGCATCGCGTCTAGAAAGGATTGCAAATGTTAGCAATGGCGCACTAAGTTAGAATTGTGATCATTAGCCTGCGCCAGACCGAGACAGGATTGTGAATATTAGCAATGCCACACCTAGTTAGAATTGTGATCATTAGCCTGCACCAGACCCAGACAGGATTATGAATGTTATCAATAGGGGCGTACTGAACTTCGGCTTCGAGTAAGTATTCGGCCGAATTCCGGCTGAAAAAAAGCTATTCGGCTCCGCCAAATAGTTTCTTGCTATCCGGCTGTTGCCAAATACTTTGAAATTCTCATTTGAATACAAAGCAACATGAACTCAGAAAGGCAAATATAGACTTCAATTTGCAAAACTGAATAGAATTAGACCAGACAAATTGCTATCACACAGCTGAACAATATTGTATGTTGTAATCTGCTCTTTAGGGCATGTTTTGTTGCAGATTTTTAGACAAAAAAGGTGCTCATTTTTTATACTTAGCTTGCAAGAATCAATGAACATCTTTTCTTTTGGCGAATGTTTATATGCAATGTGCACTTTTTTCAGTTGGAAAAAACAAACTGAAAGAAATGTGCATAGATACTTTCAGTTCCCTGTTATGTCACTTCCCACTGTGTACGTCATAGTCCCCCCTTTCCTTTTTTTAAGGACTTGAGTCCTGAGTTTAACATTAGCTGATATTTTATCAGGAATTATAAGTTGCATATTTTTGTGTATTGGTGAGAAAGAGTGGCTAAGATAAGTGAAAAGGGAGCAGCATTTGTTTGGGTGGGGTGAATAGTTGTGAGATGGAGTTCACACATTTCAGATTTCCTCTTGACTTGTGTCCTGCATGAGCCGACATGAACCATTTTATACATTTCTATGTGAGCAGCAAAGAGGTTTTGAAACTCGACCGCATCGTCTTTGCAACTGGATTGAGAATGCAATGCATCTGATTCACAAAGGCAGTCCTTTTGCTTTTGTGAAGCCTCCTACTTTAACTCGCACTGAAAATGCAGCAATCTTCTGTACATTTGGCCCCTTCATTTTGGTTAAATCTGCTTTATTTCTGGCTTTTGTGCTTTAAATAAAGATGCTACATTAATAATAATGAAGAGAAATAAAAGTATAGAATGCATTTAAAATGGTGCTTAATTTGTTTTTTTAATAAGTGTGTTTTTGAAGATTGGAACATGATTTTATTAAATAAAGCAACTATTCGGCTTCATATTCGGCTTCGGCCGAATAGTTGACAAACTACTCTGTATTCGGCCGAATACTAAATATGCTATTCGGTACAGCCCTAGTTATCAATGCCGCACTTGGTCACAGTTGTGAACATTGGCCTGTGCCAAACCTAGTCAGCAATGTGAATTTTAATCTGTCCATCATTTATAGAGAATTGTGAACATTAGCCTGCTCCAGACCCAGCCTGGATTGTAATGTTAAGCTGTCCATTATTTAGAGGGAATTGTGAACATTAGCCTGCACCAGACCCATACTAGATTGTGAATGATAGCAATACCGCACTTAGTTAGAATTGTGAACATTAGCCTGCACCAGACTGTGACAGGATTGAGAAGGTTAGCCTGAGTCGCTTCTAGATAGAAATGCATATGTTGGCAGGCCCCACACTTTAATGGAGCTGTGAACATTACCCTGATTCGCAGCTGGATCGAAATGCAAATGTAAATGTTAACAAGCCCCACACATATATCACTGTGTACCCTGCTTTCCGGTTCGCCATGCTGTTGCTATATATCCGTATCCCCCCGTCTGTCTCTGTAAACCCAGCCCCCTGTCTCTATGTCAGTGTGTCGCCCTGTTCCCTGCCATCCTGTTCACATGCCTGAGCTCAGGCACTTTAAAGATAACCATCATATCACATCACTATGCTTACTTTCTACTATACACCATCATTCAACTAGAACACAGCTATACCCCTGATTAATTCGGCCTAGCTGTTCACATACGAATACAACCCCATGAACACCTCATCACCCTAACAGAACGCAGTTAGCTGAGCATATTCCGGCCTAGTCGCTCACATATGCGTCCTTTCAGGCCTAACGCAGCCAGAGCCCAGTCTGGGTGTCCACCCACCAGACTGAACACATCCAACTGATATCTTCTGCACCACACTTAACACTAGGATGCAGCTACCATCCGGCAATTATATCAGCTGCACACATATCTGGTGCGCCCACGCACCCTACGACATTATCTCTCTCTCTACTGACCAGAACTACGGTTCCCGAGGGCATTCAACCTACATGCGCTTTGAGGTCATACCAATGATATATAGAGCGCTATATAAATGTCAAGTAACATAACATAACAGCTTCTTTAAAAATTATAGTTTGATTTCATTGGGAGCATTAACAATATTGTTTTAAGAACGTGATTGATTTAAGACATTTTGTATTTTAGCCCGTATTTTGGCATGTACTGCTTTTATTTAAATGTGATGCTATTTTGCTACACACTTATATATTATTCACCTCGGGATCCGGTTTCCTACAATTACTCAGATCCTCCTATGACGCGCATCTGTTTCACAGTATCGGGTTGCGCCACAGGCTACAACTGGCCCGAGTCAGCGTGGCTCCGCTGTTTTTATGTTTGTCGTTCTGCTGACAGGTCCAATTGTAACTAGACAGAATTAGCTTCTGTGACAGTGCCTTTAGAAATTATAGTTCAATTTCATTGGCATCATTAACAATATTGTTTTAAGAACGTGATTGATTTAAGACATTTTGTATTTTAGCCGTATTTTAGCATTTACTGCTTTTATTTATTTGTGGTGCTATTTTGCTACCCACTTACCTATTATACTCTTCTGGGATCGGTTTCGTACAACTACCGAGAACTTCCCATGACCGGCACCCGAAGCTGTTTTTGAGTGTTTCTCCCTGGCTCTCCGGTCGGCAGGAAACGTTGTCGAATTTATATTTTGCTGGTTGACTTTTGTGTATTTTAAACCGAAAGCTATCTGATACAGCGACAAGGTTAGTGAAAGGCAATTCAATGGGGGGGGGCATTTATGATGTAAGATCCTTGAAGAAGTTGAATAACGTGTATGGCAGTATTTCCCTACGAACTTTGAGTAAAATTACGGAATTGAATATTGCTACGCGTCGGACTGAAACCCAGACACTGAATGTTGAGGATGATGTGTGTTTTAAAGCAGCACACATCAATGCTAGGTCAGCAGGAGCCCACGCTACAGCAATAGCAGAGTGTGTTCCACATCATGATTTAGATCTTTTATTAGTTACTGAAACTTGGTTTACTGAAGCCTCCCAGAGCTCACTTCATGAGCTAGTTCCGGAGGACTATTTGATAAAACACATCAAGAGAATCGAAAGGAGAGGGGGAGGGTATAGCAGCCATACATAAAACTGCCTTACAAATATCACACCTAAATACCCTTGATTGGGGGTTGGATGCCCACGTTAGACATTTACCACTTAATGTGTCCCCTAGAGCTTCCATTCGTCTTATTTTAGGCTATAGGCTGCCTGATCCATGCCAACAATTTCTGGAGAATCTGGATTCTGATTTAGTCACTCATGGGAGCAAATATAAAGAATTATTATTGACAGGTGACTGGAATATATGGTTGGATGACCCCACAAAACCAGTCTCTAAGGAGTTATGGGAACTTGTGGATGTCCATGGCCTACATTCGCTAGGGACTCAACCATCCCACATAAAAGGACATTGTTTGGACGTTCTGTTGACTAGGAGTACTTATGCCTCCTGCAAGGAGACCTTGCCAATTCATTGGACCGACCACTTTGCTCAGTTCTTTTCACTGACCCTACCTAAAGGACAAAATGTTAGTGTTAAAGACGAATCAGTCATTAATTCTCAGAAAATCAAGTATCTAGAAAGAATCACTGAAGTTAAATTAGAGAAGCCCATGCTTCTATTGATTCCATGCTATCCTGTGAGGAGTTTCTTGCAGGAGGCAGTCTGATGATGGATGCAGTGTGTACTAAGACAGCCCCTCTAAAATAAAATAAAAAATCAAGGATATCCAAACCCTGGTTTACACAGAATTTAATTCCTATGCGTAAACTAGTGAGCAGGACAGGCTGTAAAAGTAACCAAATGTTAGAGAATTTAAATGGAGCTAAGAGTGCCCTACTTAAGTATAAGTCATCCATTTTCCAGGCCAAGAGAGATTATCTCTGTATAAAATTAAAGACTGCCAACAATTTGCCTAGGGAATTGTATTCCATTGTTTCAACATTTTGTAAGCCTGGCTGCAGGGTGACCTCAATTGAACCCTCTCTTGTACAGGCCAATATTTTTAATTATTTCTTTATCATTAAAATTGAACAGATTAAGAGCGTCATTGCTGTCAAAACTCAAACTGTCGACATGGTTTCACCTGGAATGCCTATTGTACAATCCTTAGGGGAATCAACTAACCAGCAGGAACAGAGTTCGTTGTGTGCTTTTGACTTTCGTCCAGTATTAGAAAAAGAAGTACATCAGTTATTGGAGGTTCTTAAACCAACAAATGGCTCGCTCTTTTCTCCCCCTGTTTATGTAGCAAAGCATCTATCTTTGGACCTGACTCCCTTCATTACCAGGCTCATGAATAAACATTTGGTGCAAGGGATAGTGCCTCATACCTTGAAACAATCTATTGTCACCCCTTTACTGAAAAAAATCACTTTGGACTCAGAGATGCTTCAAAATTATAGACCAATAGCTGGCCTTTCTTGGCCAGCTAAAATTCTCGAAGAAAAGTGGTTACCGGTCAATTACAGGATTTTGTGGAGCAGGAGTCACTGTTGGATAAATTCCAGTCTGGTTTTAGACCAATATATGGAACAGAGACTGCCTTCCTGTCTGTTCAGAATGAGTTATTGACGGCCGCGGACCGGGGCAAGCTCTCCCTTTTGGTGATGCTGGACCTTTCAGCAGCCTTTGATACGGTGAATCACCTAATTCTTTTAGATTGACTGCAGATTATGGGAAGGGTCTCCAAGGATGCCATTGATTGGTTTCGATCATTCTTGCTGGATTGCCACCAAGAGGTGAGATTAGGTGAATTTCTCTCAAGCTAGATCGGTTGAATTGTGGTGTCCCACAGGGATCATCACTTTCACCCCTATTGTTTAATTTATATATGCACTCTCTTTTAGAGATCTTCAGAACCCACAGCTTGAGCTTTCATACCTACACTGACGATGCTCAGATCTTCATCAGGTTTGTTAACCTTGATGAGGCATTTGATACGTTACGGGAGTGCTTGAATGAGGTTGACCATTGGATGTCCAGTAATCAGCTGCAATTAAATGCAGTTAAAACTGAACTGATTTTATTTGGTCCAAAACATCTTCTCACTGCAGTGACGAAACTATCAGTTCTGATTCTTTTGGGTACACATTTAAAGTTTGTTTCTAAAGTTAAGAATCTAGGCTATGTGTGGCAGGGTGACCTCACCAGTGACTGCCAGGTTGGTGCTAAGGTCTGGGCAGTACACCATATTTTGAGACCCCTTAGGCAGGTACTGCCCTATATCCCTGTGTAGGTTCATGCTTCAGTGGTGGGTCAGATTCAGAGACTTCATAGGGCTGAAAATGCAGCTATTAGGTTGATTGAAAACCGCCCATGTGTCTGCCTCTCGCCATGCCTTGCACTGGCTGGCCGTGGGGGATTGCATTAAATTTAAGGTGGTTTGCCTTGTTTTTTAAATGTTTTAATGGGCTTGCGTCAGCCTATTTGAGTGGATTATTTCAACTCTATCAGCCCACAAGAGATCTGTGATCCAGAGGCTGCAATCTTATGTACATTCCTCATTCAATGCACACAACAAGAGGACACCGAAGCTATGCTGTGTTTGGACCAAAGTTGGGGAACTTGCTTCAATTGAGATAAGGACTACAAAGTCATTGTATCAATTTTGTAGGGTTCGCAAAACATTTTTGTTCAGGTAGCCTATATAAGCTTTTGCTGATTCATTCTTCTCTGGGGCCTGGTTCTGTCTTGTTTGAGTGTGCTTGAATGTGATATATCATCTCTGCCGCTATACGGTTCGACCATCATGTGTGCGATACAAATACAAAAATCAAATCAAATTCAAATCAAAGGCACATCACATTGCTTGCTGAGAAATAAACACAGCATTTTCACTGAAATTGCCACCCATTAAAAGGTGGTGCCCTGTGACAACTCAGACCCACTTTTTCAGCATAATAATGAACAGCAGATAATTAAAAGGGTATTTTATTAATGGCTGAAAGAAACAAGTCTGTACTTTCAGACACCATATTTAAAAGGCAATACTGTGTGAAAAGAAAGAAGAAATCCACTAATGCAAAAGCAAAATGAACCATGATCAGTAACATACACGTTATTTCAAAGAATCAAGGCAGATGTAAGGAAATACAATATGTGAGTACATTTCAGTCAAGGAAAGTCGGTGGGTCTGTGGGCAGACTTTGCAAATGGCTTCCCCCACTGCAAGCCTGGATCTTGCATCGCAGCTACTTAAAACTTCAAGAAATCATGGCCTGATCTTAAGGGTGTTGAAAACAACTTTCCCCAGTCCTGTTGTATCTGAAGGCTCATTCTGTGCAGATCAAATGGTCTAGCAAATGGCCTAGCCAGTGCATGACTATGATGAGGGCTTTATTCAAGGAAAGCTGAACTCTAAAAAACAAAATATAAGAAAATAGCTTTTTGGATCAAAATGTTGGTCCACTTCAGATGACTGGACAAGATGACAGATGTCAGCAGGGCCTTGTGACATAACAGGGCCCGCCTAGCACATTATCTGCAGTGGGAGATCTCTGAGTAGCTAATACATCCCAGGTATTTATGACCTGCAGCCTACCAACTTCAAAAAACAAAGAGGCTAATAAAATCACAGTCCAGGAACCTCTGGTCACATGCTGGCCAATAATTCCAAATGGCTGAAAGACAGGAGCTATCCAGTTTGCATACACAGGAAGATTTCCCACTAATTGAAAACAACTACTATAAAGTATGCATTTTTCTCAGCAACCATAAGTCGAACTGCTTTCATTTATGAGTCATTTTTAAGATACATTCCAGGTGATTTTTGTTGAAATAAAATTAATTCACCTCCGATTTAACAAATTATAATGGCAAGCTAAAATGTGTTCCTGGCTGCTCTGAAAATGTCCTGAATTTAAGAGTTTTTGGACTGGTGGAGGTCAAAATTAGGTATTTGGAGAGTAAATTACATGTTCATAACTATTATGCTTTTGGATAAATGGTAGAAAAAATGGCACACACCTGTGCAACATGGTGAGAAAATGGCTATTGTTCTATTAAATCCCCAATGATTAGCTGAAGTGCAATATATATATATATATCTAGGACGTTACTAGTAAATTACAAAGGTTTGCCACATAACTACTTTTTCCCAACAAATAGACATGAAAAAACTGGAATTTTAAATGGGAGTTGCTATATTTCTGTTCTAGACTCCTAAACCAATCTTTCGAGAGAGGCTGGATTTAGGGGGGATTAGGAGGGGGCGAGAGAGAAGTGGAACTGTCCAATCTGTCATGAACCGTCGCCTGTGTCCATTCTGGACTTCGTGGTCCCTGACCCATAGAGGACTGAATGCAATAATCCTCCCAACATGGCCTCCTGATACGGAACGCAGCCTGCCAGTCTTTGCGCTCCACGCTTTGCACACTACTAAACAGACATGCCCCCGCAGCGCTCTGCATCTCAACGCTATCGCTCGCTGTAGTTGAACATGTGTTGCCGGAGTTCGCTCGGGGCTTTTTCCTCACTCCTGTTTTCCAGTTCCTTGAATCTCCCTCCTTCCTTCCTTCGAACTTACCTCCGAACTTCCTGGATTTTTGCCCGCGCTCGAGTCACAGCGTTCTGTGCCACCGAGCCCGGACACTATTCCTTCCTGGTTCTGTCCTGGACTTCTGAACGTATCCTGGAATTGAAACATCTTTCTCACTCTGGAATCCAAAGACCAGCACACAGGCTTATATAAATCGCAGACCGTGCGAAAGAAGTCACCAAAGAAGGTCACAAGCAAAAACAGGTGAGAAGGGGACAGACTTGTGACAGATTGAGACGCCCAAAGAACCATACAGATATAGAGATGGAAGCCGCGGTCCAAGATCTCATGCGAGGGTAGTGGACAAATATGATGGTTCTCCAAAGACCCTTTGTGCCTTTCTTGATTCATGTTTGGTACATTTTACCTTCAAGCCCTACTACTTTTCCACTCCTAGAGCAAAAGTGGGGTTTATGATATCACACCTCACTGGTAACAACTTGACCTGGGTAACCCCCCTAGTAAATTCGGGCGACGCCCTTCTGGATGATTACAATGGGTTCGTGGAAGCCCTAAAAACCATGTTTGATCTCCCTGAACAGGTTTACAGCACTCAAGAACGTCTACTTGATTTTCGACAAGGATCCCAGCATATGCTTACATATGTGACTCGTTTCAAACAACTTACGAAGGAAGCTGATTGGTCCCAAGAGGCCAGCTTCATCCTCTTGAGAAGAGGCCTGAATGAAGAAATAAAGTTAGCCAGGGTAGCTCGCCCAAATTCCTTCCAGGCCCTTTTGGACCTTTCCCTGCAAATCGACTTTCGAATCCAGGAAAGAACGGCTGAGAAAAGGAAGTCTAAATCTTCATTACAAAAAACTGTCATAGACCATCCTTCCGCTGCCAGAGCCCACAGTCTCTCCGACCTCGGATCCAGAACTCATGCAACTGGGGGCTTTCCGTGGACCCATTACCCCACAAGAAAGGATGCGCCGTATTCACACTGGTCTCTGCATGTATTGCGCCTCCGATAAACATCTTGTGAGAGAGTGTCCTATCACTCCCCCATGGCGTTCGGGAAATGCCAGCTCCCGATCCTAGATGGGGCACAGTTTCGGGAGAGTGGTGTCTGCTCCACATCAATTCCTTCCTTGAACTCTCCCGGACAAAACAACCTTGTGATTCTACAGGCATTCCTATCGCCTTCCAAGAGTGAATCCTACCCCATCATGGCATTAGTGGATTGTGGAGCCATGGGCATATTCATAGATCATGATTGGGTCACTACTCATCACATTTCATACGAAACACGAGAATATGTAGCCTGTTGAAGCTATCGATGGAAGACCCCTTTCTTCAGGACCCATAACCCTTCAAACCAAGGAGCTTCTTCTTTCCATTAACCACCATCAAGAGAGGATTAAATTTGATATTATAAGATCTGCCCACTATCCTATGGTTCTAGGCATGACTTGGTTAGAGAAGCACAACCCCTACATCAATTGGACAGCAGGCTCTTTGTTTCTTGGTTAAGAACATTGCATGTCCCACTGTTTGTCCCTATACACCTTACCAAAGCCCCCTGATGACTTCCAAGAAACTCAGCAAGCACCAGTCACCATCTCTAACGTCATCCAGATTCCCAGGGCCTACCAGGCTTACGCAGATGTGTTTTCCACAGACATTGTTCAAGCCTTACCACCCCACAGACCTGAGGATTGTGCCATCGATACTGAACCTTCGGCAGTTATTCCTTTCGGAAGAATGTTTATTTTGTCAGATCCTGGAAAAAGGGCCCCCCGGGAATACCTGGATACCAATTTGGAAAATGGAACTATTTGCCCGTCCAAATCCCCGGCCGGCTCTTCTCTGTTTTTTATTCCCAAGAAGGATTCCAAGGAGCTTAGGCCATGCCTGGATTACGGCGGTCTTAACCAATGCACTCTCAAGGGCCATTATCCATTGCCTCTCATCTCGGACATCCTGGAAGCGGTCAGAGGTGCAGTCATCTTCACAAAATTAGATCTCACGGGCGCCTACCATCTTATTTTTATAAAGGAGGGTGACGAATGGAAAACAGCCTTTAGAACACCCTTTGGCCATTTTGAATACATGGTTATGCCCTTTGGACTTGCTAATGCCCCAGCAGTCTTCCAACATTTTATGGATCGGGTATTTTCTGACATGCTGTTCCTCTTCGTCATTGTATATCTAGACGACATACTAATCTACTCCAAGGATCATACAAAACATGAAAAGCACATAAGGGCAGTGTTACAATGTCTACGTGAACACAAACTCCTGGCCAAACCCGAGAAGTGCCTTTTCCATGTATCTACTGTTCACTACCTCGGATTCGTTCTTAGCCAAAAGGGGATTGGAATGGACTCTTCGAAGGTTGATTCCATTCTTTCTTGGCCTGTTCCCACTACTGTAAAGCAAATTCAATCCTTCATGGGGCTTGCTAACTTCTACAGAAAATTAATTCCAACTTTTTCTGAGATTGTGCATCCTATAGTTACATTACTAAAGAAAGACACTCCTTTTCAGTCGTCCTCAGCCCAAGATTCGGCTTTTCAACGATTGAAGTCGGAGTTCACACAAGCTCCCATCCTTGCTCAACCTGACACTGACCGACTCTTCATTGTTGAAACTGATGCCTCCAACTACGCCATCGGGGCAGTCATGAAACAGGAACTTGGTGACAAGTTAGAACACCCCATCGCCTATCTTTCCCGCACCTTGACTCCCAGTGAAACTCATTATTCCGTCCTGGAGAAGGAATTGTTAGCCATCCGTCAGGCCTTCACTGATTGGCGTCATCTCCTTCTAGGAGCCAAACATCCAGAACAAATCCGCACAGACCATCGGAACCTTCAAGTCCTACAATCCCTAGAATGCAGAAACAGTCGTCAAGCCCGTTGGGCTTTCTTTTTTGCCCAATATTAATTTCAAATCCACCATTTCCCTGGAACACATAACATTATAGCCGATGCCTTGTCCAGACATCCTGTTATGAAACCCTTGAAGATCGGACCTTTCCTAAAATGTTTCCCAACACTATATTTGTTTCTCAAGCAATTACTCTCCTGGAGGTTATCCGAATCCAAACTCAGTCCTCGGATCCTTGGAAGGAGTTTAGGAGAAACAACTGATGGAAACTCAAAACAAGAGACAGATATCTATTCAAGGATAATCGATTGGTTATCCCCACTCCTGGATTGAGACAAAAGATCACAAGCTTATATCATGATACCTTCCATTCAGAACACCGTGGCATCACCAACACCCTCCATCTAATACAAAGACAGTTTTGGTGGCCAAGGATGAAGGACGATATCAAGATCCACGTCAAGACTTGTGCAGTCTGTAACCAGAACAAACACGACAATAAAAGACCAGCAGGTCTCCTGCTCCAACCGGCAATACCAACAAGACCCTGGGAAATCATCGCCATGGATTTCATCGTGGAACTACCGTCTTCCAGAGGCTACACAACCATAATGGTTACCATAGATCTGTTCACATATATGGCTCATTTTACGCCTTTAAACAAGCTACCATCCTCATCTGCACTTGCTGGAATGTTCCTAGAACACATATTTCAGCTTCATGGATTACTTTCCAAGATCATTTCTGACCGAGGACCCCAGTACATATCCCAGTTCTGGAAACAGTTATGTCGTATACTGGGAATCCAACGTGCTTTTTCTTCGGGTTATCACCCACAGACCAATGGAGTTACTGAACGAGTAAACCAAACCCTGGAGCAATATCTTTGTTGCTTCGCCACCAAGGTCCAGGATGATTGGTCACTCCTAATACCTGTGGCCAAGTTCGCATACAACAATTCGGATCATTCAGCTATCAAGACAAGTCCTTTCTTCTGTAGTCAAGGATTTCATCCTTCAGTACTGCCGTCCATTCTTCCTAACCCTACCCCAGTTCCCACAGTTGATTCCTGGATTGAGACATTAATCAATGTGCACAAGGAAGCTAAAGAACACCTAGAAAAGGCCCGAAGAGACATTAAACATTATGCCGACTCCAAAAGAAAACCAGGACCTTCCTATTCGATATGCAATAAGGTCTGGTTATCCTCAAAACTCCTACCACGTCACCTACGCCAAAATAAATTGGCTCCCAGGTTTTACGGACCCTTTTCTATAAAAGAAATTGTCAATCCAGTGGCCTTTCGACTCCGTCTACCAAAATCATGGAAGAGGACCCATCCAGTCTTCCACACTTCTCTGTTGAAACCATATGTTCAGCCCTCTTGAACTGCTCCAAGATCTACCCCAGTGAATGTCAATGACCAGCTCGAATACAAGGTCTCCAGAATTTGTGACTCTAGGTACCGACGCGGTCAACTACAATATTTGGTCAAATGGAAAGGGTATCCTCCTAGTGAACACACCTGGGAACCCATGTCAAACATGAATGCCCCCAGGCTGATTCGAAGATACCATCTTATCCATCCAGGCAAACCCAGAGGAGCTGGGCTTCAGAGGAGGCATACTGTCATGAACCGTCGCCTGCGTCCATTCTGGACTTCGTGGTCCCTGACCCATAGAGGACTGAATGCAGTAATCCTCCCAACATGGCCGCCTGATACGGAACGCAGCCTGCCAGTCTTTGCGCTCCACGCTTTGCACACTACTAAACAGACAAGCCCTGCGGCGCTCCGCGTCCCAACGCAACCGTTCGCTGTAGTTGGACATGTGTTGACGGAGTTCGCTAGGGGCTTTTTCCTCACTCCTGTTTTCCAGTTCCTTGAATCCCCCTCCTTCCTTCCTTCTCTCTAACTTACCTCCGAACTTCCTGGATTTTCATCCGCGCTCGAGTCATGGCATTCCGTGCCTCTGAGCCCGGACACTATTCCTTCCTGGTTCCGTCCTGGACTTCTGAACGTATCCTGGAATTGAAACATCTTTCTCACGCTGGAATCCAAAGACCAGCACATGGGTTTATATAAATCCTGGACCGTGCGAAAGAAGTCAACAAAGAAGGTCACAAGCAAACAAGAAAAACAGGTGAGAAGGGGAGAGACTTGTGACACAATCCCGGTTGTGAGAATTCTTGCAGGGCACTGCCCAATATTGAAATCCTGATATCATCACTGGTATATTGAGTGGATTCACTATGAGAGAAGGGGAGAGCTGCTAAAAATTACCAACTGACAGCTGCATGGAAACATCAACAAGATTTGCTGAAATGGCATCTGGGTGGAACTGTCTATTGCTGGAGAGGCCTTAAAGCTGATTGAGCTCTATGGTGAAGAGCTGGGGTCCATCTTTGAGAGTGGTGTGGCCAGACCCTTTCCCTGCCCCCAAATATGATCCTGAAATGCAGCTGGGTTTCCTGAACTTTAAACAGAGGTTTTCAATGTACGTAGAATAGAGCCATTTGAAACCAAAAGGTGGGGGGAATCTGCTTGCCTTACAACCTTTCCCTTTATGCTGGCCGGGGGGGGGGGCAGTGCTTTAAGTGGGCCGGGGCCTGCCGGGGCCAGGCCCAGGCAATCTCCAAAAAGTGGGGATGAGCCGGGGCCCTGCCCGGGCCCCCGTCCCACACAACATTGGCAGGATGCATTATCCCGCTGCGGCCGCAGCCACGACGGGAGATGCGCCTGCCAGTTTAACGTCAGGTGAGCTGACAGAAGTGCCAGACAGCCACATTGATGCTGAGGCTGGCTCGCACTTCTGTCAGTCAGTGTAAATTCCTCTGATGACCCCTCATCAGGGTCATCAGAGGAAGTTACTCTCCCTTTGTTTGCCCTCCCCAGGTCACTGGCCCTCCGCAAACCTGCGGGCTCTGTGATCTAATATGTAGATTAGATCACAGAGCCCGCGGGTTCTCAGAGGGTGAAAGGCGCCTCGGCTCAGCGAGTGCTAAGAGCAGAGATCACTGAACCCGAGGAGCCTTTCTCCATTGGCAAAGCTTTATAAAAGATGCCTTGAATTGTGTACATTTCAAGCCCTCTTTTATAAACGTAGAAATATTTCTATGTTTATAAAAGAGGGCTTGAAACGTACACAATTCAAGGCATCTTTTATAAAGCTTTGTCGACGGACAAAGCCACCTTGGGTTTTGTCCGTCATCAACGCTTTATAAAAGATGCCTTGAATTCTTTACGTGTCAAGCCATCTTTTAGAAACATAGAATTATGTTACAAATGTCTATGTTTATAAAAGGTGGCTTTAAAGTACACAAACCATAGAAGTGTGCGTAACTTAGTATGGTCTCTGCACTTTTCAAGCCACCTTTTGTGAACATAGAAATATGTAACATTGCTACGTTTATAAAAGATGGCTTGGAAAGTACACAAACCATAGTAATTGCATACATACATTTATATGTTTGTTTGCGCACCTTACTATGAGTTGTGCCCTTTTAGGCCACGCCCACAATGAAAGCCACGCCCCCAAACGAGGGCCCCCCTCAATTTCTTACCCCACTTAAAGCACTGGAGAGGACAGATCCTTAGGCTATTTGACTGAATATGAATTTAATGAATTACATTTAGCAAAACACTTTTTTGTTAACATTCGAAATTAACAAAGCTCATTCCCAGTGTACACTGAAAACTATAGCCTGTAATTTAGTTGGGTAATCCTATTTGTCCTGTTGACTCCAACCTCTGGAAGGAAGGGGGTGTCCTTGTCCCTAAACTAGAACAATCCCTAACTGCCAACTTCCCCAGCACAGGCCTTTAAGTAGAGGGGGGTCTGAAATCCCAAGTTCCTAAATCATCATAATGTTTCTGTCCAGCTCCCACAACACAGGCCTGTCAAGGAGTTCCCCCCTTCTCACCTGAGTTCGATCTTTGCTGGATTTCTTGATCGATGCGTACTGCTCGAGTCTTGAATAAGGCTGCACGAGTCTCTTCCGACTCCAGCGTGCGTTCAAGTACCCGGATGCAGGGATCCAGGAATCCAGGAAATAACAGGTTGCGCAACTAGCACACGAGTCCAGGAATCAAGAAAGGAAGGAAAGGGACTAGAATTGGGTTAGAGTGGAAGAAGCAAGGGAAACAATACCGCGAGCTACGGAGCACACGTCTGGTCGCTACTTCGCAATAGCATTGAGACGCGCGGGGCCGCAGGGGCGTGGCATATTTATGGAACGTACTATGTCCGCCGTGAAGGCTGGGGCGAGGCGTGTCACATGATACGGCCATGTTGGGTGAAACAATTAATGCAAGCCCCGCCGTGACAAGGACCAGGAAGTCCAGAAGGGGCATGTTCTGTGGGTCATGACAGCATGCCTCCTCCGAAAACCTGTTCCACCAGATTTGCCCGGCTGCATAAGGTGAAATCTTCTGAGTAGTCGAGGGGTCTTGAGATTAGAAAGTGGTTCCCAGGTTCTTTCACTACCTTTCCATTCAACCAGGTATTGAAGCTGACCCCGTTTATACCTGGAGTCACATATTCGAGATAATTCATATTCCAATTGGATGTTAACCAGTAGATGAGGTGGTCGGTAGGATTTCCGGGAGGATTGGTGGTAGGGTTTTAATAAGGATGTGTGGAATACTGGGTAAATTTTCTTCCAAGAGTCTGGTAGACTAATCCGGTATGAAACTGGGTTGATAATTTCCTTGATGGGAAATGGACCATAGTACCGAGGGGCCAAATTGTTTGGCCGTAGATGCCGGGGTAGTAATTTCGAGGACAACCAGACTTGATCACTGATTGCATAAGAAGGACCTGGTCTCCTTTTTAAATCTGCATACCTCTTAGTCTGTGTTCTGGCCTTTTCTAAATTTTCTTTGGCCTCTTGGTGTACGTTGATGAGGGTTTCAATCCAGGAGTCAACAGTAGGTACTGGTGTAGGATGAGGGAGAACAGAGGGTAGAACTGATGGATGTAAACCTTGGCTACAATAAAAGGGGCTGGTCTTAATTGCTGAATGGTCAGAATTGTTGTAGGCAAATTCAGCCACGGGTATCAGGAGCGACGTCATCCTGAACCTTGGTGGCGAAACATTGAAGATACTGTTCCAGGGTCTGATTAGCACGTTTTGTTGCCCATTTGGTCTGGGGATGAAAACCAGATGAGAGGGCGCGTTGGATTCCCAAAATGCGACAGAGATGTTTCCAGAATTGAGAGACGTACTGAGGTCCTCGATCAGATATGATCTTGGAAGGGAGTCCATGTAAACGAAATATGTGTTCCAGGAAGATTCCAGCAAGTTCGGATGAGGATGGTAACTTACACAGGGGTGTAAAATGAGCCATATAAGTGAACAAATCTATGGTAACCATGATGGTCGTGTACCCTCGGGAGGGTGGTAATTCCACAATGAAGTCTGTAGCAATGAATTCCCATGGCCTTGTTGGCAGCGATGGTTGCATTAAAAGACCCCGCTGGTCTCTTGTTATCATGTTTGTTTTGACTGCAGACAGCACAAGCTTTGATGTATTGCTGTACGTCGGTCTTCATTCCAGGCTACCAAAACTGTCTTTGTATAAGATGGAGGGTGTTGGTTATGCCATGATGTCCGGAGTGAAGGGTATAATGACAGAGGTTTATCATTCTTTTTTGTAATTTCTGTGTAGGAATGACCAGTGCATTGTCCTTGAATAAGTATCCTTTCTTAAGTCTTAGGTTCCATGGATTCTTCCTTGAAATATCCTTCCAAAGGTCAGAGGATTGGGTTTGTACTCGAATTTCTTCCAGGAGGTTGACTGCTTGAGCTACAAAGATCGTGTGGGGAAACATCTTAGGATAGGCCTTGTCTTCAGTAGTTACATAGTCAGGACGTCGAGATAAGGCGTCAGCAATCATGTTTTGTGATCCGGGAACATGAGTGATATGGATTTTTGGTATTGGCCAAAGAAGTAGGCCTACGCGCCAGATGACTGTTCCTGCACTCCAATGATTGTAGAATTTGAAGATTCTGATTGTCCGTTCGGAACCTGAACTTGAATATCTAGCACCCAGAAGTAGATGTCGCCATTCAGTGAAGGTCTGGCGGATGGCTAACAGTTCCTTTTCCAGGACAGAATAGTGTGTCTCACTGGGAGTCAGGGTTCGTGAGAGGTAAGCAATGGGGTGTTCCAGTTTATCCTCAAGTTCCTGTTTCAAGACCGCTCCTATGGCGTAGTTAGAGGTATCCGTTTCCACTAGGAATGGGTGATTTATGTCTGGTTGGGCCAGGATGGGGGCTTGCGTGAACTCTGTCTTCAATCGTTGGAATGCTTTGTTTTGCGGTGTAGACCAGATAAAGGGAGTGTCTTTTTTCAAGAGAGCAACAATCGGCTGGACGATCTCGGATAAGGTAGAAATGAACTTCCGATAGAAGTTGGCAAGCCCCAGGAAGGATTGAACTTGTTTCACGAAGGTGGGAGCAGGCCATGCCAGTATGGCCTTTACCTTTGAAGGGTCCATACCAATTCCTTCTGGGCTAAGGATGAATCCCACATAGTGAACAGAAGTAACGTGAAACAAGCATTTTTCAGGTTTGGCTAAAAGTTTGTGTTCATAGAGTCATTGTAGTACTGCCTTTACATGCTCTTCATGCTTTAGAGGATCCTTGGAAAAGATCAATATGTCATCCAGATAGACAATGACAAAAAGGAATAACATGTCAGAAAACACCCTGTCCATAAAACGTTGAAAAACCGCAGGGGCATTAGCTAGTCCAAAGGGCATGACTAGATATTCATAGTGACCAAAGGGTGTTCTAAAGGCTGTTTTCCATTCATCTCCTTCCCGGACACGGATCAAATGATAGGCACCCCGGAGATCCAACTTCGTGAATACCACGGCGCCTCTCACAGCTTCCAGGATATCCGAGATCAGGGGTAGTGGGTACCGATCTTTGAGGGTGCATTGATTTAAGCCACGATAGTCGAGGCAAGGTCTGAGTTCCTTGGTGTCCTTCTTGGGAACAAAGAACAATGAAGCACCCGCTGGAGATTTTGAGGGTCTTATGGTGCCGTTTTCAAGGTTGGTATCCAGGTATTCTCTGAGGGCCTTTTTCTCAGGTTCGGAAAGAATGAACATTCTGCCAAAAGGAATCACTTCTGAGGGGTCTGTATCTATGGCACAGTCTTCAGGTCTGTGAGGGGGTAAGGCCTGGACTATGGCAGTTGAAAATACATCAGCATATCCCTGATAGGCCTCTGGGACTTGTATGATATTAGAAACCATGAGTGGTGTTTTCAGGTCTCTTGGTGGTTCTATAAGGGGTGTTGAGGAGGGATCCAGGATTAGACAGTGGGACATACAAAACTCTGAGCCTAGGAATAGTGATCCTGCTGTCCAATTGATATACGGATTGTGCTTCTATAACCAGGGCATACACAATACCATGGGGTAATGGGCTGACTTAATGATATCGAATGTAATCCACTCTTGGTGATGGTTTATGGAAAGTTGGATCTCTTTTGTCTGCAGGCTTATGGGTCCTGAAGAGAGGGGTCTTCCGTTGATTACTTCCACCGGCTGCATGGTGCTTCGTGTCTCGTACGGAATATGATGACTAACAACCCAGTCTTGATCAATGAAAATTCCCATAGCTCCGCAGTCCACCAAGGCCAGAATGGGATAGGTCTTATTCTTGGAAGGCGACAGGAAGGCTTGTAGTATCACCAAATAGTTTTGTCTAGGAGCGTTCAAGGATGGAATTGATGTGGAGCAAACATCTCTCTCCCGAAGCTCTGCTCCATCTAGGATCGGGAGCTGGCATTTCCCGAACGCCGAGGAGGGGCCAGAGGCCACTCCCTAACCAGGTGTTTGTCTGAGGCACAATACATGCACAACCCCGTATGAATCCTTCTCATTCTTTCTTGCGGGGATATAGGTCCACGGAAGGCTCCTATCTGCATGGGTTCTGGTTCAGAGAATGAGCCTGGGTTTGTGTCCGCCTTGGTGGTACTCTCAAAGGAAGGCTTCAGAGGATTAGTTTTGGATTTCTTCTTCTCTGCCTTTCTTTCCTGGATACGAAAATCTATTTGCATGGCAAGGTCCATTAGTGCCTGGAATGAGTTTGGGCGAACCACTCTGGCCAACTCATCCTTAATCTCCTCATTCAGTCCTCTCCTGAAAAGGGTAAAACTCGCCTCGGGGGACCAATCAGCTTCCTTGACTAACTGCTTGAATCAGATAACATAGGTGAGCATATCCTGGGATCCTTGCTGAAAGTCTAACAGGCGTTCCTGGGCACTATAGAGCTGTTCTGGACGGTCAAACATGGTTTTAAGGGCTTGTATGAAGCCATCATAGTCATCTAGAAGAACGTCGCCGGAATTAACGAGGGGCGTGGCCCAGATTAAGGAGTTTCCTGAAAGGTGGGAAATTATGAAGCCCACTTTAGCCCTGGGAGTTGAAAAGTAATAGGGCTTAAAAGTAAAGTGAACCAAACATGAATCCAGGAATCCTCGAAGGGTTTTTGGTGAGCCATCATATTTGTCCATTATACCGCCCAGCAATACACTTTCTTTTGTGGCAGAATCGCGGAATAGAACTAATTGTTTGAGAGCAGCGTTTTCCGCCTTTAGATTCTGCAACTCGGTTGATAGCTCTTGCATGCCACGCATCAGGTCCTGGACGGCCGCTTCCATGTCCATATCGAGTTCGGTCGGTTGGCGTCTCAAACTGTCAAGGAGTTCCCCCCCTTCTCACCTGAGTTCGATCTTTGCTGGATTTCTTGATCGATGCCTTCTTGCGTACTGCTTGAGTCTTGAATAAGGATGCACGAGTCTCTTCCGACTCCAGCGTGCGTTCAAGTACCCGCATGCAGGGATCCAGGAATCCAGGAAATAACAGGGTGCGCAACTAGCACACGAGTCCAGGAATCAAGAAAGGAAGGAAAGGGACTAGAATTGGGTTAGAGTGGAAGAAGCAAGGGAAACAATACCGCGAGCTACGGAGTACACATCTGGTCGCTACTTTGCAATAGCCTTGAGACACGCGGGGCCGCAGGGGCGTGGCATATTTATGGAACGTACTACGTCCGCCATGAAGGCTGGTGCGAGGCGTGTCACGTGATAAGGCCATGTTGGGAGAAACAATGAATGCAAGCCCCGCGGTGACAAGGACCAGGAAGTCCAGAAGGGGCGCGTTCTGTGGGTCATAGCGAGGCCTTTAAGTGGAGGGGGTCTGAAATCCCAAATTTCTAAATCATCCCAATTTTTCTGTCCATGCTCCCCAACACCGGCTGTTAAATGGAGGGAGTTGGGGGGCATAAAATCCAAAATCCCTAACTGATCCCAATTTTTCTGTCTGACTTCCCCAACACAGACCAAAGTAGGTGTGTGTTGGGCTGAAAAACAAACTGCTAAATCACCCTGTGTTTATTCAAGGCAAAAGCGTGGGTGAAATAATAATTGCCATATGCATTTGTACAAGTTGGTAAACCAAACTGCTAGCCTTTTTAAGCATGCAGTAAAATCGAAATTGCACAGCACTACATACGTAAATTGATTTTGTTCATTGACCAGTGTTGATTATTTCTAGAAATGAAATCGGTAAAAAAGTAAAGTATTGTGACTTGTGTTTTTCCCAACCAACTTGTGTGATTTATTTATGTAAAAAGAAGTTTAATTGTGTGCCACAAAGAATGTGGCGAGTGTAATTTTAGTGTGATCTCCATTACCTCTAAATCAAATAAATCTAAATATATTTCTTGTACACTGTCCTGGTTCTTGGCTCATCAGTGGCATAGGGGCGGGATCCAAGGGGCATGAGATGAATCAGAAATAGGGCTGAATAAAGAATTGGCAATAAACAGTTTGTTGAGTAATACCTTGATTGGGGAGGGAAGGACCTCCCTGTGTTGAGGGTGCCTCTCAAAAACCCGTTACACGTGGCATGATGCATAGGTGTACTACAAAGATATAATATTAGCACAAGGGAATGCGGACAGAGTTGAAGCCCTCTTGGCTGCCCTGGTCCTCAACATTAGGACTGGGTCTGGACGTTTCCCTATACCTCCGACCTCTTGCTGGGAGGGACTCCTGACCCCTCTTGGAAAAGACAGTCTGCTGGCCTTGCCACACAGTGCATAGCCACATAGTTTGAAAGTGAAGTCAATGAGGTGCAATAGTACAGCAGCTTTAATATTTGGGACCATGTCTGTGCCCACTTCAGGTAGAAACTTTTTATTATTTTTTGTATTCTATTGGTTTATAAAAACCTTACGCAAACATGTCTAAGTCACATTACAATCACATTATATCATCAACATCATAGTGTAATTTTCAGGGGGGGCGTGGCCAGTGCGCATGGAGTGAGGACGTGCTCTCCTCGCGCTCCTGCCCGAGATCCTACAATGGACTGAATCGTTCGGCCTGCTTAAACTGAACAAGCACACTTGAAGTAGCTACGGGAAGAAGAACCGTTTCCCTACCCTCGACGAAGTTTCCGCATGAAAATCAGACCGGGACAACGGTTATTCGAAGCGAACAGAGAGGAGGCCCCGACCAACAAAATGGCGGCGCCCGCTGGTCCTATCTGAGATGCACCGTTGGAGGGCGGATAGCCTCCGGAGGCGAGAGAGAAGGGCCCGCAGCATCCAACCCAGCGATCCAGCGACACCCCGGGGAGGACTGACCCCCGGTGCCAGCTGCGGCCCGGGTCTCTGCCTCTGAGACCGCGAGCCGAGAGGAGGAGACGAATGGGGGGACCCTCCGTGCGAGACCGCTGGGTGCGCCATCTCCTGGGACCCCGCGCACGCAGTGTGGAGGAGAAGCCCCGAGCGGTGCTGGCTGGTGGGAGACCGCGAGAGACACGGGGAGACACGAAGAAGGGAGAAGGCGATGGGCGGTTCTCTCCGGAACATCCGCGAGCTGACGACTCCCCATCTGCGGCGACCGCCCTCGCAATCAACCCTACATACACGTCCCCGCTGAACGTGAAAAGGCAGCGGAGCACACCCAAAGACAGGCGATGTTGCCCCCAAAAGCAAACTAAAAACCGCGACCATGGACTCCTTCACTACGGTCAGGGTGAAACAACAACAGGGAACAGAGGCAGCAGATGACCCGACAGCTAAGGAGGATGATCCAACAAATATGCAAGTGCTACAAGCTATAGCAGCGCTACGAATGTCCATCAAAACCAGGATCGATGAAATCAAGTCGGACATGCAGCTGATGAGACAGGACGCCTGTAACCTTACAGAAAGGGTGACCACTATGGAGGCAACGCTCCAAAAAATTGTTAACGACACCACAGAACTTAAATCTAAGGTCCAAGACCTTGAATTGCAAGTAGCGCGGCTAGAGGCGCGATCAGAAGACACTGAAGGACGTGCCCGCCGCGACAACATTCGAATCCTGGGGGTACCGGAAGACACCGAGGGCCCAGACCCGACCGAATTCGTAGAAACGAATCTATTGCAAGAAATTGGGGCCGGCAAACTGACCCAGAGCTTCTCGATAGAACGGGCCCACAGGTCACTTCAGAAAAGGCCCCCCCCCGGGCTCCCGACCGCGCCCAATTATTGCAAATGCCTTGAACTTTCGCGACAGAGAGACTATATTGAGATTCTCAAGAGAAGAAGGGGAAATCGAGAAACATGGCGCCAAAATAGTCATTCACCCAGACTATACCCCCGCGGTGCAGCGAGCACGAAACTCATTTGTACCGGTGAAAGCTAGGTTACGCAAGCTAAACCTCAAGTACATGCTAATGTACCGGTCCCACCTTAAGGTACTATACAAGGGGAAAGGGGAAAGCTATCTTTCTTGAGACTCCGGCAGCGGCAAATATGTGGCTTGAGGACAACAACCTTGCAGATGAAAAGGAAAGCACTGCGCATGAAGTCACAGGCCACTGAGAGCACCAAGCAATAGGAAAAATAAAGGTTCGCACAACTGCCGAATGAATACCGGACCGCTTGAGATTTACAACTCCACGAACGCTACAACAGACAGGAGCGCACCGACCCATGCGAATAACAACGAAGCCGACGCCTCCCCTGAAAGACGTGGAGGCCGACTGCCGACACACCACCCGCACCCGGAGGCCCAGAAAGGCCTGGAAGTATCGGGTGCCCCCGAGCGTTGCAAGTTTGAGGAAACTGCTGGGGGCAGTTTTGAGTTGAAAGGTTTGTTGCCCTCATCCACTAGAATGAGGATTGTTAATGTTAATAAGTCTCCACTTGACACTGAGAGGGGAGGAGGAAGGGAAGGAGGAAACGAGGTGGCTCGCGTCCCAATCCCAACACAGACCGACCCCTGGATAGCTGGTCCAAGCCAGGGGGCGGCAGAGACGGGGAAAGGGGGGGACAACGGATCTGTTACGGAACCCCTATGGCTGAGACCTCCATAAAAATAATGACATGGAATGGAAGGGGCCTGAGGACTTATCTCCGAAGGAACAGGATTAAAACCTACCTGCAGAGAAAAGGGGTAATGATAGCATTACTACAGGAGACCCACTGCACGGCGGACTCGGTGGCCAAGCTACAAACACATTGGGGTGGACAGGGATTTGGTGCCACTTATTCTAAATACGCAAGAGTGGTCTACACCTGGATCCACCCACAGCTCTCATTCCGGGTGGACAAAACAGAGATAGACCCAGAAGGTAGGTTCGTCGTAATTTGGGGATTCATTGAACAAGAAGCAGTATGCATCATGAACTCCTATCTCCCTAACAATAACATACCGTCCTACCTGAACACACTGTACCCCAGAGTTGCACAGTACAGGAACAATCTCTTTATTTGGGGGTGAGACTTTAATTGTGTACATGACCCAAGGCTGGACAGGTCCACACCACAGCTGGGAGGCCCATCGACCGCCACGGCAGCACTATCCGCCATGTTGGGGAGGCTGGACATGACGGATGTGTGGCGGGAAAAGCATCCTGAAGCACGCGAATACTCATTCTACTCATCTCCACATAAGGTACACACAAGACTAGATTATATATTCATAGACAGGGAACACTTACCCCGAGTGGAGGGAGCATGATACCTGGGGAGGACTATCTCTGATCACTCCCCGCTCCTGATGACATGGAATCACAAAGGGCCCAGACCCCCCATTCCCATGTGGAAAATGCCCACAGACGCCCTGAAGGACCCAGCCTTCCGAGAGGAATTACGAGATTCTATTGATGCCTACCTATAGGTTAACACCGGTAGCGTAGCTTACAATAGCACAGTGTGGGAGGCTCTAAAGGTGGTAACCAGGGGAGAAATTATTGCAAAGGCGGGAGGTATCATGAAGCTGCTCAGGAAAGAACTAGACCTAGTGGAGCGGCAGATTGAGCGACTCAAAGCTACCCCCGTAGATACCCAACAGAAAGAAGAGGAGCTTGTGAAACTTAGAGAGAGGAACATAACTGCGTGGAACAGGCTGGAAAAGTTTGACTATACTGTCAGAACAAATAGAGCACAAGTTGAGGCGGACAAACTGGGCAGAGTACTCGTCTGGCTCTGCCGAAAAGAACACCCCAAACACCCCACCACCTCACTGCAAGATGAGGATGGAAACACACACTGTACACAGCAAGGCATAAATGACACTTTCACTCGCTTTTACATCCACCTGTACTCCCATGAGGAGCTGGTCCCCCATGAACGGTTGATAGAAACATTGGAGGAGATAGGGCTCCCCAGGCTGTCCCCTGAGCAAGCCGACTCCCTTGAAACAGAAATCACGGCCGAAGACATTACTGATGCAATTAGATCCCTGGCCACAGGCAAAGCACCGGAAACAGATGGGTTGCACACAGAGTTTTTTTAAACGTATGAGTCCTCCCTGGCTCCCCTATTACACGCCGTATACCAGGAGGCATACGAAGAAGGAATACTACCCGAAAGTCTGAGGGAGACGCTTGTGATTCCTATCCTCAAGCCCAATAAGCCGGCAGACCAATGTGACTCATATTGCCCCATTGCAACGTTAAAATATGATGATAAAATCCTGACTACGATCTTAGCAAAGCGGCTGTCTAGAATAATAGGAGACATAGTTCACCCAGACCAGTGCGGCTTCGTGCCGGGCCGTAATACGTCCATGAACCTACGCATGCTGCAGCATATAATAGCGCAAACCGATAAAGACGAGGACTCATACGCACTGCTGTCTCTAGACGCAGTCAAAGCGTTTGACTCCATCTACTGGGAGTGGCTTGTAGCAGTGCTCAGGGAGTTTGGATTTGGTCCCGGGTTTATCAGGTGGATTAACATCTTGCATGATAAACCTAAGGCAAGGGTGAAATCTGGGAAGTATGTGTCGGTGGCCTGGGATATATGCAGGGGGACTAGACAGGGTTGTCCACTATCCCCAATGCTTTATATACTGGGACTAGAGCCCATAGCTGTCTACTTTAAAAGCAGTTCTTCGATGCAGGCATAAGATTGGGAAACGTGGATCACATCATCTCGCTCTACGCGGATGACGTTCTCATATACGTCAGCGACCCACACCTCAACGTACCAACCATGCTGGAAGTGCTGGACACTTATTCCAAGGTCTCTGGGATAAGCTTTAGCCGGTCGAAGTCTTGTATGTTCCCACTAGCAGCCCTGAAAGCAGAGAATTTAGAAGCACTCCCTGAGGTGGGGATCCAGTGGCAGAATACGTCATTCCGCTACCTTGCAGTGCACATTATACATACCCCCGAGCTAATGCACGAATGAAACACAAAGGCAGCACTCCCAGCTCTACGCAAATCAATGGCGTTCTGGGCAAAACTCCCCCTTTCGATGATGGGCAGGGCTTCGATAATTAAAATGATCGTTCTCCCACGTTTCATTTATGGGTTTCAAAATGTACACTACTATATACACAAACCCTTCTTCCGACTGCTTGAGACCATACTGCGAGAGTTCCTATGGTGGAAAGGCAGGCATAGAATAGCGTTGCAGTTGCTAACCCTACCATATAGCTAAGGCAGTATTCAACTTCCAAATCTAGAAAGATATTACATGGCAGCACAGCTTAGTTTTGTGACTAAATGGCTCGATGATGAACCTACATCTGACACACCATTGCTACAGGCCATGCTGCCCCAATTCCATCTGAAAGAACTGGTCTGGGCACCGTCCAAACTGCTGGGAACTTTAACCTTTTTGGCTGATATGGGGAGGAAGATTTGGCACAGGGTGAAAATGCTCACTAACTCACAGAATTCCTATGCCCCGGAAGTTCCCCTGATCACAGACTTATGCACAACACTTTCGGATTTGAAACACATCAGGCTCTGGGAGAGGGAAGGGGTCTACACCTGGGGAGATCTGTATGATGAAGGAACTTTCAGGGAGTTCACCTCGCTACAGGAGACGGAAGGCATACATACCGGCCAATTTCTATGGTACCAAAGAACCCGTGCTGTGGCCCGACGCAAATGGGACTCGTGGCCGGAAGAACCAGCTACAGACCCACTCCTCACTCTGATGTACAACTTGGGAGAGGGCACAAATATATGGCCACCTGATCGACATGCCAAATCCTCGGAGCATGGAAATGAAAAGCAGATGGGAGGTGGATATAGGCCGGGAAATGTCTGAGGGGGAGTGGAACAGAGCTCTTACATTCCCCAAAACGGTGTCCAGAAACCATAGATTCAGGCAGATTCAGTTGAACATTCTGCACATAACCTGACCTTGTGCCGCATAGCCACCTTCAATCCCCAGGCACAACCGACCTGCAACTGGTGCAAGGGGGAAAAAGTGATCTGATCCACATGTTATGGGAATTCCCCAGGACAAGGGCTCTGTGGGAGAGGGTCCAACAAACCTGCGAAAAAGCAGGCTTGATTAAATATAACTGGACACCCGATGAGTGCCTCCCAGGAACCTACCCCAGACCGACCAAACTCAAGCATGCGACAAGGCTCATGGACATATCATGCATACTGGCCAAAAGAACTATCGCAATGGCCTGGAAGAAACCCATGGGCCCTCAGTTCAAACTATGGCACAAAGAGACTGAACGGTTGGTGCTAGCCGAGACCGTGGTATGGGAGGACTGTGTTGCCAGATCCACGGATGACTCTAGTATGTCACTCGAGGCATGGAAGGAACTCAGCAGACACATGTTCCACCCCTCGGATGATAAACCCCCCTGAATTGGAACTCAATCCAGGCCCATGTGGGACCTATCATAAAGCCAGCAGCAGCGGAAGTGCTGCAGAGGATAGACACCTTGCGGAAGCCCTCCCCCTTTTGAAGTTGCCAGACGGTTCCCCTTCGCTCCCACCCTCCCCCCGTAACAGTTAACGATATATGAAACGGACAGAATATGGAGACAGTTATGGTTGTTTTGTTCTGTATTTGTAATTTGTTGACGTTAAGTTAAACATATGTTTATTGCTGTTTGAGAATGAGTCTATTGCACACAACTTGTTTGATATTATTGAAAATGCCAATAAACAAATTTGAAAATAAATAGTGTAATTTTCTAAAGTATTTCCCATGATGTGATTTGTTATTTATATCGCGCTCGTACACAAGTGTTTCAGACCCATCAGACCCCACCAGATAGGTTTGGGGGGTCATACTCCGCGAAGGTAATTGGGGTTTTGCTGCCCAAGCGACTATATGCACTGCATTCTTCTCAAGGCTGGGACGTGCTGTTCTCAAGCCCCATTTGGAGACAGGTAGGCCTTTTACTGAGGCTCCTCTTTAGATCACTGCTGAGGCTCGAACGCTGCCGATTTGTACTTTATACCCGGGTTATTTTATGTTATTTGATTTCGCCCTCACTAGAATCTCGCAGCAACATGAGACGTGTTGTTGTTGTTATTCCTTTAGCATTTTCACATAGAAACATGATCACTCTCTTCCCTGCTTCATCCAATGGGCATTCACAGCCGGGGCTGCTCTATTCCGTTCACGAGACAGGGACGGGGGCGGCCCTCTTGGCAGAAATGCGCTGTTGTCTGGTGTTCGGAGGCGAGGAGGGGGGTTTAAAGAAGAGTCTCTCCAAATCTGTGTAATTAGAGGAAAATGCAAGCCGAGCCGTCAGCCCCTCGCTATTGAGTTCATGTCGGGCTCCTGCGGGGCTGCCACGGGTATGAGGACTTAATTACACGGGTCTTCCCCCAAGAGGGCGTCCCAGCCGCCTCCACAGGGGAGGGGACCCAGCAGCACTGACATAGAAGGTTTGAGGCCTACACAGTGGGGCCCAATAGACGCTGCCCTTAGCTTGAGACGCGAAGGAAGAGCAGGGCCATCACAGGCTGTTGGTTCTTAATGGAGTTCACCTACAGTGGATGTTTAACCGGCATCATGACAAGTCAGCCGGTCCGGAAACAATGGTGGTGGTAAATCCGCTACCACTGTTGTTTCCGAACCGGCTGATTCCGAGTCCTGCAGGCGGGAGGTGTTACTCCCACCAGGGAGTAACACCACCCGCCTGCAGGTGGACATGGATACACCGGCTCTGTCATAGACGGAACCGGTGTTTCCATGGTCCCCATCCCCATGGAGTCCTATGGGACTCCAACGGAAATGGGGATTTACACAATTCCGACTCAAGATTACCGGGTCACCGGGGTTGTAATGCCCCGGTGATTCCGGCAATGAGGGAGGCGGAATGGCATTACGGGTCTGGCGGCAGCCTGCCGGTTTGTCCCAAGTACGCCTTTGTTATGTTCTATTACTTTGCGTGCATAGCGCTTTATACCGCTGCCGGGTCACTTCAAAGCCCCCATAGTGAAGAGATGAGCAGTAGAAGGCATGGTGTGAGGGGTTTGTGGGTGAGCAGCAGAAGGACGAAGCCACCTAATGCTGTGTTATTTCAGTTGCTTTCTAGTGCTTTGTTAGCAGGGCTGAAAATAGATGTTTGTACTGTGAGACCCCACCCGTGACGGGGACGTGCAGTTGTTGTTCATACCGCCCTTCTATACATATGCCCCTCAGAAGATTATTCAGGAGCACCTATAATTTTGAAAGCAAAGTATAAAAGGTGCTCAACTTTTAAACTTAAATAGTCGCTGCAGATGCACTCCTAACAAGGGACTGCACAGGAATCCCATGAGATGCTCAAGTGGTCTTGGGGGTGTCTCGATCCTAATGGCCACAGTTCCAATCCCAGCTTTGGCATGCTTCAAATCCGAAGACATTAAAATACATGAAGGGTGTGCATGGGTTTCTGTGTTCCGGGTAGACATGTTTTTGCTGTCCCAGTGTCAGCACTGATGGTAATATATTTATTTATTTAAAATTCTTATGAACCGCGCCACATGCGCCGTAGGCCTCATAGCGCGTCGTTTTGAAGCACTGTGGGTGAAGAGGTGAGTAATGGAGTGGAGGATGGAAGAGGGCAGTAGAAGACGAAGACCACATTACAGTGGGTGGGAACTAAAGGATATACGTTCCCCTACTTCTTGGGGAAACCCCACTCAGTCCCTTACTTTATGTCACCCAGAGAACCTCTGCAGAGAGGCAGGAAGTGCACCTTTGTTTTTTGATTGAAATCTTTTTATTAATAGAAAGGTTCTCCTACACCAGGACCATATCTGAACAATATATAAGTAGAGGAACAGAAAACCGCCCTTGGGAAGATTCAGGGTATGCATACAAAATACTGAATACAGTTCAGTCCGAGCTGGGAGGATCATGTGTCCCCTTCCGGGCCCTGCTCGCCTTGGATGATCATGGCCCTGCACACTCTAGTATTGACAAGTACGTTCTCCCCGCCCAACATTCAGGGGAGATAATAGCCACCTAGTAGTGTCCGGACTCACATAGAGTACATTATGCCAGGGGGCTCTCAGTGAAACGTACGGAAAAGCTGTCAGTCGGGGGCGTCCGATGACCAGTCCCCCTCTCTCTCCTGAAACCTGACGGAGACCGCCAGCGGGAGAAGCAGGCTCGTCTTCTCTTTCTCTCGTTGTTCCAGCGATGGCCATTGGGCCGGCTCTCGCCGGATCTGAGATCCAGCATCAGATGCGTAGCCGGATCTCGGGATCTGGCCAGCTGCATCGCCAAAGAGCCCATCACAAAATAAAGGGCTTTTAAGAAGAAAAAAAATGAAAAATATTTGTGCAGTAGGGGGCACAGCCGCACACAGCACATTGGCGAGCGCTCTTCTGGCTCCGCCCCCCACCCACCTATGTCACAGGCAACAGGAGCCATGGCAGACCCTCAGCGAACCTGGGGGCTCGCCTCTCTGACCTATAACCTGCTCTGTGAGAGCGCACTGCGCACAGTGCAGATTACATCACTGAGGCGAGCACCCAGGTTCGCCGAGGGTCAAAGACCCTGTGACTTAGCAGAAAGCAAAATCCATTTGGATTTTTCAAGCCAGCACCCTCCGTGTCAAAATGTATTTTACCCAAACTACAAATACCAGAATCCATTTGGAAAACACAATGATCACCAAGCGGCCAGCTTCGTGGGCTCAGTGATCATTGCTTTTCCCAAAGGATTTCTGGTATTTGTAGTTTGGGAAAAATACATTTTGGCAAGGATGGTGCTGGCTTGAAAAGTACACAAACCATAGCAAGGTACGCTTACTGTGTTTTGTGTACTTTTGAAGCAATTAAAGAAATTGCGCCATTTTTTAAATATGTTAAACATTTCCTTTGATCGGAGTTCAACAGGGAGCCCCTCACCTTCTGAACTCCGCCCCCTCCTCCAAACTCCGCCCCCACACCGGCCCTTTTGGGATCCATACCTGTGTAACCTCTGGATTTTTCCCGGAGACCCAGGAATTGTAACCATTTCTCCGGGTCTCCGGGAAAGATCCTGGAATCTCAGGAATTTTGGTGGGGGGGCAGCTTTCACTAATTGCTTTTTTTTTTAATGCTTGCAGGACTGCGCCGCTTCGGACTCCCTGCCCGAGTGTGGCTTTATATCTGCAGCAATGAATGTAACGCTTCCAGCACATTGGGCAGGTTAGGGTGGACTCAGCCCCATTGAACCACAGCCACCAGGTTTGCAGGCTGGACAACTCACCACTGCACTAAATAACCGGATGAAAAACAACTAAGGTGAAATGTCCAAATTCGGGACTGTAAAATTCAGGGAAAACCTTTGCATTGGTTCTTGGAGTTTACATGTGCACATTTTAAC
This sequence comes from Ambystoma mexicanum, assembly GCF_040938575.1. Classification (NCBI taxonomy): domain Eukaryota; kingdom Metazoa; phylum Chordata; class Amphibia; order Caudata; family Ambystomatidae; genus Ambystoma; species Ambystoma mexicanum. The sequence goes on along the minus strand of NC_090938.1, from coordinate 495,878,236 downwards.
GTGTTGATTTTATGGAAGGCGAATGCAATTTGGTTGGTTGTGAAAAGGCATTTTAATAGAATATGCATATTTCATTTTGTACTGCAAATTTCTGACGTCACATCACACTACAACAGAGTTTACCTTTTTGACATGGGGGCTGAGTCATGTGACAATGGGCAGAGTTTTGTGTGACTGTGGGCGTGGCATAAATCTCAGGAATTTTGATTTTCAAATGTAGGCAGGTATGGTGGGATCCCCCTCTACATTTCTTTCCATTTCCACCACTGGTTGGTCCCCACTGCGCCCTCTCTCCCCGGAATATTCAGCAATACAATCCCCGAGTCTGAGGGGATCGAATGGACGTGGCCAGTCCCTATGACTATGAGGCCGCCAAGGGCATGGACAGCTTCTAGAGCCGGCAGGAAAACACAGCGTTGGAGTCCTTCTTCCCTGTCTCCCGTCGTTGTCTCCTGTCACCACAAGCTGCACGCTTTTTTCCTCTCTCGAACCTACCAACTACTTTTACCCGCAGGGCAGCTCTATGTAATATTCATACTACGGTATAGTTAGCACGAGAAGGATGAGGAGCACGAGAAGCAGCAGGACAAGCTGGGAGCGTGTCACCGACATGACAGAGTGAGATGGAATGCGGAGGACGAGTTGAAGATAAACCGATGCCAGCCGGACTGAAAGACGTGCAATCTCCCTCCTCCCTAATGTTCACGTATACTTGTTGTTTAAATTAAATCACACTAAAACTTACTCCGTAGTCATCATTGTTTGCCTGCATAAACCAAACAGAAAAAAAAAAATAAGAAAAAGGGAAATTGCTGCAGGTCGTTGGACTTGTCATTAGTGAAGTAATTATCCTACTCAGTGGATATGTTAATGTAAGGAAACAACACAAGTTTCAAAGCAATGCGGATGTCAAAAAAAAAAATTTAAAAGCAATAATAAAATATAGTGTGATGCAAATATACATTAAGGAAACTATTTAGTCAGTCTATATGGTACTAGTCATATGTGCTGAGGAGTTCTCAATTGAACATATATATATCAACCACATCAATTGTAAGTGGATTAATCGCCATAAACAGTAGAGTTATGGCATTTAGCAGTGTGCCTCCTCCAGCATTGTTTATGCCTGATACAGATTAACCTATTATTCCGTGGAAAAGATGGATACGATCTTTTGAACACTATGCAGGTGTAGTGTGTGGACCAAATTGCAGTGCTGACAAGAGAAAGTCACTATTATTGCATTGTTTAGGACCTGCTGGCCAGGAAAAATATGAATCTTTGCCAGAACTTACTGCTGAGGAAGATGTAAATATTAATGAATATGAACGCACAGTAAAGAAAATAAATAAACACTATGAAAAAAAAGTGAGTATTATTCTAGAGAGGTACAAGTTTGGTAAAAGAACACAGGAGGAGGGAGAAAGTGTTGAAAAATATGTGACTGCTTTACGTAAACTTGCCAAAACATGTAACTTCAATGAACAATTAGATGAAAGGCTAAGAGACCAATTCATGTTGGAATGCAGAAGTACTAAAGTAAGAGAGAAGCTATGGTCGGAAAATGATCCTTCATTAGATGTTGTGATTAGGGTAGCAAAAGAAGTGGAGCACACTGAGGAATGTGTGAAAGAACTTGAGAACAAGATGAAATCCGTCAAATTAGAAGCAATTGGTCTGAAACATGCTAAAATAACATATGAGAATGTTGATGAAAAGGAATCCATAGCTATGGTGACCAACTCCAGGATGAAAAAGAAAGAGCACAATAAGTCGCATCAATCAATCATCATTGGACAAAGGGAAGTACAAATGTAATCAGAAAAAGAATCCAAGCAACTATAGCGGGAAAGAAAATTTCAATATCAACTCAAGAAAAAAGAGTTATGGCAGATGTTACAGATGCGACAGTGCAAATCATTGGGCAGATGATCCTGAATGCCCAGCATTGAAGATCATATGCAGTAGTTGTAAAGGAAAGGGACATTATTCCAAGTGTTGTAGATTTCGTAATGTGTCTACCAACTGGATTGGTGGTAATTCAAATAGTGACCGCAGTGATCAAGATGAAGGGGAAGAATGTGTCTTGGTGGTCATGGACGATGAAGATGAAAAAGTATTGGACAGTCCTAAGGCCAAGATTAATATTGATGGTGTTGAAATTGACATGATGATTGATACAGGAGCGAAGTATACATTAGTACCAAAACAACTATGGGATAAAAAAAAACATGAATATCTACATGAAACAGATATTAAACCCAGGGCATATGGAGGTGTAAAAATTGATACCATAGGATGGTTTTGGGGAAATTTGAAATTTAAAGGAAGAAGAGCCAATGGTAAGATATACATCACTGACGCAGGTCAAACTCCCTTATTAAGTTGGACACATCAAAGCAAATTAAAGGTGAAAATTGATTCTATTGCTGAAGAATCTGTGTTTGTTGTTCATGATGAATTGAACAAGCGGACAAATAGTACTGTAATGAATAAGTATAATTCACAAGACGTCATGACAAAAGTGTTTCGTGAAGGGATCGGATGTCTTCAGGGATATGTGCATGAGATAAAAATTAAATCCAATTATACGCCTGTTGTACAGAAGTTAAGGAACATTCCTATTTCCATGAGAGATGAAGTCAGGAAAGAGATTAAGCTCATGGAAAGTCAAGGCATAATTGAAAGCATAAACGCTAGTGAATGGGTGTCACCATTAGTAGTTCTCAGGAAGAAATCGGGAAAATTACGAATCTGTATTGATCTGAGAGAGCTCAATAAATGTATCATACCAGATAGGCATCCCCTGCCTAATATTCAAGAGCTGATATCTACCATTGGACCTGCAAGTCATTTCTCCACTCTTGATCTTACGTCAGCTTATCATCAAGTCAAGTTACATGAGAAGTCGAAGCATCTTACAGCATTTATTACACCAGATGGATTATACCAATTTAGGAGGATGCCGTTCGGTCTTGTGTCAGCAGCATCTGTCTTTCAGAAGATTATGCATAAGCTATTTGAAAGAGTGCCAGGAGTAGTATGTTTCCAAGATGATATTTTAATTTATGCTAATAATAAAGAACTTCATGATGAAAGGTTGAATTTTGTGTATGGTAAACTGTGTGCAGCAGGAATGACATTAAGTAAAGAAAAATGCAAAATTGACCGTGCTGAGATTGAATATTTAGGGCATAAGATATCAGCCGAAGGAATATCTCCGAAAGAACAACTGGTCAATGCAATCAAGAAAATGCCCAGACCAAGCAACAAAGATGAAGTACGTACATTTTTAGGTATGGCGGAATACTACTCTAAGTTTGTTCGTGATTTTGCTGTACATACTGTTCCTTTACGTGAAGTCAATAAGAAGAAGAATTTTGATTGGAATAATGAATGTGAGGAAGAATTTGAATTTATCAAAAATGCAATTGATAAGGCTCCAGCGTTAAAAAATTTCAGTAGCGATAAGAAAGTCATAATCACCACAGATGCCAGCAATGTTGGATTAGGAGCTGTTGTTACTCAGGAACATGAAGGACGTGAGATGGTAATTGCATTTGCTTCAAGAATTCTGAGGGGTGCTGAAAAATCGTATGCAGCAATAGAAAAGGAAGCTTTGGCAATTAAGTGGTCGGCAGAAAAGTTCAGAAGCTTTATTTGGGGACGTGAAGTGGAATTTCGGACTGACCACAAACCGTTGGTTCATGTTATTATGTCCAAAGGATTGGACAAAGTATCCAACAGGATTAGAAGATGGGTGATACTACTTCAGGAATATAATTGTATTGTGAGATATGTACCAGGTACAAAAAACATTACAGCTGATTGTTTGTCACGTTTGACTAATACATCAGAAATTATAGATGAGGATGACGATACTGAAAATGTTCTTAATATTGAGTCCACTTCTATTTCAAGGATGGAATGGAGTGATGCCGTAAAAGGGGACAGTGATATGAACAATCTTAAAGGTTTGATATGCAGTCAAACTCCATGGAACAAGGCGTTGTTTGAGAAAGCCAATCTGTCAGAATATTGGCCTATTGCTGAGGAATTACATACACACAGAGACATAGTCATGAGAGGAGACAAGATAATCCCGCCTACCAGCCTGAGAAGAAGAGTCATGGAATTAGGTCATGAGGGACACCAAGGAATGGTGAAAACCAAACAACGAATAAGAAATGACTACTGGTGGCCAGGATGTGACCTGCAAATTGAGAGACACATTAGGGATTGTATCCTTTGCAACAATAATGATAAAGGTTGTGTGGGAGTAAAACAAACTATGGTGGTGACTGAAATACCAGATAAGGCATGGAAGGATGTGGGAATGGATGTGTTAGGCCCAGTATGCAGTGCTGGTGTACAAAAATATTGTCTCGTACTAATTGATCTTCTCACTAGGTGGGTTGAAGTACTTATTGCACCAAAAATCACAAGTAATATAGTGATCAAATTTTTATCTGAAATATGTGAAAGGGAAGGTTACCCGAATAGCATTTTAACAGATAATGGTACTCAATTTAAGTCTAAAGAGATGAAAGAATTTTGCGAAAAATATTCTATACTACATAGAAAGAGTGCCATTTATCATCCTCAGACAAATGGCACTGTGGAGCGCTTTAACAAAGTGTTGAAACAGACCATTAGATTGGCATGGTCTAATGGCATGGATTGGGAAAAAGCAGTTAAGGAGAGAATTGTTGCACATCGATTCACTCCTCATTCGACTACAGGTCTTTCCCCGTTTGAGTTAAGTAGGGGTAGAAAGGCGCACACAAAATTAGCACCTATATGGTTAAGCAATGAGAACAATAGAGTTAACAAGGATTTTGGGTTGGTGTGTGAAAATATAAGAAATACACAATTGAGAAACAAAAGAGTTTATGATGAGAAAAGACCTACGGGCAAGTATGATAAAAATACCGTGGTAGGGAAAATGGTAAGAATTAATTTACCCCCTGTACTCAGAGAGGGTCCCTGTAAATGGTCCAAGCCCATCAGAGTGTTGGAAGCAGGCAAACATTCTGTCAGAACTGAGGATGGCAGAATCTGGAATGTGGAAAGGGTATGGATATGTGGTGACAACAAATGTTCTGATGGTGGTAGTGGTAGTATAATGATGAAGCAAAAGGAGAGAAAGAAAGTGGATCAAAGAGAAGTAAGAAATGAAAAAAATCAGAATGTTGTATGTGGGATGAAGAATGTGCGAGTGGTGAGATCCAACAAAAATGAAGTAATTTCCTTGCCCAGTCGAATCAGTGAGATGTCATGCAAATCCAGAAGTGGGAGAACAATTCGGAAGCCCAGAAGGATGGAGGACTTTGTGTGAAGTTGTATATAAGTTGTATATAAGTTAGTGTCAACACTCTTGGTGTTTTATATGTTTGGTATATAAAGGAAGGGAGATGTGTAATATTCATACTACGGTATAGTTAGCACGAGAAGGATGAGGAGCACGAGAAGCAGCAGGACAAGCTGGGAGTGTGTCACCGACATGACGGAGTGAGATGGAATGCGGAGGACGAGTTGAAGATAAACCGATGCCAGCCGGACTGAAAGACGTGCAATCTCCCTCCTCCCTAATGTTCACGTATACTTGTTGTTTAAATTAAATCACACTAAAACTTACTCCGTAGTCATCATTGTTTCCTGCCGGACACTTCACTCTATCATAATAAAGGGTTAAATCACCACAGGGTGCTCCCCCTTAGTACGAGCGAAACCGAAACCCTCCATATTATAAGTCTAGAAGTGGCATAGTGTGGGGGAGTGTAGTGAGCAGGTGTATGTAATGAACACGCTAAACCATACATGCCATGCATTTGTAATACAACCCCCAGAACCGAGATAAGGTGGGAAACATAGGCCGTAAGCTTTATTGTAACAAACGCAATCTTCATAATAAAAGAGCAAATAATAATAATAATAACGGAAGTTATGTTTTTGGCATCATGGGTTTAGGTGAGCGGGGGCCCTGCTCCATCCTTGGGCCAACTCAAGGCTGATCCGTGCTGCCATTCCTACTGCTTACCACTGCAGCAACAGCGTTGAGCTGTGTAACCCATGTTACGCCAATGCGGGCCCCTGCGATACTTTCCAAGCATCTGAGCCACTCTCTGGCCATTTTGGGCAGGCAGGGTGGGTTATTGCAATGTATCTGTCCTTCCTGCTGCTTCTTTGCCTTGCTGAAAGAGAGGTAGGCAGACGCTGCTTTCGCCTGAACTCTTTATAGGCGAAAATTAGCCTGAGGGCCGGGAGATGCCTCATGTGCTAATTTTGCGACCAGGCGCCCCAACCTGTCCAGTTGGCGGCCCTCCTTGGGTCTCTTTATGTTATCTGGACATGTGAGTCCCTGACAGGTAAGTGCTACCTGCCATGCCCCTTCCTCAAGGTCTGGGCGCCCGGCAGTCTGCTGACCCCTTTGTTCTTGCCCGGCCACCTCCCTACATGAATTGGTGCCAAGGAAATGGGCCACTTGCTTAGCCCTTTTCCTTATGTAATGGGGGGGGGGGTAATTCCTCCCTTGATTTCCACTGCCCGGCTAATGGGCCGGGGCCCTCCACCTTCCGGGCTTTGCCCCTGCGGGTCCCAGTGAATACTCCACGAGACGGGAGCTCATAATGAGAAGAACATGGTTGAACAGGCACTTTAGTTTGTCAAATTAAAATTGGAATTCCCGTTCATTGAGGAAACCCCATGCATATATTACATGGAGGACTTAACAATACCAATAACATACAAAACGAAAAACCCACATTACAAATCGAGGCATTTTACAATACATAGTTTACATTCGAAAACAGCAGTTTTCTGTTTCCTTTTCATTCTTTTCTTTTTACAATTCCACGGTCCTGGCCAAACCCAGAATTACATGGAGGGTTACACAACAGTTTTGGCTTTTGTCCGGGCGATGAATAGGCATTTTCCGGACACTGCTATAAGGGTACTGCCTGGCAAAAAGACAACTGCCGGCACATGGTGTTAGGTCCGGAACAACTTATGTTTGCGCCTCGCAAATGCCTATCTAATACCAATACAAGAGCCAGAGAAACTGTTGGCTCTTTAGAGGCTTGTTTTTAAAAGGAATTCAGTGCAAAGGCACAGATGCAAGGGCACACATATTCCTTATGCATCAAGTGGCTGAAGGCACCCTTGGTTAAGACATTAATATTACGCCAGTATGTGGTATACAGCTCAATTAAGCCATTACCTTTCAGAAGGCTGCTTAGAAATAACACTGGCATCACCATAACAGTACAGAACTAGCCCAACCAGATTCCGGGGCGGGGTGCTTTGGGCAGGGATGAGCAGGTAGTAGGTTGGAATGGCCATAAGGACTAGAATGGGCAGGAGGTTTTAACATGTCAGTAAAAAGCCAAAGAACACCAAAGGGCTGTGTGTACCTCCTCACATCCGATCCCTCTCCTATCTTCACTTCCGATGCCAACAGTTTTGGCTAACCAGCAGGGCTTACAGCGCCACCTAGTAGCCAAAAATAAGAAAAACAAAAAAAAACAAGTAGGGTGTACAGCTGCAAAGCTTTGCTCGTTCAATATGTCTTGCCTTTTTAGGTATATTGGTTCTAGACTGCGAGGTTTCCCGTGCGTACCCATCATATACAGATGTCTCTATTCCCTGCGTTTGCGGGATAGTCTGGCGCTCTGGCTCGCGTCGAACCGAACGTTGGAAGGGGGCGAGATAGGGGAGAGTGCCTCCGCGGAGATGACGTTGGTAATAAAGTGACCTGTGACCTGGATGTGGATGCAGTATCTGGAAGGCTAACACGAACAAACCCGGCCCTGGCCTAAAAAGGAGCACGATGAATACACAAACGCCTCCATTATACCGAAAACGTTTATGAATTCCTGCACTGTAAGAGGCAAAACATCCATGTTTAATAAAGAAAGAGTGGCTAAGCAGATACACGGTCATTATTTATATGTTCTTCACATGTTTACGCGGTTCAGTGCCTGGAACAGCGATGCCACTCAGTGAGTAATATTAATTAAAATCACCAGAAGACAATTCAATTGTGCCAGGATTTGAACCGTTCTCCTGCAGGCCATGCACAATTCCCTGCGATTGCCTGCTCTGCCCCTTAACTACATCATACTTCTGAAGTTCCTGCAAATAGCATTTGACAGTTCTTCCCGAGGTGAGCTTGTGAAACTGACAGATTGTTGTCAGTGCAGGCTGACATGTTAGCATTTCGCCAGTGTTCGAGGCCGCCACTAGTACATTGGATAGTGAGTGGTATTTTTTCACTCACCTTTCTGTGTTTTTTCGTACCTTCACCCTTCGATCAGGTGTTTATGTTTGTTTATATTTATTGAATTCATATAGCGCTTTAAGCCAAAGCGCTTTACAATATAAAAACTGGTACAAGAGTGAGAGAAGCATATGTACAAACATGAGACAAGTTATTAGAACAACATGTAGAACAATTTACAAGGAGGAGAGGGAGAGTGGGGGAAGTTGAAGGGGGTTCCAGAGTCTGTATTGTGGTCTGGGAGTGGGAGGAAGGGTGGGGGAGGGGAAGGGGAGTGATCTGGTGTCCTCAATGGTCATAAGTGGTATCAGTGGCAAATTCGGGGTCCTGAGGGAGGTGAAAGAGGGGGGGCGGGTTAGAAGGAGAGAGGGGTGGGGAAGGGGAGTCGGGGGGGAGTGAAGAAGAAAGGCTTTCAGGGAGGAGCGGAAGAATGAGTAGGTGGGGGTGGAGCAGATGGAGAGCGGGAGGGAGTTCCAGTGTAGGTGGGCCAAGAGTTGGAAGGAGCGGAAGCACAAGGAGGCACATGAGGCTGGGGGTCCAGTGAGGAGGTAGATCCGGCAGCATCTGCAGGGATTTATTTGGCATCCTGTGTGATTGCACTTTGTGCCCTCTGATGTGCATCCTATCTTCTTGAGGTCGTCTTTGCCTGGGATCTGTTAAGCAGCTGCCGCGACCACAGCTCTGGCACCGCCTGAAGTGTCTCGAGCAGAGCTGCGGTCACTATGTCCTCGTTCTTTCCACCAACCCTTTCAGAGCAGCCAAACACCTGGACGCTCTTCCACTGACAACACATGGAAAAGAGTTCATTTGAAGGGCTGTAGCCCAGTCAAGGGGCCTCTCGGTCACATGGTATCTCTCTATGCCACACCAGAGGAGAACAAGTGTGATCCTGCCCGCAAGAGGTCAGATAGCCGGTAAGATAGCTCAGCGAGTTGATCGCCTGCTGCTGCGATCTGAGCGTGATCTGCAGGTCACAGGTTTCAATCCCGGCAAGGCCAACTCAGCCTTTCATCCTTCCGAGGTCGATAAATGAGTACCAATTTCGGTTGGGTGATATTGTATGTAAATATGTGCTCTGTAAAGCGCTTTGGATTAAGGCGCTATATAAATAACACATAATTATCATTAAGAGTGGTTCTGCCTCTCTCTGCATCATCAGTGATGTGTGGCTGCCTCGCGAGGCAGAGAGATCAAGGGGTCCATGTCTGGATTATCCTAATCTCATTGGGTGAAATCCCAAATGATTCAAAGCATGTGAGAAGAACTCTACTGGGAACAAACAGCAGCCCGAAGGTCCTTACTTGGGCCGTAGCCCCCGTTCAGGATGGCCTTGCTGCGCACGTGGATAGTGACCATTTGCATGAGTCTGGCCCCGCCCATAAGGGCAACCCAACCTGAAATGCCCGACAAATCTCCAGTGCCCATAAGAGTCTCATCTTTCACACCAGTTCAGCGATGGTTGGTGCGTTACCCTTCTGGTTCTCATCTGTATCTTCTTAACCTTATCTAGCTCCAATAATCACATGCTCCATACCGGCTGGGTTCAGCAAACTTGCCTCAGCGGCTGTACCCCGACTCTAGAGGACACACAGGAAGAGGAGGAGCTCTCATGCCTGGGACCCCCTTTCTCACGGTGTTCCATGACCAGGCTTGAACTCAGTGGAACACCCTGTCTCTTTTTACTGACAGTCCTTTTTCTAAACCCGCCTTTTCTGCAGCCTAGACTTCCCCCGGGCCAGGCTCTGACTGGCCAATAGGGTAATAGGCCCATGGCCGAACCAAAAATGTAAAATCCTGGTGTGGGATAGTTTTTTAAGTCAAAGTGGGACACTTTTTTGGCCTCTTTGATGAGTTAATTCACTACGGCTAGAAGTTGTGACCACTGTTGCTGAATAAATAGTCTTTAAAACGCACAATTTGCATCGCATTTTATACAATAAACACCATCGCCACGCCCCCTCCCATGCACAATAAAAAACTCCCCCTTGGTTACTATTCAAACAGTGTCACAAAAGGAATGAATAGCCATTTGCAAGTGTCGGGCACTTTTTCATTGGTGCCCGAGACAATGTTATGGCCCAGTCCGACCCTGCCCATTCTCCTCTTTCCCCTGCAACACTCTGAAACAGCTGCAAGTACCTATGAAGTGCCATAAAAGAAACCTACATTCAAACACCCACAAGGGGTCCTTTCAAATCGAGCCGAGTGGAACGTGAAAGCTTTCCTTCTCCTCTTCCAAAAAGCACTCGGTTTTACGCATTCTTGAAAAATTGCATGAGATTTTCATGCGGGTGTAAAAACAAAGGCTTCCTATGGAATACACCTCGCATTTGCACCTGGTACAGACCAGGCAGATTCCATAAGAATCCATAATACAACGCTGTCTGCAAAACGTAATTTGCAGGCAGCTTTTCATGTTTTACAGATCAGAGAGTAAAAGTCATGAGTTCTCTGGGTTTCACGCTTCACTTTTGCACTAGGCTTCGTAAATGTTGAAAATTGCATGCAGGGTAACCAACAGCATGTACGTGCAAATGTTTGCGGTCCCCTGCATGCAAGTTGGATGTACTGCAAAATGACCCCCATGAACTTTAACAAATGAAAAATGCACCTTCAAGAATGAACCTACTGAGCTATCGCGCCAGTCACGCAGAGAACTCTGCATTACGGCGCCATCAAGCCTGTCAATTCAGCAGCGCCGCGCACTCCCAAATATTAACAATACAGTGGCGCTATCAAAGACGCCTTGATAGGTTTTGCGTGGGTTTTGCGCAGGCCCAGCCGATGTGCAGCCTTCAAAGCCCTTCGGTGAATATTTTAATTATCGTGCCTTTAGCCAGAAGGGTTGAGCGGGAGGAAGGAAGCGGATAACAAGTCTTCGGTTCCTTCTTGTTCCGGCCGCCCCGGTGCGCTTTGATTCCCCGCGCAGTTGCCATGGAGGCACAGCAAGAATTCTCATTATGGCAAGGGCAGAAAACAATGGAGGGACACAAAAGAAGAAAATTAAAATTTTAGGTCAAAGACGAGTTTTGTCTGGTTCGCAAAGGGGAATCTGCTTGCTGTTAATCCTTCCAACGAGGACCTGGTGGCGCAGAGTTTTGCAGAAAGTGCGTGGATGCTATTTGTTAAGCCCAATGCACAGGGTGTGATTATGATTGCTTATTTATAACGTGCTTAATACCCGGAAGTTTCTAAGCGCCGGACCCGTGAATCGAACCTGTGTTGCGCGTCGCGTTTTTCTTCCAAGGCGAGCGCGTTGCCCCTGAGCTATCTTCCCGCGACAATGGCTATCGGAGTGAAATGGGGACATGTCCTTTATTCAGTGGCTGTACCTGTGCGCGTATTCCTATCTGCAGACCCTAGTGCCCATTGCACTGCCAACACAAACCTTGATTCACAGCGCGGTGCAAAGTGTATGTTAAGTCACTTTGCACAGACTTTGCACTGGTGCAAAGTCACCTTGCAGTTCAAAAGTACACTTTGCACCACTCTGTGAATTAGGATGTTTGTTGGCAGTGCAAAGTCACATTGTACCAGTGCAAAGTCACTTTGCACTGCACTAAAAGTTCCATCAATTAGGCCCATTTGCTGAGGGCAGCACGCATCTTTAAAGTATCAAGAGACAGTAATATCACAAATGTCTGGTCCCACCACCATTGATTAAAAGCCTTGGGCCATCCTCATATGGAAAGCGAAACTTGGGATGTCCAACATGTTCACAAATCCCAATAAATTACATATTGTCACAAGATTACACCATTTGACCGCCTGGGAGATATGATTGCATTTTACCACTGCCTTTTTTATGGGGGGGCAGTAGCCCCCTATTCTTCCCATTCTACCAACACCCTTATCCTTCCCCAAGCCCCTATTTTACCGCCTTCCCTCAACCCGTCCCAAACCTTTGATGTGAGATCATGGTAAAATGCCACACTGCAAAAATGCCGTCAGTCAGCTGCTGTCAGAACTGTGGACACTATTGCGACCAGCCGAGCAGAAAGCGGTCACTTTTTTGGTAACAGTCTTAGGCTTCAGTGACTTATTGCACATAGCAGATCCTGGCGTGTGGACTTTGACCCTTGCTGGTCCTCACATAGAGCAGTTTGAGGGTGCAGTTTTAGGCTTCAGTGACTTATTGCACATAGCAGATCCTGGCGTGTGGACTTTGACTCTTGTTGGTCCTCACATAGAGCAGTTTGAGGGTGCAGTCTCAGGCTCCAGTGACTTGTGGCACATAGCAGATCAGGAGGTGTAATTTGTGAACCTTGCTGGACCTGGTCACAGAGCAGCCTCTAGGGGGCAGGCTCTAGTTTCATTCACTTTTTGCATATACCAGACACCCTGGAGTCTAAACTCTGTTCCTTGTCGGTCCTATTCTGGAGCCGGGTACAGGGGGCCTCTTGTCACTTGCGCCGAAAGCAAGTTTGGGAATCAACCCCTCGCTGTAGAGATACGTAACGTGTTTTTGCCAGCACAAAGCTTATAGCACTGCAATACTACCCGACTTAAACGATGCAACATCAGAGGCCTGAAAGTCTGCATCATGATTTTCTCCACGTGTGACTGAATCTCATGCAGCCCTACTGGCCATTCCAAGGTTATCGGCGCGTAGCAATGGACTGCCTCTGTTACAATATAATTACCCCAGTGGTCCTCCGAGGAAGAAAGTTCAGCAGGATGAGTCATCTCGGACCCCTAATGCATGACAAACTCTTCCCCAACCATGCAGGATGTTCAGAGGCCCGCCTTTTATGAATTCCCTATGTTATGATATTATAAACCACAATAATACTCAAGGTTATCAACCCCCAAAGGATGAAAAACAGACCGAGGAATGCCTGACATGTGACGGACCTTGCTGGTCTGACACAACAACTTACAATTGCATTTTTCAGCTTTACCAATTCACTCAACTTCAGATGAAAGGCTGAGCTGATCTTACTCAAATTGTAAGCTGGGACCTGCAGGTTAGACATTGATCTCTGCAGTAGGTGCATCAACCAATTAGTTATCTTACTGCAGAGGTAATGTGCTGTGCTATGTGGATACCATTGAAAGACACACGGGACTCCATCCCCTTTTACTCACCCTACACCCAACTCCTTGACTTCCCCTTGTCGTTCTCTCCCTTACTGAAGCCTTCACACTTATTGTGTGTATGTTGTTTTGCTAGAACATCCTGAACCGGCCCAGACGTCTGCCAAACACTCCCCCAAAGTGTTAAGGCTCTGAAAGGAAAGTCATGGCAGATTTGGGATGGAGGAGAAATCCAGCAATCTTCCCAAATCGAACTGAGAGATCAAAAAGCTCTTCGACACGTCCTACCAGAACCCAGCATTCCTTTAGGTCCCTAGATACAATTTGTCGAAAGCAGGTGGTGGGGGGGGGGCGGGTTGGGGGTGAGTAGCTTTCCGGTCATGGCAGCCCAGCTCTGGAACAACCTGCCTACCACCCTAAGAGCTGACCTGTGCTTCTATAGTTTTAGGGAAAACACCAAACCTTGGTTCCCGGCTAAAGATTCTTGACCAGCTCCACCACCAGAATTAACCGAAATATTACAATGCTTGTATATATGTAAAGTGATGTAACTGTTGATGTTTAAATTGTTATCTTCATTGTCTTAACCATGTAAAGAATGTAATTCATGTTTTCATCCATGTACTACATGCGACCTATAATTTGCAATACCTGTAATGCGCCCAGATACCTCAGGGTGAGGAGCGCTATACAAATTAAATAAACAAACAAACAAACTAATGAGAAAGTTCACCCAGGATGACATAATCCTCACTGGTTCAGTTAGGGGTCAGATTATTGAGCATGGATCTCCACACAGGTCCGAGTGCTGTACAGAAAACCAGGGCTGGAAATGGGCATCATTTACTCTGGGATCCCATCAGTGAGATTTGCCCATAAGAAGATAAGTCATCAACACATGCAAGGTTGCCCAAGAGAGGAGCTTTATCTATAATGTCGCGGCACAGTATAAAAGGGGCACAGCTTTTAGACCTAAAAAGATATTTCCTGCAGTGTACAATCCCAACATGCGCTTTCCCACGGATTTTGAGCAAACGAACAAGTGGTCTTGTGTCTATGGGCCTGATTCATGGAATATTTGCCCGGTTAAAAGTGAATTTGCACTGCTGAAAAGTGACTTTACACTGCCGACACAAACCCTGACTCATGGAACCGCGCAAAGTGTATTTTTGCAGTGCAAAGTCCGGGGAAAAAAACGCTGAACTGAAGAAATGACTAGGCGCTGACTTTGCCCGGACTTTGCACTGCAAAAATACACTTTGCACGGTTCCATGAGTCAGGATTTGTGTCGGCAGTACAAAGTCACTTTTCAGCGTGCAAAGCCACTTTGAACGGGGCAATTATTCCATGAATCGGGCCCTCAGTGCCTGCCTCTGGTTCAAAGGTAATGGCTTTGAATCTCGCATTTGCCACCATTTAAAGTCCGAAATTAAAGACAAATGGATCCGATCCGGCTTGAGATTTTTTTGCCAGATCCGGGAAACTCTGACCCAAAGTCCAGCACCAGAGAAAACATTTATGAAGTTCGGTGAAGTAGCGGCGCCATGAATCTAGCACCGTGCGTGGTATTGGGAGATGGTGTAGAGAGCCACCGCCCCCTCCCCCATCCAAGCAGCAAATAGTGAGCTGTTCAGGTTCCCAAATCCCACTGTTACAATTCAGGGGCGTACATCTCATCCTACCTTTCCTTACATATCCAAAGGGGCAATCTTCTGGAAACGAATCCCACTCTCTCCCTCTCCCCCTCTCTCCTCTTCTCTCTGCCTCTCCCCCTCTCTCCCCCTCTTTCTCCTTCCCCCTCTCTCTCCTTCTCCCTCTCTCCCTCTGTCCCTCTGTCCTTCTCCGCTCTCCCTTTCTCCATCTCCCCTCTCTCCTCCTCTCTCCCTCTCTCCCGTCTCTCTCCTTCTCCCTCTCTCCCTCTCCTCTTTCTCTCTCTCCCTCTCCTCTTTCCCTCTCTCCATCTCCCCCTCTCCTCTCTGCCTCTCCCCCTCTCTCCCCCTCTTTCTCCTTCCCCCTCTCTCCCTCTGTCCTTCTCCTCTGTCCCTTTCTCCATCTCCCCCTCTCTCCTCCTCTCTCCCTCTCTTGCTCTCTCCCGTCTCTCTCCTTCTCTCTCTCTCCCTCTTCTCTTTCCCTCTCCCTCTCCTCTTTCCCTCTCTCCATCTCCCCCTCTCAACCTCTCCACCTCTCCCCCTCTCTCTCCTACTCCCTCTACCCTTCTCCTCTCTTCATCTCCCCCTCTCTCCTCCTCTCTCCCACTCTCCCTCTCGCCTCTCTCTCCTTCTCCCCCTCTCTCCTCCTCTCTCTCCCTCTCCCCCTCTATCACCCTCTTTCTCCTTCCCTCTCTCTCTCCCCTCACTCTCCCTCTCATCTCCCCCTCTCTCAATCTCCCCTCTCTCCTCCTTTCTCCTCTCTCTCCTTCTCCCTCTCTCTATCTCCCCCTCTCTCTTCTTTCTCCCTCTTCCCCCTCTCTTTCTCCATCTCCCCTCTATCCCCTTTGCTCTCTCTCCCCTGTCTCACTCCCCCTCTCTCTCCTTCTCCCTCTCTCCCTTTCCCTCTCTCTACCTCCCCCTCCCCCTCTCTCCTCCCATCCCTCTCTCTTCTTCCCTCTATTCTCTATCCCCTTCTCTCTCCCCCCTCGCTTTCTCCCTCTTTCCCCTTCTTTCTATCCCTCTCCCCTCTCCCTCCCTCCCCCTCTAGCCCTCTCTCTCCCTCTCTTGCTATCCCTCTCTCTCTCTCCCTCATCTCTCTCCACCCCTCTCCCTCTGTCTCTTTCTCTCTATCCCTTCCCCTCCATCTCTTTTGAAACTGTACTATCAAGACTAAAGAAAATACAGTGAAAGGAAATGCATTAGTTGCAGTAATTGTCTCCCACAGCATGTCTGTCCCCGTTCTAATCACACACCATTCCCCTCTTAAGGGATATGCCTAGAACCATAGGCACACACCCCACTCCCATTACCTGTAGGGGCATCTGTGCCAGCAGCCATTCATGCTTAATTGCAGAAAACGAACACAGAACAATGCACAGCGGGCAGTCTATACAAACAAATAAACACACTCCAGCCGTGACAGTGTACTGGAGTATTACTGGCAGGGCCCAGGATCGAATCCCCGGTAGGGGAGAAGTACAAAAATATATAAAAAAACAAATGTGGTGGGCGCTCGAGAACCCACGCGTGATGGCGGCTTTCCAGTAATGCTCTGGGCCAACTCCAAGGGAGAGATCAACCTCAACAATGCCCGGTCCTAAGACCGTGTGAGCAGTGAAAACGGAGGCAATCAGCACCGGAAAGACGCTGGCAGAGGCGTTGCTGGGGGGGGGGGTTGAGGGGGCTATAGCCCTGGGTCTTTTGGTTGTAGCCATGGATAGAAGCTCAGGGGCTATAACCAAAAGGCTAGCTAGCCCCGAGTCCCAACAGTCCAAATATTAGCGTAGCCCGGGATCCTTTCCAGACCTAGCAACACCCCTGGACGCTGGTATGCATGGTGGTGTTCTCAAGCTCTGGGGCAGCTTGGTGTGACTGATGCATCGGAGGCCCATGGGGAGGCCTGCCGCGGCCCGCTGCAACAGACGGGTGGGGGCTGCAGAGCACTGTAGGGTGTCAGCGCGAGGCTAACCCTGGCAGCCGCGCAAGCTGATTCGGCACAACAAACTACCTGTTCATTGGGACACTGCGGCTGCACTCGACGCCTGAGCCCTGTGGCAGGCTGGGATGTTGGATTCCGTCACCAGGGGACAGGACTTCCTACAGATCCCGCTGTGACACGCCACAATTGGAGGCAGCAGTGCGGCCTGGAGGACAGGGGGACGAACACTGCTTGGAGAGCCCGGGCTGTAATAGGCAGTGAAGTGCAGGCTGGGTGAAGAGCAATCTGCGCGGGACCCAAGCACTGGGAGCATGAGGAAGGTCTAGTGGCAGGCAAAGGGGCACAAAGTGAATACCAGTGTGCTCCCCCACACCTCCAGAAGCGCACAAATGAATGGACACACATACTGCATGAACAGAGTGAATGGTGATAATAGGGATGAGGGGGGCAGAAGTGCACCAGCAATAAAGGCCTGCAGACTTCCACCTCCATGCAGCCAGTCCCCCCCCCCCATAGCAGCCTGCTTCCACATTTACCACACCAGGGAAGCCACTGACCCTGGGACACCAGTAGAAGGAGCAGCAATCGCTGTGACATGAGAACTCCTGAGAGGGAGTCCTGAGCCCTCTGCGCCACAGATAGAGAGCCGATCACCACGTATCAGGAGTGGCGGGCAGAGAATGTCCACACAACAACCGCAATGCCACGCAACCAGTCCAAAGGGGTAGTGGGCTGGTATGAGGACCGGTGGCTCCACGCTGGGCACTGCAGCTTAAGTGGATAAAAGGGATATGGATACAACAGTGCAATTTGAGGCAATCCTGTCAGAGATGAAGACTGTTAATTAGCGCACGCAGGAGGCCAACCTAGCAGTGCAGGATGTGGCCAAGGAACTCAAAGACAACAACCAGAGGCTCAGCACTCAAACAGTGAGGACCACTGATAAGGAACAGCGAATCAGCGTGGTGGAAGATGACCAGCGACATATTGCGGTGCAGCTGGACGCTGCTATCAAGTAGATCCAACGGCTGGGGGTGAAGCTGGACGATCAAGCTAATCGATCCCGCCGCAACAACCTACGATTGGTCGGGGTACCTGAGGACACGGAGGGTACTGACCTCGAGAGGTTCCTCTACTCTTTGTGGTAATCCGCACTTCATCTTGAAGGCCCTCGGGAACATCTAATTGAGCGAGCCCACAAAGCGATGATCACGAAGCCTGTAACAGAAGCTCGCCTCTTGCTATCATAGTATGCTTTTTGAACTACCAATATAAGGTCTCCGTCTTGAAAGCAAACTGTTGGCACCGCACGATCTGGCTTGATGGTGCCCAGATAGAGCTCTTTAATGACCTTTTGGCAGAAGTTTCCAAGCGACGCAGAGAGTTCAACCCCATCTTTGAGGCGCTCAGGGGGACCTTGCACCGTTATTACGTTAAATTCCTGGTGGTATGGTGCTTTCAATTAGATGGCCACTGGCATTCTTTGGATTCCCTCACAGAGGCTTGGCAATTTGATCTCGGCGATCCGTGCCCAGATGGGCAAGAACATATTCACATGTACCCCCTCGAGCTGCAAGCCAGAATTAGAGAATGTCCAGACAAAATGTCCCAAATTGAAGGCCTTTTATTTACTAAGCATCCCGAACAACGTAGGGAGGAATGCAATCTTGGCTGAACCGTGGGCAGTCGAATTGGACACACAGTTAGATAGCGGGGACCTTTACACCTTCTTTGCACTAATTAACGAGACATCCTATAACATGGGCAACAGAGAAATCCAATATAAAGTCATCCAAAGATACTACTACACTCCAACTAGGATGGCTGCAATGAAATTGGTATTGTCAGCTGATTGCTGGCATGGGTTTGGGCGACCGGGCACACTGGCACACATGTTTTGGTTGTGCCTGGTGACACAGATGTTCTGGGGGACGATCCAGGGCACCGTTGGGGCGATACCAGGTGTAACATTGGTTCCGGAACCTAAAACGATGCTTTTTGGTATGGGTGTGGAAGATGGCCATGAGGATGGAAATGTGATCAAGCTGATGCATACGTTGTTGTTTGCTGCCCGTAAAACCATTCTGGTCAACTGGAAATCGCCGGAAGGCCCGCTTGTGAGAGTCTGGGAGGGTCTGGTGTCTAGTTGTGTAGACTGGAGAGACAAGAGTATGCTAATAGACGAGGCATGGAAAGGGCGCAACATCTGTGGGAATTGTATGGCAGTACATCTGAATGCCAATTGGAATATACTGGGCACGCTTGGCTAGGCCACTCCAGGGGTGGGGACGGTGGGAGGGTGCGGGAAAAGGGTGATGTGCTGTGCTAAGGCAGGTCACACATTAAGACATGTGGTTGGTACCCAGCGGACGACCGACCTGGTTGGGCATAATGAACGCTGGCCCCTGGCATAATGTACTCTATGTGAGTCCGGACACTACTAGGTCGCTATTATCTCCCCTGAATGTTGGGCGGGGAGAACGGACTTGTCAATACTAGAGTGTGCGGGGGCATGATCATCCAAGGCGAGCAGGGCCCGGAAGGGGACACATGATCCTCCCAGCTCGGACTGAACTGTATTCAGTATTTTGTATGCATACCCTGAATCTTCCCAAGGGCGGTTTTCTGTTCCTCTACTTATATATTGTTCAGATATGGTCCTGGTGTAGGAGAACCTTTCTATTAATAAAAATATTTCAATCAAAAAACAAAGGTGCACTTCCTGCCTCTCTGCGGAGGTTCTCTGGGTGACATAAAGTAAGGGACTGAGTGGGGTTTCCCAAGAAGTAGGGGAACGTATATCCTTTAGTTCCCACCCACTGTAATGTGGTCTTCGTCTTCTACTGCCCCCCCTCCACCCTCCACTCCATAACTCCACTCCATTACTCACCTCTTCACCCACAGTGCTTCAAAACAACGCGCTATGAGGCCTACACCGCATGTGGCGCGGTTCATAAGAATTTTAAATAAATAAATAAATTACCATCAGTGCTGACACTGGGACAACAAAAACATGTCTACCCGGAACACAGAAACCCATGCACACCCTTCATGTATTTTAATGTCTTCGGATTTGAAGCATGCCAAAGCTGGGATTGGAACTGTGGTCATTAGGATCGAGAAACCCCCAAGACCACTTGAGCATCTTATGGGATTCCTGTGCAGTCCCTTGTTAGGAGTGCATCTGCAGCGACTATTTAAGTTTAAAAGTTGAGCACCTTTTATACTTTGCTTTCAAAATTATAGGTGCTTATGAATAATCTTCTGAGGGGCATATGTATAGAAGGGCGGTATGAACAACAACTGCACGTCCCCCGTCACGGGTGGGATATCACAGTACAAACATCTATTTTCAGCCCTGCTAACAAAGCACTAGAAAGCAACTGAAATAACACAGCATTAGGTGGCTTCGTCCTTCTGCTGCTCACCCACAAACCCCTCACACCATGCCTTCTACTGCTCATCTCTTCACCCTGGGGGCTTTGAAGTGACCCGGCAGCGGTATAAAGCGATATGCACGCAAAATAATAGAACATAACAAAGGCGTACTTGGGACAGCCGTTTGGGCCTCATTACGAGTCCGGAGGTAGCCGTGCGGGAAAAACCGGCAGGCTACCGCCAGACCCGTAATACCATTCTGCCTCCGTGATTGCCGGAATCACTGGGGCATTACAACCCCGTTGACCCGGTAATTCTGGAGGTGGAATTCTGTAAATCCCCATTCCCATGGAGTCCGATAGGACTCCATGGGGATGGGGACCATGGAAACACCGGTTCCGTCTATGACAGAGCCGGTATTTCCATGTCCGCCTGCAGGCGGGTGGTGTTACTCCCTGGTGGGAGTGACACCTCCCGCCTGCAGGACTCGGAATCAGCCAGTCCGGAAACAACGGTGGCAGCGGATTTACTGCCACCGTTGTTTCCGGACCGGCTGACTTGTCATGAGGCCGGTTAAACATCCATTGTAGGTGAACTCCTTTAAGAACCAACAGCCTGTGATGGCCCTGCTCTTCCCTCCCGTCTCAAGCTAAGGGCAGCGTCTATTGGGCCCCACTGTGTAGGCCTCAAACCTTCTATGTCAGTGCTGCTCGGTCCCCTCCCCTGTGGAGGCGGCTGGGACGCCCTCTTGGGGGAAGACCCGTGTAATTAAGTCCTCATACCCGTGGCAGCCCCGCAGGAGCCCGACATGAACTCAATAGCGAGGGGCTGACGGCTCGGCTTGCATTTTCCTCTAATTACACAGATTTGGAGAGACTCTTCTTTAAACCCCTCCTCGCCTCCGAACACCAGACAACAGCGCATCTCTGCCAAGAGGGCCGCCCCCGTCCCTGTCTCGTGAACGGAATAGAGCAGCCTCGGCTGTGAATGCCCATTGGATGAAGCAGGGAAGAGACCCAGTGCTGGAAATGGAAAAAATATGTAGGGGGATCCCACAAGGGCCGGTGTGGGGGTGGAGTTTGGAGGAGGGGGCGGAGTTTAGAAGGCTCCCAGTTGAACTCTGATCAAAGGAAATGTTAAACATATTTAAAAAATGGCGCAATTTCTTTAATTGTTTGAAAAGTACACAAACCACAGTAAGCGTACCTTGCTATGGTTTGTGTACTTTTCAAGCCAGCACCATCCGTGTCAAAATGTATTTTTCCCAACCTACAAATACTAGAATTCATTTGGGAAAGGCAATGATCACTGAGCCCACGAAGCTGGGGCTTGGTGATCATTGTGTTTTCCGAATGGATTCTGCTTTCTGCTAAGTCACAGGGTCTTTGACCCTCGGCGAACCTGGGTGCTCGCCTCAGTGATGTAATCTGCACTGTGCGCAGTGCGCTAGCACAGAGCAGGTTATAGGTCAGAGAAGCGAGCCCCCAGGTTCGCTGAGGGTCTGCCATGGCTCCTGTTGCCTGTGACATAGGTGGGTGGGGGCAGAGGCGTTGCTGGGGGGGAGGGGTAAGGGGGCTATAGCCCCTGGTCTTTTGGTTCTAGCCCCGTATAGAATCTCAGGAGCTACAACCAAAAGACTAGCTAGCCCCCAGTCCCCACAGTTCCAATATTAGCATAGTCCCGGGTCTTTTCCAGACCTAGCAACACCCCTGTGTGGGGGGCAGAGCCAGACGGGCTCTCACCAATGTGCTGTGTGCGGCTCTGCCCCCTACTCCCGGTGTAGCACGGCGGCATAGCCCTTTATTTTATGATGGGCTATTTGGCGCTGAGGCTGTCCAGATCCCCAGATCCGGCTACACATCTGGTGCCACATCTCGGATCCAGCGAGAGCCGGCCCATTGGCCAGCGTTGGAACAACGAGAGAAAGAGAAGACGACCCCGCCTCTCCCGCTGCCATTTTCCGTCAGGTTTCAGGAGAGAGAGAGGGACTGGTCATTGTACGCCGCCGAAGGACAGCTTTTATGTACGTTTCAGTGAGAGCACAAGGTTCCCTGACCGGGCAAGTCCCCAGGTGAAGGAAAGAGGTGGCTAGATGTCCCATAAGGGGACTTTTTTTTTTTTACAGAATTACCTGCGTCAGGGAAGTCGCTACGGGGGAGGCGCTGCCAAAAGGCTGTTAGATCTCGATTTAGGTGGGGGAGTTTTCTGAACTGATTGATCCATGTTACCAAGCCCCATTAAACGAGTGGATACTAAACATTCTAACCACATATTTATTTTCGAGAGTGTGTTTTGGAGTTGTCCTAAGCAATACCTGGGAGCAGGGTACTTGCAGGACTGGTGTCATGGTCACATGGTGGCAACCATGTGACCTACCTAAAAAAGGGGCAAACCATTTCCCGGTCGCCAGGCGAACAAGAACTGACTCCTGTGCTTTCATTGTCTGCACCATGCTGTTGCCACGCATACTGGGGGGGGGCTACATCCGGATGGCGCATGGTTCAGCCTGTGCCTCCTGCAGTTTAGCCTCTGCATGCCGGCAGAGCTATGGTCAGCCGGTTGATCCCAGCACTCGCTGCGGCCTGACCTGAAGCCAAGGGGCAGGTCAACACATTGGTGACAAAGGGTGGTCTGAGCCCTGCATACTCTCGTGTGTGGGCTGATAGAAGCCCGTTCGCCACAAGGTCGAGTGTGGGGAGGCGGCTGCGGTATCCGTGTAACAAAAGAACAGAGACCAGCTGAGGAGAAGAGGCGTGGCCTGTGAACGCTGGGCTGCAGCGGTGAAGCAACAAGGTGGCCTGGCACGCGGCTGCCTGAGGAGCACCGGGTCATCGCGTACATGCTCCAACCCTCAGGCTGGTGAGCCTGTGTGTGGGCGGTGCCCTGAAGGGGAAAGACACGTGTGGAGAGGAGGAGAGCTGCCTGCAGGTGCTTGAGCACGTCCGTAACATCAACAAAGGGCAGCACCAACAGCCCTGATAGTCCCAACAGGAGAAGGCCTGCAGTGGTCACGAAAAGAAGGGGCATGGCCTATTAACTTCCAGGCCTGCGGCGGTGAAATCCAAGGGCATTGTGGCCTGTGGCAGCCCGACAAGGAGGGGCGTGGCCTATCAATAGAAACAAAGGGACATGGAGGCTTGCGGCAGCCCTGGGAAGAGGGGACGTAGCCTCTCAACACCCGGGCCTGCTGCGGTGAATGGGCGAGCGCTGAGGCCAGCTGGCGACTCCCTGCGGTCTCCGAGATGAACATAGCAGGGAGATCCCCATTGGACACCCCCACCTCCTGTAGCCAGTATGACACACACACATGCTGAAATAACCACAGACAACTTTTGTAAGGTTCTTTGGAATATAGAAAGTCACAGGTTTATTTGGAGCAAACAAACTTGGGACGGTCCCAGCCACATCTTACATACCAGGAGAATACTGGTTACTACCAGTAGGACACTGTCCCATATATGCCACGGCACAAGCTGACAACGCTTCTGGTTACTACCAGGAGAACACTGGTTACTACCAGTAGGACACTGTCCCATATATGCCACTGGCACAAGCTGACAACGCTTCTGGTTACTACCAGGAGAACACCGGTTACCACCAGTAGGACACTTAGGGGCACTGATAAGGAGGTTGCTGGCCTAGAGCCCTAAGGGAAGTCAGTGCCCGTCGAAGGATTTGGCTCGAGCCCGGCCAACCTGAGCCGCTGCCGCCGAAGCTGCAGCGTGAACGTCCCTCATTGGCTAGGACCGTCCCGATACTCCACCTGTAACAAAAAGAAGAAAATTAGGAACAATTCACACAACACAATTATCTTATCACTTTAGATAATTTATCATGACTTCTACTTGAATACTTGGGTGATACGAACGCCTCACCCTGATCCTACCAACCATTTTCTTTACTTAAAGAAGATCTGACCGCTTTATGCCAAACTCCCATGTCCTCTGACCTTTTATCATATCGCACCCTGACTTTTACTCACATCTGGTGTGGGTTGGTATCATCACACGGCGGGAGCTGCTGGGCTAAGAGACTGATCGCCCGCAGCTGCCGCCCTTATAAGCGTCACCAGCGAAACCCGACCGGAAGCCCGGTCCCTGCGGACGCCTCCTCCGCCTAGAAGGAGGAAGAGTAGAGGGTAGACCAACCCCCGGAAGGGGGTGCCCAGAGGGGACAGCCCGCTATGTAGGCTGTCCCTCTAGCTCCCCCTATGGGGGCCGGTCAGCCTCTTAGTGGGGAGATCCCCATTGGACACCCCCACCTCCTGTAGCCAGTATGACACACACACATGCTGAAATAACCACAGACAACTTTTGTAAGGTTCTTTGGAATATAGAAGGTCACAGGTTTATTTGGAGCAAACAAACTTGGGACGGTCCCAGCCACATCTTACATACAGTCAGTTACTACCAGGAGAATACTGGTTACTACCAGTAGGACACTGTCCCATATATGCCACGGCACAAGCTGACAACGCTTCTGGTTACTACCAGGAGAACACTGGTTACTACCAGTAGGACACTGTCCCATATATGCTACTGGCACAAGCTGACAACGCTTCTGGTTACTACCAGGAGAACATTGGTTACTACCAGTAGGACACTTAGGGGCACTGATAAGGAGGTTGCTGGCCTAGAGCCCTAAGGGAAGTCAGTACCCGTCGAAGGATTTGGCTCGAGCCCGGCCAACCTGAGCCGCTGCCGCCGAAGCTGCAGCGTGAACGTCCCTCATTGGCTAGGACCGTCCCGATACTCCGTCACGCTTTGGGGGTGGCTTTCGCTGCCCACAATGCCCCCATACCTTTGCTCCTTTTTTCCTAACTCTGCCCAACCACCTTTACTCATGCCTTAACCTTTCATCTAATTCATCCCAACTTCCATGTCAACCAGTCCTGAGACTGCTGTATCCTACAGTTGTACCATCCTTCCCACTAAGTGACACTTGGAGAACAGTCTAGGCCGCCGAAGTGCCTGGTTCCCTGCGGGTTGCACATGCTCTCATTTAGAGTCCAAAGATCACTTTGTTGTGCACCCCCCCATACTAGGGGGGGAGGCAGCTCTGACTGGGGCCATACTGGGCCCACCCTTTAACCTGATTTCACATAAGTTGCCTCTGGAGATCCGTGCTGGCATGATAGGTGCCCCATAACACTTGCCGGTGGCCTAGGACTAGACACTGGTCCCCGGTGGCCCAAGACTACATAATTAGTGTCACCCTTGAAGGGCAATGTGACCCAACCGCCCCTGACACTGTGCACCGGTCTGTTGGTCCAGACCCTCAAACGCACACCTCAGTCGTTTCAATCTCAGTGCTCCTGCGCCGTCATCCGGTCTTAGTACCTTGTGGCAGTGTACCAGCCTGCCCCCTTTACAAGGTCATAGTGCTGTGCTGCTGGCCGGACATTCAATTTGTACATCGCCACACCATTAACTTATCCTTGTATGTTTTACCAACGCATCCATGCCCCCATATAAGTCTTACCATAGCCATGTATCTTGTGGGAAACCACAGGCTTACCCAGTACCACAGCTTTCAAGGTCCTTGTATGTTTCATCAACGCATGCATGCAGGTTAAGCACTCACCTCTGTCTGCAAATAAGTGGTGTCTTTGAACCTAGAGTTGTCGAAATATTGTTGAGGGGTCGATATATACTTATAGTGCTTGTGATTGAAATTGTTTGCCATATTAGTGCCAGTGTGTTTTTCATAGATGTGTTTTTAAATAATTATATATCTATACACCCAAGCTCTGATCAGTGTCTGCTTGTTCTACTGTGTAAATTGCCCTATCTTGATTACTCTATATACTGCCTAACTCGTTTTGGGAGAAGTCTGACTGCCCAGCCACGACTACCAAGTAAATCTGGGTGGTGCAGACTGCTACCAATTGGGTTTACTGTTAAATCCTGTAGACTTAAACTTTTTGCAGTGGTCCCAGAGGGAACTGCACAGGTTTCTGCCTGACACTGGAACCCACAAGAAACCACAGGCTTACCCAGTACCACAGCTTTCAAGGTCCTTGTATGTTTTATCAACGCATGCCTGCCACCATCTAAGTCTTACCATAGCCATGTATCTTTGTGGGAAACCACAGGCTTACCCAGTACCACAGCTTTCAAGGTCCCCGAGTGCAGTGTTAATGGCCAGACCCTACTTGCACACAAGCCAAAATTTCCAAATATTCAGGGAAGGTATGCCCCCAATCAAGTCTTACCATAGCATGTAACTTGTGGGAGTGTCCCACTGCTTACCAACCTGTCGGTCTCCTTATGACGCATTCCTGGCCATACTCCTGGGGCCAGACCAAGGTGGTCCTTGACATCACAATTATCTCTGTTCCCTATAACAATGCATAATCACATGCTGTTATTACCACAGTTAATATGCAATTCAGTTTCCCCAAACAATAAACTTGGGACAAGCTTGCAACAGCGAGGAGAAAGCACCCATCCCCACGACCACTAAACACCAGGTTCTTATGGCCAGAGCCGCCATACTATGCCTATGTAGAAAAGTCTGGCGAGTCACCTGTTACAACCAACCTATACTAAATGCTGTGTCTCAACGACCCTACCCAAAAACATGCTCGGAAACACCCCACGTTCTGTGGAAAAAACACCCTAATTCCGGACTGCACTGCATGGGTTCAACCGGACGATTGGGCAGGTAAATTACACCTACTCCACTTTGAATACTTTGTATTGCCCCTTGCACTGTGCTGTTTTGGGCATCATCACACGGCGGGAGCTGCTGGGCTAAGAGACTGATCGCCCGCAGCTCCCGCCCTTATAAGCGTCACCAGCGAAACCCGACCGGAAGCCCGGTCCCTGGGGACGCCTCCTCCGCATAGGAGGAAGAGTAGAGGGTAGACCAACCCCCGGAAGGGGGTGGCCAGAGGGGACAGCCCGCTATGTAGGCTGTCCCTCTAGCGCCCCCTACGGGGGCCGGTCAGCCTCTGGGAGGAGCAGCAGGGTCCTCGCGTGGCTGCTCCTGAACCCATTGGGAGGAAGGCAGGGGAGGCTGTGTGTGTGCGCGACCTGCCTGAACCCGCAAAAGTAAGGAAGAGGAAGATGGGCCCTCTTTAAATCCCGGGCCCATCGGCAGTGAATTGGGCAGCGCTCGTTGTTGAGCAAGGATAATGTAAATAGATGATCAGTGAAGACCTAAGGCCAGCTGAGGCTGATGGTCTGTGTGCTCCATGTCAGAGTTTGTTGAAAGCAAAAGGGCCAGTGATATAAATGGCGTCCCGAGCCACACGTGCAGGAGTAGGGTTACTATCAGCCCATCTGATTGGAACTGTAAGGGTAGAGGGCCCAGTAGTGGTGAGTGGCAAATGCAGGAGGGGAAGGACAGAAGGGTGCGGTGCTGGCTGCAAGATGAGCAACATTGTGCCCAAGGAAGACAGTGCGGGGCTGCCCATGCTCAACACACAGGAGCAGACCTCCCGCCAGCATAACGGAAAGAAAAGGGAAGCCGCGGAGGAGGGTTGCAGCTCTCGCAAGTGCTTGTGTGCCCTCTGCCGTTAGCAGTGTCCAGCAGCAGCCCCTAAGTGAAGGGAGTGGCCTGTCATCGCGCCACAAACCCAGCACCCTGCCATGGTTTTGCCCCTACCAGCTAAGGACTAGGCCGATGTGGCCCCTGGTGCCCCCAGGTGCGGCTTTGGACTGCTCTCAGCAGACCTGTAAGTGCCTAAAGTAGACCCAGTAGTCCTACACATGAAGGTGCGCAGCCCTCAGACCCTGGACATGCTTACAATGGCCCCCGCCAAAAGGTTGTGTGAAGCTGTGCTCTGGCGGTTGTGGGTTTTGTTGTGAGGGGTGCCAGGCGCGAGCAATGGCGTTCTGTCAGTGGTGTAACTTCCACTCTCCCAGGTTAATAAAGGGTGTGCTTGCATGTGGGGCTTCCAACGTGTCATCAGTAACCCACCAACCCTGACTTTCACCGCCATGGGTACCAAGGTTTAAGGGGTGGGGCAACCTGGACTTCTAAGTGTGTGGAAAGTAGTTGTACCGATATTACTAGTATTGATGTTTGTAATGTGGTGTGGTGTGGTGTTGTGTTGTTTGGTCGTTACAGAAAAAGACTGGTATCATGGTTACATGGTAGCAACCATGTGACCAACCTAATAAAAAGGGCCTGCCAGTTCCGGCTCGCCAGTCGAACAAGAACTGACTAATGCGCCTTCATTGTCTGCACCATGCTGGTGCCACGCAGTATGCCGGGCCTACTGGGGTGGCCCTGCATCCGGACGGTGCCCCTGCTGGGCAACACCGTCCCATAGTCATGGTTCAGCCGCATGCTCACGGCCATTGATGCAGCCTGGACCGGGGTGCCCCCACAGCCGAGGCTGCTGTCGGCTGGATGCTTCCAGCCAAGGTGTCTGGTTCCGGTGGTCCGGAATCTGCAGGGGGCAGATCTTCTGCGTGCTCGCAGAGCTATGGTCAGCCGGGTGATCCCGGCACTGGCGGCGGCCTGCCCGGAAGCCAACGGGCGGCCCGCCACACTGGGTGGTTATTTACGTGAGTTCAGGAGTTTTTGTAAAGCTTTCAGTTTGGAGGCCCGTTGAATGGGGACCACAAGCAGCGAGTGACATTGTCCGCTTTCACAAGCAGTTTCATGCAGGTTCTGTACACTTTTTGTCCTGAGGCAAAGTAGGAACCTACAGCAGTGTAGACGTTCAGAAATTGTAGAGCCCAGTACCAGGGGGATAGAAGGAAGGGAAGTGACGCATTTATTCTGGTATCCAAGTCTTTCATGCACTGGCTTCTTAGCCCTTGAATGATACCAGGAGGATGGCCTAGGGGTCGTTCTTGCCTGCATGTTTACTTTTTATTCAGAAGGCATAGAGCAGGGTTCTGCAACCTTTGGCTCTCCAGATGATTTGGACTGCAACTCCCATCAGCCCTAGCCAGCATAGACAATAGTGAGGGATCCTGGGAGTCAAAGCCCAAAACATCTGGAGATCCGTAGGTTGCAGACCCCTGGCATAGAGGACGTAATCTCTCTATATTTAAAGGAGTGCGTTTATCCACGCACACACTTGGGATAAGTTTCTGAATATGTTGTTTGTTTCTCTCTTGTAAAATGAAAAGAAAGGTTGGTTTATTTAATCTCGCCTCTTGGGGGGGACCCATTTCAGTACGATTATGTTCAAACTTCTCTTTGAGATGTTCTAGTTTTTCTCCACTGTCTTTGGAGGGGTTTCCTTTATGCAAATGACTCATACAGGCTCTGCTCTCACTCTTACATCCTGGGTAAGGGGCAAGTGGGGAGGATTTGTTTCTTGTGCCTTCCTGACTGATTTTGGTTCCAGGCACTCCCGTAGAAATGTCCTCTTCATCAACTTAAACCAAATCCATCTGGTCAGTTAATCCTGGTCCTTTTGTCTTTTACTGAGTTTAGAAAAAATGTTTGGATGAAAAGGTTAAGCGTTGTGTTCTTTTTAGAAAACGCAAAGCATGTTTCTCAGCCTGGGTGTGGCTTAAATAGTTTCTGGGTATCCCAGGTGTCTCTGGGCTGAACCACACCCAAAAGACTAGACCGCACATGCAGTTCTGGGAACCGAAATATGTGGGGGCATCCATCTTGTCCCCATCAATGCACTACAAGTCCAATTCCCAATGTTATCATATAGGAGTGAGTGAGTCTGGTGCCACAAGCGCCAAGTCTGACTTCAAGTGGGTCTTTGGAAGGATGGAGAGGCCCTTGAGGGCCATGTAGGTGATCGTGGCCTGGCTCCAGCCTGACATATTGGAGGGCTGGGAACATGAGGGGCAGGAATCATGAAAGCACTCCCCCCCAAGGCCCCTCTCAAGGTGGCTCTTCTGTCTGGTCCTGATTTGGTTGGATGGTATTGATGAAATCGTCTAAGCAAGCGAGGTGCATGGATGTACTCACAAGGCTCCCATGTCCTGTCTTGTGGACCATACCCCTTCCAGTCTACTAAGTAGTATAATTTGGATCTGACGTACTTTGAATCTAGGATGTCCTTGACTTCGAATTCTGGCTCCCCTTCGACTACTACTGGCTGCAGTGGCGTTGCTGCCCGGGTCCCAGGTTGAACAGGTTTAAGGAGAGACACGTTGAAAACAGGATGAATCTGCATGTTTGACGGCAAAGCTAATCTGACCACCACAGGATTTATCATGGAGGTGACGGTGAATTGACCCTGGTATCTTGGACGGAAAGTTCGGGTTCCTTTAATGGACACGTGTTTAGACGCCAGCCAGACTTTGTCTCCCACTTGGTAGTTGGGGGCCTTTGCTCAGTGTTGATCAGCAAACTTCTTTTGCCGATTCTTAGCTTGAAGTAGGTGTTCAGCTGCCCTTTTAAAGGTTTGAGAAATGGTTGTGTGCAAGGTTTTGACTGCTGGCATTTCCAGGGTTGTAGGAACGTCCAACTCAGAAGTACGTGGGTGCCTGCCATACATGGTATAAAAGGGTGTCTGCCCAGTGCTGGTGTGTAGGGAATTATTATAAGCATATTCAGCTATCCATAATAGGTCGAACCAGCTTCCTTCAGCTTGGTGTAACATGCAATGCAGATACTGCTCGAGCGTCTGATTTGTGCTCTCAGTTTGACCATCCGTTTGGGGACGGTGACTGGTGGATAACCGGATGTCTATCTGGGCCATAGAGCAGCATTTTCTCCAGAAGTTAGATACGAATTGAGTACCTCGGTCTGAGACCAAAACTGAAGGAAACCCATGGAGCCGTACGATGCCTTCAAGAAATACCTTTGCCAGAGTGGAAGCATTTTTAGGAGGAATTAAATGTGCCATTTTTGAAAACAGGTCCACGACCACAAGAATAGTGTTAAACCCTTGACAGGGTGGTAAGTCAGTAATAAAATCGAGGGACAACGTGTGCCAGGGTGCTGGTGGGATTTCCAATGGTTGTAAAAGCCCAGCCGGTTTCTGCTTGGATGACTTGTTTTGAGCACACACTCCACAAGATAGGATGAATTGGATAATGTCTTTACGCCACGTCGGCCACCAATAATTTCGTTTTACCTTGGCTAGGGTTTTAGCAATTCCGGGGTGGCCCTCGATCAATGAATCATGATAACCGGACATGACTTGTTCTCGTAGTTCTTGGTTTGGTAAGAATAAACTATTCCTGAAGTAGGGCAACTTATCTTTTATCATGTAATGTTCTCCTTGTGCACTACACGCTTGTAATTGCTCCGGACTCATCAGGTTTTGGATTTCTTCATGTAATTATTTCTGAGTTATGGTTGCTGTGATTCCTAGGAGCTTGTCAATCGGGATGATTGCTATTGGGTCAGGGGTCTGATACCCTTGCTCTTCCACCCCCATACGGGAAAGGGCATCGGCCTTCCCGTTTTTCACCCCTGGTCGAAATGTAAGCACATAGTCATATTCAGCAAAAAAAAAGAGCCCAACGTAGTTGTCGTGAGGATTGGGCCTTTGCCGTTTTTAGGTACTGGAGGTTCCGGTGGTCAGCTATTACAGTGATTGTGTGATTGTGTGTCTGGCGCCCAAGAGGTAGTGCCGCCATGCCTTAAAGGCTGACTTAATGGCCAGGAGTACTTTGTCTGTGATAGTGTAATTGAGTTCATGGGGTGTGAATTTATGCGACCAGAAGGCAACAGGGTGTAACTCAACATGCTTCAGGCATCCGTTTCCACCAGGTATGGGAGATCAGGGCGAGGGTGGCGTAAGATTGGGGCAAATGTGAATCTTGCTTTGAGTTCCTGGAAAGCCTCCTCGGCTTCTGTTGTCCACTGGAACTTTTTGTTGCTTTTCCTTAGTAATGACGTGATGAGATGCACAATTTGCGAAAATCCTGGATGAACCGGCGGTAGAAGTTTGCAAAACCCAGCATACTTTGAACCCCCTTGAATGAATTTGGGGATGACCAGTTCAGGATAGCATCTACCTTGTGTACATCCATTCGGATTTCATTCGGGCTGAGAATAAAGCCCAGGAATTCCACCTCGGAGACGTGGAATGAGCACTTTTCGAGCTTGGCGTAGAGCTGGTGTTGACAGAGTTTCTCCAATACGGATTGGACGTGTTTAAAGTGGTCCTGCTTTGATGTGGAATATACTAGGATATCGTCAATGTATACTAGAGCACAGACATCAAGCAATTCCCATAGGACATCGTTCATGAAGTATTGAAATGCAGCAGGGGCGTTGCAAAGGCCAAAGGGCATTACTTGATATTCGTACAAGCCGTATTTGGTGCAAAAAGCTGTTTTCCATTCGTCCCCCTGTTTTACGCAAACAAGGTGATATGCCCCCCTCAGGTCTAGTTTTGTGTAGATTTGGGCATCTTTGACTTGATCAAGCAATTTAGAGATCAGTGTCAGGGGGTAGCGATTTTTCACAGTAATCTGGTTCAGTGAGCGATAGTCAATGCACGTTCTCAAGTCCCCCTCTTTTTACGGTACAAAGAATAGAGGACTGGTTGCTGGAGACTTCGACGGACGGATGAACCCGTTTGCCAGGTATTGGTCAAGATAGGCCTTCAGGTGCTGGTTTTCTGGTTCCGTGAGTGTGTAAATTCGCCCACAAGGGATTTGTGCGCCGGGTATCAGGTCGATTTGGCAATCGTATGGTCTATGCGGTGGCAGGATATTAGCCTGTTCTTTCTGAAAGACATCTTGGAAGTCCTGGTATTCACTTGGTAGGGTGCCGATTGCCACAGTCGCAAGCATGGAGGTTCTGGTGTCTATTGGTTGTTTCTCTTGGCTATAACATGTGTGGGTGCAAGTCTCGGGAAAGGCCAATTCTTTTGCTCGCCAATCGATTCGAGGATTGTGAGCTACTAACCATGGCATTGCCAAAATCAACCGGAACTGTGGTTCCTTAATGAGGTCGAAAACGATAGATTCTTGGTGTCCATCCTGGCACAGAAGGGTTAAAGCTGCAGTGCATTGGGATACTGGACCAGAAGCTATTTCCATGCCGTCGACAGTGGTAACAGTGTTGGTGGTTGATTTTGGGGCGTAACGGAAGCCCCATCTTTGCCGCAAGATCCTGGTCGATGTAATTCCCAACGGCTCCACTGTCTATGTACGCTCTTACTGCGTGCATCCGAGATGGTTGTTGGTGATTGATCAAGACCACAGATAGTGCAAAATGGGAGGTCTGTAGTTCACTTTTTCGCTCGACAAGTGGACCCCTACACTTGCTGGGCTGGGGAGTTTTCCAATTCCTTGATGGTATCTTCCCTGTCCGTGGCCCCTACCATCCTCCTCGGTGGCTTAACAGGGAACTCTTTAAGGAAATGACCTGACCTTCCACAGTACAGACATAACTGCTGCTGTCTCCTTTTATCCCTTTCCGCTTTAGTCAAGGGGGATCTGACACCCCCGATTTGCATTGGTTCTCCTGAACCATCCGTTGTTCGGGCAGTATTGTCCTTTGAACGCACATACATAGGGCGAGGGTCCGGTCTGGTTCGATCTGCTCTTCGGTCCTGCAACCTATGATGCAGTTGAACAACAAGGTCAATGAATTCTGAGCAGTCTTTCGGGGGGGTTCACTACTTGTGCGAGAACATCCTTGAGCTCCCCCCGCAACTCCTGATGAAATAACGTGGTCCTCTTCTCCACTGGCCATTCTGCTTCAACTAAGAGTCTATTGAACGTGGCTATGAATGTTAATAGGTCTTGATTCCCTTGGCGTAAGGACAGAAGTTCGTTGTCTAATGCCTGCCCATGAGTACGACGGGCGAACAGCTTTTCCATCTCCTGCTGAAAGCCCCTGAAGTCATGCAGCAAAGGATCACAAATGGTACAGACCAGTCCGCGGCAATACCACTCAGGTGGGATAGCACAAAAGCGACCCGTGATTGGTCATTCGGAAAGGCCTCTGGACTACAAAGGAAGTGCAGGCGGCACTGGTTCATGAACGTTGCAAACCGCTTGGGATCCCCCATAAATCGTTCGGGCGGGGCCAAGGCAACTGCCCCAGGAAGGGTTATCTGAATGGGATTGGCTGATGGCGCTGGCATCGAGGGCACGCTTCCCGGCAATGGTGCATGCCCTACTTGTGACTGGAGAAGTTGCCGGCTTAAATCATCAGTGCGTTCTTTGGCTACTATCAGCTCTCTCCTCAGGGTGTTGGTCTCCAGCCTGGCTGCATGTACTTCGGAACGTAGCTGCCCCAACATGTTGGCTAACTGGTCAGTTTCTGACATTTCCATGACGCCCAGGTGGATTTTGATGTGAGGCTTTGCGTTCTGTAATGCTCACCTGGTATCCACAGGGATGTCACTCAGCCTGTTCTGACCTCTTACGACCTCAAACCCTTCCCTGGAGGCTATTTGACTGGAAACTGGGCCTGAAACACAGGATTGGTAGAGTTTAACTCCCTTCTGTCTCTGTGGGCTTGAACCCTTTCTTCCCCGGGGTCCAACCCTTCCCTTTGATCCACAGCTCACTTTGTTTTCTTGGATAGTGTGCTCTCCATCCGGCTTTCAGCGCAGGGGTGCGTTGATTGATGCGGGCTCGTTGCTGCCTAGTTACTTCACTGGCAAGAGTCCGACAGGTAAGTATAATGAGTCTTTTGAACAGTTCTCTAACTTTGTTCCTTTCCTCCCTGAGATGATCGCCGACATCTGGGGATGGCGGCGTGCTGCTGAGATGAGTAGCGCTGAAGGTGAGTGAGAGCGCGATGCGCAATGCACCCCTTTCGTATTTGTATTGAACTGAGTTATTTTTCTGTGCCTTTTAGGTGCCGCAACGTTTTCAGCGTGGATGCCGGTTATGAAGAACAAATGCGGTGGGTAAGCGTGGTATGTGGCGCCTCTAGTTGTTTCCACGCTAACCTGGAGTGTCTTTTCCCTCTTGCAGATGGATGAGACGTTCCGGAGACAGAGTTCCCCCAGAGCGGCTGGGATTCAGGTAAGCGTTTGAAGCTCGTACAGTATTTAAAAAATAAGCAAAGTTTTGCAGAATGCTTACTAATGTCTTTTTTCTGTTCTTTTCCCTTTTCCTTAGGAAGCGGCGTGCCGGGATGGGAATGACACCGCCAAAGAGGCCCGCAGAACAGAAGGAGCGATGAATGCTGGGCAGAAGCACCGCAAGGTAAGGCTGTTCCTAACAGTGTTCTTGTTCTTGCAGGAGCTGAGCGCAGAAGAAAGATGCAGGCCTACTGGAGACCGATCCGAACACGGTGAGTGTCACGCTGCAAGTGCAGAAAACGCAAAGCATGTTTCTCAGCCTGGGTGTGGCTTAAATAGTCTCTGGGTATCCCAAGTGTCTCTGGGCTGAACCACACCCAAAAGACTAAACCGCACATGCAGTTCTGGGAACCGAAATATGTGGAGGCATCCATCTTGTCCCCATCAATGCACTACAAGTCCAATCCCCAATGTATCCTATGGGAGTGAGTGAGTCTGGTGCCACAAGCACCACGTCTGACTCCAAGTGGGTCTTTGGAGGGATGGAGAGGCCCTTGAGGGCCATGTAGGTGGTCGTGGCCTGGCTCCAGCCTGACATCTTGGAGGGCTGAGGACATGAGGGGCAGGAATCATGACATTTTCCTAAACTCTGAACCCAGATAACACCTTCCCCTTTTCCCACCAATCAACCATGGAATAAGTGCCAAGAGAGGCAAAACCAGTGATACTCAGCCATCCCAATCTAACGATAGGTCGCTCCTGACAGCAGCGCAGTCTGTATCCTCTTCATTACAGACGCAATGTAGACAAAGGAGCATGCTGGAAGAAGATGGAGCAGTTTGTCCAGAAAAGTGTGACGCCGTACCCGTGGCAGTATCCCTTTGTTGTAATTTATTTTGTGAAAAAAAACCATGCCATAAAACAGCATCATTTACCGCTGGGTTGCCCAGGATCATTAAAGGGGCATGCACATTTTGCTCTTCTTTTCTTCTTTACCAATCGGGACACGCAGCGCTCAGTGACCATCTTTCCTTATTATAGCAGCACCCAGCATGTGAACATTGAAGGGACGTCCTCCCTTCCTTCCAGCAGGGCTCCTGAGCCAGGAACGCAGCTTCCGCATGGAGCGCTTTGGGAGATGAAGAGAGGGCTGGCACTGCCGTGGGGTGGGGGTAGCCAGGCATTCACCTTCCTCCGTGGGATGGGTGCAGACAAACTGGTGGCAGCGGATGTTACGGGCATCGCGGCCGCACAATAGAGGGCCGCGGCCGAGGTTGAAACTGCCAGCCGGGTGCTGTGGAAAGGTAGGCCCGCCCAGCATGGAGCACGGGGCCCATCTTCCTGGCGGCTGCCTTTTATTGCGGCAGCAGTAGCTGGCTATTTTCTTTTGTCTTGGAGGGGGTGGGTGGGGCAGACGAGCTCTTTCCTTTGCGGCAGATGCCGCCAAGTACAGCTGCCCCTTGTTCGCGGCAGACGCCGCCTTCCTGGGGTGAGAGGAACCCAGATCCTCATTCTCACGGCGACCTTCACCTCCCATATTCGTGGCCGACACTGCTTCCCCATTTGTTGCGGCTAACACCGCATGGGGGCACCTTGGTGCGGTGCAGGCCGCCGGGCATTGTCCGTCTTCTTGGTGGGGGTGTGGGGGAACCTCCTCACCTCCACGCCAGATGCCGCCTCCCTCTCAAGCCACCACAGACCCCTTGCAGGGCCCAATCAGGGAAATTGCCAAACAGCCACGGCAGTCGGGCAGGCTCCTCCTCCTACTGATGGTGGTCAATGTGCCACTCGACACAGCGGGGCACAGGGGCCCTCACTCCCACATCGCCAATGTTATGTCCAGGTCTGGGGCCATGAGTGACAGCGTTGCCCGGCAGGGGCACTGTCATGGTGGAGGGCCCTGCAGGGCAGGCCCTCTGTCAGCTAAGCTGAAAAACAACACGGGACACCATCTGTAGTTACTCTGAGACTAAATGAGCGGGAAGCCGCTCATTACTTTTATTGCTTAGGTCACGTGGTCAATGACAGCACGAGCCCTGGGAGATACCAAGCTCCCAGGAGGGGTGGCACATTGCAGGGGCGATGTTCACAAACAAATCCTTAAAGAGGTTGTGTTGAGGGTTGGCGGTGCCTTCCAGCAACACTAAGATCCTGCTAGGTTGGAACATCATGAAACAGTATTAAGTGCTTTCAAACACGGACCCTAATAACTGGACTCTGATTATGGTGGAAGGACTAGTAAAGCCGGGATTTGAACGCTGGTGTGCATCAAAAACAAAAAAGCAAGGGTACAACCTTTCAGTCTGTCACTGGGACAAGACACCTGCTCTTTATTGATATGTGTTATGTAATATTTAATATGTGTTCTGCATTGCAGGCTGCTACAATAGGCAATGTTATCTATCACTCAGCTGTACTGTACTGTATTGCCTGTCAAACACCCATACAGATGGGTAGTCAAGGGCCATAGTTTTTATGTGAAGTTAATGTATTTATTTATTTAATATTCATGAGCATTGAGGTTACCCTGTTACAGGGCCTATACATTCATTGGTGTGTGTAGCTAAGGCTACTTAAGCCTGTTCATTTTTTCCCGCCTCTTTCATTGCTTTTCTGATGCTCTGTTGTTTGTCTGTTCGTGGTGTGTTGTTTTGTATTTTTCCTTGTGCGCCTTGAGGCCTACGGGCGATGTGGCGTGTTTTTAGAATTGAAATAAATAAATGAATAAATATAATTTACCACTGGATTCACCCCAAAGCATGACTTGTCAGAAGACAGGTACATAGGTGAGTAAAACTTGTCTTATGAGGAAAAAAGGGGTGATGTGAGCTGGCCCATACTCTCGTTCGGGTAGGCCCTTTTTTCACCCTTAATGCTTGGGTTTGGTGGTCTCACAATTCCCTGGATTCTAAAGGGACGCACATGTGTGCGGTAAGATGGGTGGTCATTTCTACTGTTTAAAGACAGGTATCCCACTAATAGGTAAATATGTGTACGTTATTTTCTCTGCTTCAAAATAAGGTCAATGTCCACCTCACACTTGGCTTTGCAAATGCTTGTTATTTTTACAACACACACAAGCCCCTTCACTAATTTTCACCCACAGACTACTTTTCACCCAGTTTCAAGAACCCTGAACCATATTTTGGCACCCCAAGACCAGCTTAATCAGACATGGTAAAAAAAATAACCAATCATAGACATGCTTTGAAGGGGGACCCTTCAGTGACTCATTCTCAGACGAATAAACTATAAACAACTCTCCTCCTGTACCATGGACTCCCTGGGGTGCAGGGAATTTCCCGAACAGTTTGTCCCCTGTGTCACTCAGTCCATATTGCGAACATTCTGTGTCGCCCTACGTCAGATAATCTGACTTCCCGCACTGGTTAAAAAGCTTTTCACCCTCACAGCAGGCCAGTCAGCCCAAAACAAGTGACAAGAATTCTTAGCCATTGGTTGGGTTGTCCACGTGGTCTGACTCCTCCTCGTGCGCCGCTTGGTGTCCCCTGCGGGAGAGAAATGTTGACACAAAACCAATTTCCACAATTAAAAGTGCAGTCTTCCTAAATAATGCAGAGAATGGCCTAGAGCCAAACAAGCGCTAGTGACGACACTCTACGCACCAATGGGAAACGACATCCCTGGAGGAAAGAAGAAAGTACCTCAGTTTTTTGCCTTCGTCGTCCTTCTTTTGAGGGACTTCAAATGGAAACTTTTCCTCTCCAGAGTCTCTGGAGGAATATACAACAGCCGTAACTAAGGCCGCCAGCAGATGCGCCCATGCGTGAGGCAAGGGATGGGACACAACCTGCAGAAAGGCCCGTGTCAGTGACAGATCTTTCATGGTTGCACTGGAGCAGTCGTATACCCAGAATCATTCTTGGGAGATGTGAGCAGCGAGAAGTGTCATGCGAGAAGCTCAGGTGTCAAGTGGGACACATCAATAGGCACGGCGAGGGAGTGGGGTCCCCTAGAAGTGTAAACAAGCCAAGGATCAACAACTACCGAAGAAGACGTGCCATGCCATCTCAGGGTGTCTAGAAGGTACAATGTACAACATATGGTGTCTCTAGGACAACCTGTCTGGTGGGGGCACCAGAAGGGCTTCCAGTGTTCCTCAGAGTCACTGTGATACTGCTCAACCTCTCTGTCCCCAGATGGCCGGGCATGAGTTCACAAAATGGCTGCCTCCAGGAAAGGAGGGAAGAACAGCTCAGCCCCAAGGGGCCAGTGTCATTACGCAAAAGAAAAAAAAGGAAACGATAAAAGCAAAGTATGAAATAAAACAAAGGTGGCTGTTGCCCTTGGCCAAAAGTCACACATACATAGAGTAGTAACATTTACAAAGATGGCCTTGCGCCACAGCCAACTTTAATTTACATTTTATGTAACTTCACAAGCTGCAGACCGACACCTATTACAGTAAGTATAACAGTCTTGTACGAAATGTTACCATTTACCTTTTCTGCCATTTAAAAAACAAATTAATATATATTCATGTTCTATATCTCTATTGGATCCAGTGTGTAATGGCAAGTTCTATGGTGTTCATTAATTTGATCAATATTTAACATGTCATCCATTTTTGGTCTGACGTTGTTTTTTAAATTGTAATGTACGTCGATGCGTTATTTTATGGATGTTAACTTTATGCATTATGGTTTTATGGGCGGATGGGAGTTGCAGTTCAAAACATCTGTACACAGAGACCAGTAGAGCATAAACTCCAGTTCCCATTTGCATAGAGAGTTTCTTTGGATTTCTGAATGAAATGGGGGTACTCTACAGCTACATTTTTCAAGCAAATTCTCCAAATGTCCACACAATTCTCACTCATTTCTAAAGGTGTAGAATAATACCCATTCTCAGTGTTCCGGATAAGATTTGGAAGTGGGAGTGTTTTACCCCCTATGTTTTAAAGTTGAGAGTAAAATGATTTTTTATGGAGTCAAAATGTAAGTCCAATTCCCAATGGGAGTATTTTATAAGCAAGTAAAAATATGCTTTAGCTGGGAAACAGAAATGTTTTAAAAAATATATTTATTTGCACCTAGTTATTCATACATATTAACAGATACATGCTTATGTCTTCCAATCAAGCAGTAATAATAGCAATTTCTTCCTGTGGTACTATGTTGCACTGCTAGCCCACACATATCCATCGAGCACAAGGTCATATGTGTCTATTTTGCATTTTTCATTGGGAGTATTTTTACTCCCTATTTTTATTTTTGGGGAGTATTTGCCTATTTTTAGGGAGCAAAAGTGGTCGATACACCCCTTACCCGTAGGGGTGCCCATCCCCCTTGCTTGTGTCTGATGGTTTTTGCACACTGTACCTTATCAGCACGATTTGGGTGACAGGGAAACCATCCTTTCAAATCTATCATCCAGAAAAACTACCAGTGAAACAACACCATATTTTGTATACCTCAACAGAAGAAAGCACCTCCACTGCCAGCAGAGCAAATCCTTATATTGGCCCAGTTTCGTAGACGTTTCTTGTGTTTGTGGTTCTAGACCCTTACCAAGAATGAGAGGATTATCTACACTCTATCTTACTGGTCTGTGGCTCAGTGGACTAATGCATCCACAACAGGGGCCTGTGTTTGACCTCATGATCACAGGTACGAATCCCAGCAGGTCCACTCAGCCCTTCATCCTTCTGAGGCCGATAAAACGAACACCATTCTTTCTTCTGATGCCGATAAAATGAACACCATTAAGTTGGGTAACAATAAACATCTATTATCTATCAATAGAGGGAGTGTGGGGGTCTCCAACTGCATTTTGCGGAAAGAAAATGGGCAAATAATCAGCAGGAAAAAAGCTGCAATGAAAAAATGTGAAATAAAAAGACATAGAACCGTCTCATAAACTACTAGTGTTCGCAAAACAGAGGTGTGTGTTAAATCACTGCAGCTTGTTTCCAAAATGGAGTTGTCCATAATACAACTCCCACAATCCTCAAGCAGCCTTCATTTGAATGGTTGGAAGGTCTGACCTTCCTTTTATTGCAGTAACAAAACGACCGGCTTAATGTTTCTTCGGCAGCTACAAGCTATAAACCAAAAGATCGAAAAGACAAATGATCGAAACGATTTGATATAAATATATTTTGCAAAGCATTTCCGCTCACCCTGACGGTTGAGATGCGTTTTAAATTTGTTTGTAACATGGGTCATAGGGTAAGAACCGTACACAGAATAAAAGTCTTAGTCGCCCATGCAAGGTTCTGAATTTACAACTACTCCTTGCACTTAAATCCCTATATTACGCACCTAACTCACTGAGCTACCTTACTGGTAAATAACACTCAAGAAACAGCTGGAACATGCCTTGAGCCAAGCAGTCATGAATTATGAATTACGATAGGTACATAGGCCCTTGCACAGAAGAGGCCACCATCAGCCCCTCCCCGCCTCTGGAAGGGCAGCCCCTAAAAGTAGACGAATACTGCATACCTGCTTGAGAATTCATGATTCTTTTGAGAACTGGGGAACCTGTAGCCCAAGAATGATGCACCCTTCCCTCTGGGACACATTGAATACTCTCTGCCATAGCCTCACCCATAATCTGGCACATGATGTGCACAGCCTTGGTTATAGGTCAAAGGATCGACTGCAAAGGGTCGAATGACAAAAGGTTCGAGTCAATAGTCTCGAAAACAAAAGGTTCGAAAACTTGTTTTTTTTTGTTTTAATATATATATATATATTTGTTTTTGGGGGTGGGAGGCATCCCCCGTTTTTGTGGTAAAAAACACTTTTTTTACCTACACAGAAACCCAAAAATAAATATATAGATAAAAAAAATTCGAACCTTTGGTTTTCGACCCTATTGACTCTCACCTTTTGCATTCAAGCCTTTTGTAATCGATCCTTTGACTGGACACCGGCAGCCTTCACATTCTTTGCCTCTGATGTAACAGATCTCTTTCCTGTTTGTGATGCAACCATCCAAATGCCTTGTTCCCTGCTCCATTCGCAGTGTTTTTCAAAGAGTTCTGTCCTGGGTCAGTACCTATTAAGATACTGCACATTCAAGATTGCAGAAGGGTTGGATTGCCACCCTACAGCAAAACAAAAGGGGTGATGGCTGGAAGGTTTAGAATTAATCTTAACCACTGGCGTTGCTCTGGGCAACCCTCGAGACCATCGTTCTTCACCTGCCAACCCATTACAAAAGGGGTAAGACCATATGTAAATCAGGCTTGGTCCCACCCATTTAAAACGGGTTGTCCAGCCCAAATTGCTTGGTTACATCCCTTCTGCACGAGACCACAAGAATCCACAAACCTGTTTCGGCCTTGTTTTATTGGCATCCCCCACCGACCTGACTCCCCTGACCTCTAAATCCCTTTCTTTCATTGTCTCCATGCTTCTC
This sequence comes from Ambystoma mexicanum, assembly GCF_040938575.1. Lineage (NCBI taxonomy): Eukaryota > Metazoa > Chordata > Amphibia > Caudata > Ambystomatidae > Ambystoma > Ambystoma mexicanum. The sequence goes on along the minus strand of NC_090938.1, from coordinate 495,835,691 downwards.
TTCTCCTCCTTGCAGCTGCAGTATCCCATTCAGTCAAGGAATGGTGCGCGTAGACTCAAGGGGCACTTCGAGACTTCCACCCTCTACCTTTTATAGTTCCTGCTCATCGTTACGTCAACCTTGCTGTGAAGACCCGCCTCCAGGGTTTCTGCGTCATTCGGAAACCACAGTCGTGGAGGTGCCTCGATACCAAGTGAGTGGGCGATTGGGCGTCAGATGGATTCATTGTTTGGTATGTGGCTGTGTGCCTGTGTCAGAGGGGTTAGAGGCCTTTTGGAGACACTGTGGTAGACTCAGGTAAGAAACGAACAGGGCTTCTGACCCTTCCATAATCGCTTGCATTTCTCTGATCGGAAAAAGTCTCAGTGGGTACCACTGATCACAGAACCTGAGCAGGTTAGAATAAGGTCAACCAATATACTAAGGAAGGTGAAATGAGTACCTGAGATCTTCATATCTCGAGCAGCTCTTTTTATGAATTAAAAAGTACATTATTGCTATAACACGTAGCACTTTACTTAGGCTAATGAGTGAAGTCCCCAGTCTTCCCTGTCCCCTTATATGTCAATTCCCTGTTCCTTGTTGCACACAGTGTACAGTGTATCTATTTGAGTGATTGAACGAGTGTGAGAGAGAGAGAGAGAGAGAGAGAGAGAGTCTGTGAGATAAAGAGAGAGAGAGAGAGACAGAACAGAGAGAGAGACACACACAGTGCCAAATAGCAGCAAAGTGAGAAAGTGACATTAGAACTGTCTGCAAAGGCCAGTCATAGGAGTCTGGGGAAGGCCAGGTTATTTTGCTAGGTCTTCTTATGGTTTATTATGTCTTTGTATCCCTTATGATGCCTTTATCTTGCCTTGTTATACCATGCTATACATCGCTATTTGTCACTTGATTGTTTGCAACCCTCACTTTCCTGCTCACCTTTGTACTGTCTTCCTTATACTGTGCTGCTCTCAGCTGCACCACTGAGATTCTGCCTGAAGGCATTTGCCCCAATGTGCCTCACTGTAATTTTCTTTCACAATTGTGTCCTGTTGTGCTTTTGCTTCTGGTTGTCACACTATGAATGTCTGGGGTTTTGCTCTGAGGTGTTCCACTATAATGTTGTCCTGATGCGAGTTTCCTTCTGGTTGTCTGACTACAAATCTCTCATAAATTGAGCTATTTTACACCACTGTTGACTTGGTATCCACTGCTGCCTCTTTCTGCATGTTGTCCCTTAATGTGATTTGGGACAAGGTGCTACATGCTCTCTGTTGCTAGGAATGTCAGTTTATAATAACTGGATGGAAACCCCTACTGTTGGAATCTGGGGAACTCACATATAACACAACAAAAAATTACTTCCAAAAGAAGTTTCTCAAAACCATTCGTTGTCCGTTTATGCAAAACACTTCCTGTTACTTATATAATGTGTTATTCAATCATATTGTTTACTTTTCCATTATTTCCTGCACCCTGATCCCATAAACTTCTAAACATTAGTGAATATACATAAACATGACATATACAACTAGATCAAATTCCTACATAAAACCAGAAAACATACATATCACCATATAGTGCAAATCACAATATTATTAAAATGTGTACTTGAGGTGGGTCGTATTGCTCTCCACCACCTCACACCAACCAATCCGATTCGTAACACATTAAAGTGCTCTAGTGCTGTGTCCTAATTTGGGCCAATAAAGGACAAACACGTTCAAAATATCTAGCTTGTCATTTTTTCAATACCAGATTATACTTATCAGGGTTCTTTAGGACTCCTCCTCACAATGACCCTCTTGGAGATTCAGCACCGCTACCAGGATGTTTGCACAGCCACACCAGAAGGATGCCCAAGTACCCATTGAGGAAGCCATTCACTGCCCCCGCAATAAAATGCTTAAATTCAACCTTCCAGCCCAGGAAAGGCAGACCAACTAAACCTATCACATATGAGAATTACAGTGGCTGCTGGAGATTTTATCTATTGGAGGGGTATACTTTATGTCAAAAGTTAGGTAAAAAGCTGCAGTATTTCACAATCATTTTTGTAGGGTAACTCATGAAAAAATTCCAATAGAGGCCAATACACCAACAGTACACAGGAGAATTTTCAAACACGTTTTCATGAGGCATTTGCCCACGGTATATGCCAGTATTCTGCCAGTGTAAAAACATGTTTTCATGCTGGTTGCCCAAAGATTTCCATGTTTGTGGCACCAATGTATGCCAGTATTCCCACTTTAGAACATACTCATGTTTGTTTTGCCTATAATAGAGGCACAAAATATGATATACCCTCAGGATGGATTCAGAAAAAAATATGAAAAAAAATCACACAACACTATTTAATTTTAAAATTTCTTTCATGTTTTTTTATACTTGCGTTTCTGGTTAATATATAACCTTATACACGCTTCATTAAAACTAGAATTAAAACTTATCTTGTAAAAAAGGAGAACAAAGGAAGACACATTTCTCATTGATATTTGTAACTTTGTTTTTCTACAAGTACATAGAACCAAACATGTTATCTCATGGGATATTGGTTCTTAGTCATTGATTATTCTCAAGTTTCAAGGATAAGTATTGAATGGTTGTCAAATTAAGAGACATCGATCTTGAATTGAATATTATATTTCACATCTCCTTGCTCACAAGTGAGTGGGAGTGTCCTAGATATTTCAAGAAGCTATCGTCCCTTTTTTTGCTCAAAGCCTGACAATTGGTTAACAAGTGCTCAAGTGTTTCTTTGGTAGTGGGAGACTTACAAAATCTGCACTCAGCTTCTGTTAGCGGAATCGTGCTTCTCGAGCTTAAAAGTTCGTTAGTGGGTCAAAGACTAAATGGCAGCCTCATTATGTTTGCCCTGTATTTGCTATCTGGAAATTGTAGGAAATAGGTGGGGATTCAAACCCGAGGCTTCATAATGAACCTGCTGGATTGAAAGGCTTCATAAGATAGACAGGACTCCCACACTCCTATCCATACATTATCTTTAAAAAGTATTTAGCAGGTTCGGGTCTATCCAGTAATTTCAGAATGTCAATATTGGCTTTATTTAAGAGGTTCTCACAGTATTGTTTCCATTTGGCCATAGTTGAGTTTTCTTTGTAACTAAGATCCTTGGCAAGTGTTGGAAGTAATGATGGATGGTCCACTTGAGCTAATAGGCATTTTCTGTAAAGCATCAAGGATTGCTATTCAACCCTGGATTGTAGTGGGAGGATGCCTAGTTCGAATCTTATCATTTGAATCGGACATGCTTTAGGATGTCCTAAAAATGTTTTCCAGAACATACCTTCAAATATGTTCCAGTTGGGCTGTTGCAAAGGAGATTTTGTGTCTGCTCCATAGGTAATCGTCGTGACGACCTTTTGTTCCTAGAACATAATCAGCGGTTTGCAGGTGAATTTACCATATTTAGCTTGAATTTGTTTGGCAAGTGATGTTAGATGTTGCATTTACTGCCTATCTTCATTCTTCCATGCGCGATCACTCCGGTCACTGTTCACATTCTGACCTAAGTTAAGCATCTATACTCATGTATATTGACAAAGAACAATCCTCCAAAGGACCATCTATATAGAGGCTTGATGTTTCTTTCTTTCTTAGCAATCGTTAATGTATTAGATTTCAAGACATTAATGTGAAGGCGATTTTGGTCAGCATAAGTTTGAAGAGCTGCTAATTTGCGCTGTAGACCGATTGGTGTAAGGTCCATTAACACCAAGTCATTGGTGTATAATAGCCACAATATTTGGGTTTCTCCTACTTTTGGAGGAAATGATCTAGCCGGGTTAAGTGATTTATTAATGTCCCTTATGTAAAAGTTAAATAAAGTGGAAGCAAGGATGCATCCTTGTTTGAGCCCTCTTGTTGTTTTGTTTTTTGTGAGTAAATGTCAGGACCCTTGCCCAAAACCCCCTCTGGCAAACCCATTGGCCAGGTGGAGTCAGGACTCGGGCCTCTAGAGCCTGGCATCCTCTTCAAAAGCCCTCATTGGGCCAGTCCTGGCGCCTATCGCGCCAGGCTCATACACCATGAAAAACAATGTGCTTGGGAACTACTTTATTGTATTGTCAGCCAACATGGATGCATCCACATAGCTTGGTTCCTAAGAACCAAGCTATGCGGTCTAGTGTTTTGGGTGTGGTAGCCTATGGACTACTTTACCTGAACTATTTTGTTGGGGCTATTTAAACCACACCTGAGCAAGACAACACGCTTCGTGTTACTTTGCAGCTTGCAACGTGACGCTCACCGTGTCCAGCTATTCCCTCGAACCTCGGAGAAGCAGAGCCTGCAAGGAGACAAAAGGAACATCAT